>NC_056524.1:65791102-65882313 GCF_019175285.1 Sceloporus undulatus
TTTAGAATTCTCAGGTATTCTAAATACCCCTCCTTAAAACTGCCAGTACCAGAATGCAACAGGAGGCAGCTAGAGCAGTCAAAGTGGAATAGTAGCACTTTAAGGGTATAGTGTGATAAACATCACTGTCTCCCTCTAGTTAGTATCAGTTGTGTAGTAAGATTTCAGCCAAGTCAGACCTGGAGAGAGTATTTTCCTTTGACAAAAAGCTAAGTCCACAAAAGAAGAAAGATAGTCCTCAGAAGAAGAAAGATAGAATCCACCAAAGAGAGAACAAGGTATTTAGGAAAGACTATTGAGAAAAAAATCAGTTTTGTGTTTTTTGTGTTATAACCAGTAAAGCTTTTGGAAACTTATGAAATTTGTGGACAAGTCTTTTGTTCTGGCTGTGATCCCGAGAGCCAGAGGCCTTACTACACCCAAAGTCCATAGCATCGCTCTTGGGACAAAACACATATGTACATGAAATAAATGTGTCTTTAGGTTATCTAAAAGCTAGACAATGCCCAGTGAGTATAACTGGCATTTCAAAAATTTTTCCAGTAACCAAAAATTACTAGTTTGTTTACTTTTTTGGTTATACAACACTTAATAGTTCTGAACTGACAGCTCTGAAAGACAAAGTGAAATTTACTTGGAAATCCCAAGTACTAAATAAGTTTCCTTTCCTCTAATTAAAAACAAATTAAAACATCTGCCAAAGAATATTTGGCTGCCCTGTAAAAATAATGGAACACTCTCTAGTTCAGTTTTACAGTAGCTAACATTTTTAAAAAATTCAAAAAGAGAACAGGATAGGACAACTCAAGGCTTAGTGAGTTTTGTAAAATATTTTGGTAATTCACAGTATCTTTAACATTTGTAGCACTTTGCAAGAATGGGTAAAAAGTTTTCTCATTGAAAGCTCTCAGCTGGTCAAATTCATTTTTAGACTTTTTAACAGAAATATTTTCATAAAGACATGTCACATTGTATCATATCCTTTTTTCAGATAAATTTATACTTGTATTGCTTTTCCAAAGTTTGAGTAAAGTACTGACAGGAACAATGACTGAAAATTGTTTATAAAGAACAAAATCATAGTTTTTGATCCAGATTTAGTCACAATGAGTCTGGATGCAGTCCTATGGTCTATTTCAAGTTATTAATGACTAATTGAAAACTAGTCGATTTCAAGGGTTCTGCATTTAGTCATGATTCACTTAAAACTATTGGGGTAATTACATTTATCTGTTGCAGCAAAAATAACTAGTGACTCCTTTGGCATTTTAAAAATTAACAAACAAATCAAGCACAAGGCTTCAGGGATTGTAGCCTGTTTCATCAGATGTGTAAACTATTATGCAGAATTTCGGATATATATAGATATATCTGTTTGTATGGATATATAGAGCACAAGAGACATAACTGGGTTAGTCTGGGACATTAGTATGCAAAGGGATCTTGTGTCACCTTTGAGACTAATTGTGTGAAAGAAGTTGTAGCTTAAGCTTTTTAGACTTGGAGCCTTATTGCATGAGAAAAGAAAGCTGAAACTGAGTGACAGCATAGCAGATTTCTCTGTGCTTCTCTGCATGTTGTTCTCTTCCCAAAGGAGACATGGGTTGGATTTTTCCTGTCGAACAAAACACATGCTTTTATGGCTGCCTCCCTTGGGAAGAAAATGGAAGTGCTACGATGTCATGTAGAGAGGCACAGAGAAAGCCACTACTCTCCCCTCCATTTCAGCTTTCTTTTCTCATGCAATGAAGCTCTTGGTTTACTTCCTCAGATTCATGGTTCGCTCCATCTGAGGAAGTACGGTAGGCCAATTCTACAAAACCTTATGCTGCAACTTTTGCACAGTTTCAAAGGTGCTACAAGATCTCTTTACACAGAGAACAAGGTTGGAGTAGGATTATAGATGATGAGGTCAATGGGTCCATTAAATGAGGAAGATATTGACAGTTTCTGTTAGACGATTAATACAGATATTCATAAAACAGTTGCTAACAAGTCCACCTTGTTATTAGCTATACTAATAAACAACAAGAATATGTTATTCTAATTCAGAACTCTAGTGAAAACTGGGACTTCCTAATGAATTTTAGACATTAATTCTTTCCACCAAATTCTCTTGCTAAACGATACAAGATCATTGATTTCACAGGATCTGCTCTAAATCTGAAAAAGTCTGTATTCAACTCAGACCTTGGAAAAGTTACTTTTTGGACTACAATTCCCAGAACCTGAAAGGAAAAAAACAGTCCAGCCCAAAGAATGGGAAAAGATTGTTTAACTATCTATTGCATCCCTTGGCTCTAAGGAAAGGCACTAAAACATCACAAATGGAGGCCATCTGTCCTTTTCTGTCCTCAAAGGAAGAGGAAAAATTGTCTACTCACCTGGCATTGTTTATTATTATTATTATTATTAGTCCACACTTATAGTGAAAAAAGTATTCCTCATGTTGAATCAAAATCTTCTTAAAATGGTTTATTCCAATCAATTCATCTCCTCCAGCATTTAATGTCTCATTGCATGCATAGAATCCTCAATAAAAGACTCAATGCTGTGCTGTCACGCAAACTTCACATTCCCCTTTGAGCACAACAGAGCTTGGGCACATTATTTCATACTCTTCATCAGGCTACTCCCTGATGTTGTGGGAGCAGAAAGTTCTAATGGAGTCTCTTTTTCTCTATGGGAAAAGTATATTCAACTGCCTTCCCCCAAGCAATAGTATAAATCCAACAGACCCAACTAGAGTACACATTACCAAGCTGGAACTTGATAATTTCCATTTCTGTAATTATCATTAATTCAACAGATTTACTCCAGTTGGTACTAACAATTGAAGTTAGGTCAGTTGTTTAAAAAGGCCCAGTTTAAATCAAATGACTATGGCGGGTTACAGACGGGCAAAAAGGGATGTACTCATGACGTCATGAAGGTAGAGCCTTCAGACGGGCTTTCCCTGAATGCCGTCATGATTCAGTGCAGGGGGGGGGGGGCAAGAAAAGCACCCCGGGAGCAGGCTCCCCTTCCCTCTGGGGTGGAAACACATAGCCCCAAAAAGCCCACAAAAAACTTCCCATGGCAAAAAGTGTGTGGCATTCCCCAATTTACCTTTCTTACAAGGCACCCCACCAAAATGTAGGAGATTGAGGAAAATGTAGGGCACTGCGAAATGAACGCCCAAAACACTAATAAATAATCAGCTTCTTAGTCAGCTCAATGTATGCATATATATGTGTGTGTGTGGTGCATGATGTATCACATACACACACCAATATGTGTAAATGTGTGTAGAGAGTGTAATATTATGTAATATGTGTGTGTGTGTGTGTGTGTGTGTGTGTAATTCATATTTACACCACAACAACACATACACACAAACATATAGTGAGCCAGTGTGGCGTAGTGGTTGAGCGCTGGGCTATCTCTAGCTCTATCTGTCTCTCTGACTCTGGAGCCCAGGCTTCACTTGCACCGGGCAAAGTCTGCCGCCGGCTCTCCGCCTCCGTCCGGGGCTGGAAGGCCAAAGGGCCAGCCTCGGCTGCAGAGCCAGGTGTGCCTGGGCTCGGGGCCAAGAGGGCTGGCCCTGGGTGCCTCCTCTCCCTCCTCTCCTCCCTGCCTGCCCCTCCCTTTGCCTGCCTTCCTGGGGACAAGGTCACCTGGCTCCTGCCTGAGAGAAGGAAGAGGAAGAGGAAGAAGAGGAAGAAGAGGAAGCCGAGGCGGCGGCAGGGAGGGGGGGGCGATGGGGAAGAGGAGGGCCAGGGGGAGCCCTCCAGGCGGAGCAGGGAGCCGGCGCCTAGAGGGACTCGGAGGGCCATGGCTGGGCCCAGAGGGCAGTGCCTCCTCCTCTCTGCCTCCTCTGCTCAGGTCAGGACTGGGGAGAGGGAGGGGAGCATCCCTTGCTGGGGGGCTGTTGGGGCTCCCCTTTGGACCCTCCACCCTGGAGGCCCGGATCTCTGGCACCTCTCTTTCCTCCAGAGTCCGCAGTCCCAGGACTCAGGCCACTGTTGTGTGTGTTGTTGTTGGTGTGGTCATGCACCTTCAAGATGTTTCCAACTTAGGGTGAACCAAGGAGAAACCTATCACAGGGTTTCTTGGCAAGATTTCTTCAGAGGGGTGTGCCATTGCCATCCCTGAGGCTGAGAGAGTGTGACTTTTGCCCAAGGTGGATTTCCCTGGCTGAGCTGGGACTTGACTACCTGGTCTCCAGAGTCACTGTCGAGCACTCAGGTCACTTGTTGTTGTTAGCTGTACCTCCTTTAACACTTTCCTCCTTAATTTTCATTAATAGTGTCTGCCTGGGAATTTGAGAGCTGAAGTCTAGAAAAATCTTCCAACTCTATAATTCTAGGATTCTAGTGATCAGGTTATGCCAAGAGACAGAAAGGATCTTTGCAAACATTATATATAACACATGGTGGCTTCCTTGCCATAGACATCATTTTGTGGGCTGAATTGAAGTTTTTAGTTAAAATCCCTAAATACCATTTTTCTTCTTTCTGAGATATACATAAGAAATATGGGTCAGGGTGGGGGAAATGCAGTCCTCCTCAGGCTGCATGTGGCCTAAATACAAACTTTTGCAGCTCCTCCAGAGATCCACAAGCCCACTGAACCCCAGAGTTGGTGGTGTTGTAAAACCTGGGCTCCCGCAGGGTTAGCATAGCAAGGATGATGTTGTGGTCTGTCTCTCCCCTTAGGACCCCTGTTTCCAGTGGAGCTTATCTACACTTGAAGTTAGCTGGAGGGAAATGAACTCCCTAGCAGTAGTAGGTTGCCATGTCCCTTTCTCTGTTATCATGCTCAGTGAGATTCAAAGTGGTTTAAAATTAAAAAGATGAACTATAGTTAAAACATGCACAGGCCAACATAAAATAAAATTAGATTATTTACAGTAGTGAAAACAATTTAAATATACTAAAAAAGGATAAAAGGACTTTTAACACAGTATACAATTAAAATAATACAACACAGCTGCTTTTAAAACTCTTTGGTTCAAAAGTCTACCTTCTGGTGGACAGGGCCTTCCTAGCCCCCAGAAAGGGGCTCCAGAGCCTTGGAATAGCCATGGGAAGACCCTGCCTCATGGCCCCACCAGCCTAGCGTGTGAAAGTGTTGAACTGAAAGAAGGGTTCACCTGAGGATCTCAAGGCCCAGATAGGTTCTGTGAGGAGATACAGTCTGTCAGATAGACTGGACTTAAGCCAGGTAAGGCTTATAGGTCATAACACACTTGAATTGGCCTGGAAACAAACAGTACAGTTATTGAAACTGGGGAGTTGCATGATCCCTATATCAGCTGTAAACATGTCCATGTTATTAATTTTCAGAACCTTTCAACACTCTTGCACCTGGAAGGTAGTAAATTGGACATAATCCAAGAACATTCATATTGTCATGCCTCCAGAGCATCTTTGATGCTCTGAGACAATATTTTAGTTAAGATTATATAGGTTTTCTATGTATAGTTTAAGAGGGGAAATACAGATCTATAGCTTTAAGAAAGACAAGGATTTGGGAAATCCCAGGTTTATACGATGTTTACACACATACCTTAAAGTGCTACATTCCACTTTGACTGCCTAGCTGCCTCCTGTTGCATTCTGGGATTTGCAGTTTTAAGGAGGGGTATTAGAACCAGGTATTCAAATACCCTCCTTAAAACTGCCCAGTACCAGAATGCAACGGAGGCAGCTAGAGCAGTCAAAGTGGAATAGTAGCACTTTAAGGGTATAGTGGGATAAACATCACTGTCTCCCTCTAGTTAGTATCAGTTGTGTAGTAAGATTTCAGCCAAGTCAGACCTGGAGAGAGTATTTTCCTTTGACAAAAAGCTAAGTCCACAAAAGAAGAAAGTGCCTCAGAAGAAGAAAGATAGAATCCACCAAAGAGAGAACAAGGTATTTAGGAAAGACTATTGAGAAAAAAATCAGTTTTGTGTTTTTGTGTTATAACCAGTAAAGCTTTTGGAAACTATGAAATTTGTGGACAATCTTTTTGTTCTGGCTGTGATCCCGAGAGCCAGAGGCCTTACTACACCCAAGTCCATAGCATCGCCTTGGGACAAAACACATAGGTACAAAATAAATGTGCTAGGTTATCTATATATAATTTTTGCTGTGATTGTGTATTTACAGGAAAAATAAAAATAAAAAACCCAAAAGGAACAGAGTAAAAACAACCTTAGCAAAGGCATGCATGTGCTGAAAGGCATGGAAGGCAGGGCTGCAGGAGTGACCATAAATTGCAAAAGCAACACACACAGTGTGATACTGAACATTTCAAACTAGTTTGCTGGCTTTTGAGAGAGAAAAGGCTCTTGGACTATGACAGTACAAAAAGAAGGAATCATTAATTGGCCTAGACAAAAAGATTTGCTCAAGTGAAACCACGACTGCCCTCATATTGGGGAGAGGTGCTTTCTACATATCCCCTCCCCACAAGTTCCATCAAATGCTGCTTTGGAGGTCACACTCCTTCCTGGAAAAGGCAGAGGTTGCAGCAGGTAAAGGGCACTGGAAATCCCACTGACCCATGCAAATGGAAAACAATACTTGGTTCCTCTGACCTAAAACACCAACTTAGGCAGGGACTATAAATGTAACTTTTTTGGACTGTAACTCCCAGAATCCCTGAATCACCATGCTCCCAGTCCCAGGAGAAAGATGGTGTGTGTGTGTGTGTATTCTGGTGATCATAGTCCAAAAAAGTCGTATTTCCAGGCTCTGCTATTAGGCCTTCTCTCATGAAATTTTAAGAGCTTGTGAAAGAACACCTGAAGACCCCTAATGTTAAATATTGTTAAAGAGGACATTTTGTCAGCTGGTTTGAAATAAAGATGTCTAAATTTTAAAAGTTATCACAAACTTTTAATATATATTTTTGTTGTTGTGTGTGTGGTTTTGTTATTAGTTTGCTATCTCAATCTTAGGACTAATACAGCAAGTATATGCTGGTGAATTGCCAGCTTTGCTTCTGTAAACTGGACCTAGGTGTGTGCATGTTTATATAAGATAATATGGCTGAAGTAGTCTGAATGCAGGATTTATCACAGAAAGATTTGCTAAATTTGTTTAGAAATACTTACTCAAGTAAAAAGATTATGGGGAATGTCTCTTTTTTAAAATAATATTTTTTATTTGTTTTAAAAAGATTTTACGTATGTGCATATATATAAAGATAAATGATGAGAAAAGGAAAAAGGAATTATAGGGTAAAAAGAGGGGGGAAGGAAAAGAAAGGGAAGAGAAAATTATGTGGAAATATATATAATAGCAAGAAAAAGAAGAGGTAGGGGGTAAAAAACCAGGTAAAATAGAAAAGTTAAACATCTTCTAATTTGCATACATCCTTTCATATTACAACTGCTTCTAGGAGTTAATGCATACATTTTTTCCCTTTAAACCAATCATGATTCATTATCTTCAACATAGCTTTGGGAATGTCTTGGGGGTGGATGTTACATAAAAACTCATATTTCAGAAGCACCAGCATCCATAAGGTCTTTGCTAAAATAATATCTTAAGCATTCAGAAAGCACCAAAACTAACTGATGGACAAATTTGGATTATCCAGCAGGGGATTTTTCATCTAAACGTGATATTCCATCCCATGTGGATATTTGCATCTTCTGGGGTTTCCTCTCCTCTGCCCCAGCCTGCAAGCAAGGGGACTTCTCAAAGTCTTTCAAGTTTCGGTTTCATCGTAGGAGCTGGTTTCTTTTCCTGTTTTGTTTTAAATCATCTGTGGTGAGAAGTGGCCTCTGCCTATCACACCATGTAGGTGAAGCGACAACATGGAGCATTAAAGATACACTGCCAAGACAAAACCTGAACCATTTTCCTGTACATGAAAAACAGAAGTCATTGGTATTGAAATGAGATTTCCAATGCTAGTCTTGTCAGCTTCCCTATGTGCAATGCCAGTGAGGGGTGAGGGAGATCTTGTCTCTTTACTTCACAGTAAAATGTAAAAGAAATCACTAAATATTGTTGTCATGGCATTCTGGAGAGCCAAGAGCCCTGGAAAAGGCAGTATAGAAAGAAAAGAATTGATTGAATTGCTTGAGGGCTTAGAGGTGGCTAAAATGTAAATCACCCACTTCCTGCTCCTCCTCCCAACATCACATCATAAGCATATAAAGCATGTAAACTGTCATTTTAAAATGGACTTTAAACTCCAACCTTCTCCCAGGTGGTGTTTACCAGATTATACTGAACTACAATCAATATTAATCCCTGCTATCAGTATTGCCAGTGTTCAGGGATGACAAAGATTGTATTATAAAACATCAAGAGGGCATAGCATTAGGGAAGGCTGTCCTAACTTCTCTTTCCATTTTTGACATGAATTGTTGTTGTCAGTTTGCCATCAAATCAGCTTTGATTTACCGCAACACCGTGAAGGAGGCAACGCCAAGGACCCTGTTATGAACAAGACTACTAGTCAGGTGCTGCAAACTCTGTTTTGAATGTTACAGAGCTTGGAAGTGTTGCCTCCTCTGAGGGCATGGCTTCCAGACCTTTCACCATTTTGGTAGCCCTCCTCTGGACCAGCTCCAGCTTCTTCTTCTTATAAAGCAAACACAGACCCCAAACTTCAGTGCAGGGGGGGGCAAGAAAAGCACCCCGGGAGCAGGCTCCCTTCCTCTTGGGGTGGAAACACATAGCCCCAAAAGCCCACAAAAAACTTCCCATGGCAACAAGTGTGTGGCATTCCCCAATTTACCTTTCTTACTTTGGACTCAACAGTGCCCCCCCCCTCTCTCTCTCTCCGCAAAAGAGGACAAGGCACCCCAAAATGTAGGAGATTTGAGGAAAATGTAGGGCACTGCGAAATGAACGCCCAAAACACTAATATAAATGTAAATTCATGCTTCTTAGTCATGCTCAATGTATGCATATATATGTGTGTGTGTGTGCATGATGTATTCACATACACACACACATATATGTGTATATATGTGTGTATGAGAGTGTCTATATATATGTATATTTATGTGTGTGTGTGTGTGTGTGTGTGTGTGTATATATATATATATATATATATACACACACACATACATACACATACACACAAACATATATAGTGAGCCAGTGTGGCGTAGTGGTTGAGCGCTGGGCTATCTCTAGCTCTATCTGTCTCTCTGACTCTGGAGCCCAGGCTTCCACTTGCAGCCGGGCAAAGTCTGCCGCCGGCTCTCCGCCTCCGTCCGGGGCTGGAAGGCCAAAGGGCCAGCCTCGGCTGAAGAGCCAGGTGTGCCTGGGCTCGGGGCCAAGAGGGCTGGCCCTGGGTGCCTCCTCTCCTCTCCTCTCCTCTCCCTGCCTGCCTCCCTCCCTTTGCCTGCCTTCCTGGGGACAAGGTTCACCTGGCTCCTGCCTGAGAGGAGGAAGAGGAAGAGGAAAAAGAGGAAGAAGAGGAAGCCGAGGCGGCGGCAGGGAGGGGGGGGCGATGGGGAAGAGGAAGGCCAGGGGGAGCTCCTCCAGGCGGAGCAGGGAAGCCGGCGCCTAGAGGGACTCGGAGGGCCATGGCTGGGCCCAGAGGGCAGTGCCTCCTCCTTCTCTGCCTCCTCTGCTCAGGTCAGGACTGGGGAGAGGGAGGGGGAGCATCCCTTGCTGGGGGGCTGTTAGTGGGCTCCCACTTTGGACCCTCCACCCCTGGAGGCCCTGCATCTCTGGCACCTCTCTTTCCTCCAGAGTCGCAGTCCAGGACTCAGGCCACTGTTGTTGTTGTTGTTGTTGTTGTTGTTGTCATGCACCTTCAAGATGTTTCCAACTTAGGGTGAACCCAAGGAGAACCTATCACAGGGTTTTCTTGGCAAGATTTCTTCAGAGGGGGTGTGCCATTGCCATCCTCTGAGGCTGAGAGAGTGTGACTTTTGCCCAAGGTGGATTTCCCTGGCTGAGCTGGGACTTGAACTCTGGTCTCCAGAGTCACTGTCGAGCACTCAGGTCACTTGTTGTTGTTAGCTGTAACCTTCCTTTAACACTTTCCTCCTTAATTTTCATTAATAGTTGTTCTGCCTTGGGAATTTTGAGAGCTGAAGTCTAGAAAATCTTCCAACTCTATAATTCTAGGATTCTAGTGATCAGGTTATGCCAAGAGAACAGTAAAGGATCTTGCAAACATTATATATAACACATGGTGGCTTCCTTGCCATAGACATCATTTTGGGCTGAATTGAAGTTTTTAGTTTAAATCCCTAAATACCATTTTTCTTTCTTTCTGAGATATACATAAAGAACTATGGGTCAGGGTGGGGGAAATGCAGTCCTCCTCAGGCTGCATGTGGCCTAAATACAAACTTTTGCAGCTCCTCCAGAGATCCACAAGCCCACTGAACCCCAGAGTTGGTGGTGTTGTAAAACCTGGGCTCGCAGGGTTAGCATAGCAAGGATGATGTTGTGGTCTGTCTCTCCCCTTAGGACCCCTGTTTCCAGTGAGCTTATTTACAATCTTGAAGTTAGCTGGAGGGAAAATGAATCTCCCTAGCAGTAGTAGGTTGCCATGTCCTTTCTCTGTTATCATGCTCAGTGAGATTCAAAGTGGTTTATAAATTAAAAAGATTGAACTATAGTTAAAACATGCAACAGGCCAACATTAAAATAAAATTAGATTATTTACAGTAGTGAAAACAATTTAAATATACTAAAAAAGGATAAAAAGGACTTTTAACACAGTACGTACAATTAAAATAATACAACACAGCTGCTTTCTTAAAAATCTTTGGTTCAAAAAGTCTTACCTTCTGGTGGACAGGGCCTTTCTAGCCTCCCCAGAAAGGGAGCTCCAGAGCCTTGGAATAGCCATTGGGAAGACCCTGCCTCATGGCCCCACCAGCCATAGCTGTGAAAGTGTTGAAACTGAAAGAAGGGGTTCACCTGAGGATCTCAAGGCCCAGATAGGTTCTGTGAGGAGATACAGTCTGTCAGATAGACTGGACTTAAGCCAGGTAAGGCTTTATAGGTCATAATCAGCACTTTGAATTGTGCCTGGAAACAAACAGTACAGTTATTGAAACTGGGGAGTTGCATGATCCCTATTATCAGCTGTAAAACATGTCCATGTTATTAATTTTCAGAACCTTTCAACAATCTTGCACCTGGAAGGTAGTATAATTGGACATAATCCAAAGAACATTCATATTGTCATGCCTCCAGAGCATCTTTGATGCTCTTGAGACATATATTTAGTTAAGATTATATTAGGTTTTCTATGTATTAGTTTAAGAGGGGAAATACAGATCTATAGCTTTAAGAAAGACAAGGATTGTGGGAAATCCCAGGGTCTTATACTGATGTTTATCACACTATACCCTTAAAGTGCTACTATTCCACTTTGACTGCTCTAGCTGCCTCCTGTTGCATTCTGGGATTTGCAGTTTTAAGAGGGGTATTAGAATTCTCAGGTATTCTAAATACCCCTCCTTAAAACTGCCAGTACCAGAATGCAACAGGAGGCAGCTAGGCAGTCAAAGTGGAATAGTAGCACTTTAAGGGTATTTAGTGTAAACATCACTGTCTCCCTCTAGTTGTATCAGTTGTGTAGTAAGATTTCAGCCAGTCAGACCTGGAGAGAGTATTTTCCTTTGACAAAAAGCTAAGTCCACAAAAGAAGAAGATAGTCCTCAGAAGAAGAAAGATAGAATCCACCAAAGAGAGAACAAGGTATTTAGGAAAGACTATTGAGAAAAAAAATCAGTTTGTGTTTTTTGTTTATAACCAGTAAGCTTTTGGAAACTTATGAAATTTGTGGACAAGTCTTTTGTTCTGGCTGTGATCCCGAGAGCCAGAGGCCTTACTACACCCAAGTCCATAGCATCGCTCTTGGGACAAAACACCTATGTACATGAATAATGTGTCTTTAGGTTATCTAAACTAGACAATGCCCAGTGAGTATAACTGGCATTTCAAAATTTTTCCAGTAACCAAAAATTACTAGTTTGTTTACTTTTTTGGTTATACAACACTTAATGTTCTGAACTGACAGCTCTGAAAGACAAAGTGAAATTTACTTGGAAATCCCACAGTACTAAATAAGTTTCCTTTCCTCTAATTAAAAACAAATTAAACATCTGCCAAAGATATTTGGCTGCCCTGTAAAAAATAATGGAACACTCTCTAGTTCAGTTTTACAGTAGCTAACATTTTTAAAAATTCAAAAAGAGAACAGGATAGGACAACTCAAGCTTAGTGAGTTTTGTAATATTTTGGTAATTCACAGTATCTTTAACATTTGTAGCACTTTGCAAGAATGGGTAAAAGTTTTCTCATTGAAAGCTCTCAGCTGTCAATTCATTTTTAGACTTTTAACAGAAATATTTTCATAAAGACATGTCACATTGTTATCATATCCTTTTTTCAGATAAATTTATACTTGTATTGCTTTTCCAAGTTTGAGTAAGTACTGACCGGAACAATGACTGAAATTGTTTATAAGACAAAATCATAGTTTTTGTCCATATTTAGTCACAATGAGTCTGGATGCAGTCCTAGGTCTATTTCAAGTTATTATGACTAATTGAAAACTAGTCGGTTTCAAGGGTTCTGCATTAGTCATGATTCACTTAAAACTATTGGGGGTAATTACATTTATCTGTTGCAGCAAAAATAACTAGTGACTCCTTTGGCATTTTAAAAATTAACAAACAAAAAATCAAGCACAAGGCTTCACGGGATTGTAGCCTGTTTCATCAGATGTGTTAACTCTTATGAGGAATTTCGGATATATATAGATATATCTGTTGTATGGATATAGAGCACAAGATGACATAACGGGTTAGTCTGGGACATTAGTATGCAAAGGGATTTGTGTCACCTTTGAGACTATTGTGTGAAAGAAGTTGTAGCTTAAGCTTTTTAGACTTGGAGCTTATTGCATGAGAAAGAAAGCTGAATGTGACAGCATAGCAGATTTCTCTGTGCTTCTCTGCATGTTGTTCTCTTCCCACAAGGGACATGGTTGGATTTTTTCCTGTCGAACAAAACACATGCTTTTTGGCTGCCTCCCTTGGGAAGAAAATGGAAGTGTACGATGTCATTAGAGAGGCACAGAGAAAGCCACTACTCTCCCCTCCATTTCAGCTTTCTTTTCTCATGCAATGAAGCTCTGGTTTACTTCCTCAATTTCATGGTTTCCTCCATCTGGGAAGTACGGTATGGCCAATTCTACAAAACCTTATGCTGGCAACTTTTGCACAGTTTCAAAGTGCTACAAGATCTCTTTACACAGAGAAACAGGTTTGAGTAGGATTATAGATGATGAGGTCAATGGGTCCATTAAATGAGGAAGATATTGACAGTTTGTTAGACGATTAATACGATATTCATAAAACAGTTGCTAACAAGTCCACCTTGTTATTAGCTATACTAATAAACCACAAGAATTGTTATTCTAATTCAGAACTCTAGTGAAAACTGGCTTCCTATGAATTTAGACATTATTTTTTCCACCAAATTCTCTTGCTAAACGATACAAGATCATTGATTTCACAGGATCTGCTCTAAATCTGAAAAAGTGTATTCAACTCAGACCTTGGAAAAGTTACTTTTTGGACTCACATTCCAGAACCTGAAAGGAAAAAAAACAGTCCAGCCCACAAGAATGGGAAAAGATTGTTTAACTATCTATTGCATCCCTTGGCTCTAAGGAAAGGCACTAAAACATCACAAATGGAGGCCATCTGTCCTTTTCTGTCCTCAAAGGAGAGGAAAAATTGTCTACTCACCTGGCATTGTTTATTATATTATTATTATTAGTCCACACTTATAGTGAAAAAAGTATTCCTCATGTTGAATCAAATCTTCTTAAAATGGTTTATTCCAAACAATTCATCTCCTCCAGATTTAATGTCTCATTGCATGCATCGAATCCTACTAAAAGACTCAATGCTGTGCTGTCACGCAAACTTCACATTCCCCTTTGAGCACAACAGCGCTTGGGCACATTATTCATACTCTTCAATCAGGCTACTCCCTGATTTGTGGGAGCAGAAAGTTCTAATGGAGTCTCTTTTTCTCTATGGGAAAAGTATATTCAACTGCCTTCCCCCAACAATAGTATAAATCCAACGACCCAACTAGAGTACACATTCCAAGCTGGAACTTTATAATTTCCATTTCTGTAATTCATTAATTCAACAGATTACTCAGTTGGTACTAACACTTTAAGTTAGTAGGTCAGTTGTTTAAAAAGGCCCAGTTTAAATCAAATGAACTATGGCGGGTTACAGACGGGCAAAAAGGGATGTACTCATGACGTCATGTAAGGTAGAGCTTCAGACGGGCTTTCCCTGAATGCCGTCATGAACACGCCCCCCGCACGCCTCATGCGGGAGAAAGCGGCATTATAAAAAGGTGCTGCTTTTTTCCGCTTCTTTTTGATTTGCGGGCGTACCCTGCCAGCTCCATCTGTAAGCTGCTGCACCGATACGTCAGAATTGCTACGCGCAAATATAAGTTGCCGGTTTAAAAGCTCCGTGTCAGCTGCGTCCCATAATGGGTCGGGGTACGGGACATGCGTGGTTTGCAGCCAAGCTTAATTGCAACGTCCGCTGCCATGGAGCTGTGGAAGCTGAGGCAACAGCTGCGGCGCATTTTTAAGCCTCGTAACCCTAACCCTAGAGCCACTTTGTGCGCATGCCTTGCTGTAGAACGCGGGGAAGTTGTAACTTTTGCCGGCGGATGTTTTGGTTGTGAAAGTGAAAGGGAAAGTTTGGGATTTAAAGTGACCCCACCTACACATCTGCGCCATTTTCACCTGGGAACGGGCCACAGTTCGGCTGCTCCTGGCACAGCTGTGTGGCGGCTCCCCTTTGCCACCAGGCAGGATGGCTCAGCCATCCACCAGCACCCCGAAAAAAAGGCATGGTCCCAGAACTGGAGTAACTGCAGAAACTGGAGCAGTCCTACCTGAATGCTGACACATATCGAGAAGGGGAAGAAGAGTAATGAGAGCTGCTGCACCGGTACACCAGAACTGCTCACGCCATTACTTTAAGTTGCCCATTTAAAAGCTCCGTCGCATAGTCAGTTGGGTCTTGGTGAACTGCGCAGTTTGCAGTCAGGCTTTAATTGCAACGTCCACTGCCATGCAGCTGTGGAAGTGTAGGCACAGCTGCGGCGCATTTTAAGCCTCGTAACCCAACCCTAACCCTAGAGCAAGATGTACGCATGGCGCTTGGAAAGTTTGACTTTAAAGTGACCCCTACACACACATCCTCTGCCATTTTCACCTAACAATAAAAAACGCTAAAAACTGTAAATTAGACATATGTACAAGGGAGGTGAGGGGAGATGGCGAGGGGACAGCGGTGGCAGCGGCGACAGCTGTGGCTGCGCATTGCAGATTCAGCAGGAGCGCGGGGACAAAGGAGAGGAGGCATCTATGATGCTGCTGACACTGGCAAAGTGCAAGCGGACAAGGATGCCAAACACCAGCTGATCACCAGCGGCAGGAAACCACCTTTGTTTTAAAGGGCTTGGGCACTTTAAATGTGCCCATAGGCTTTCTGCCGGCGCTGCTTAGACCTGCGCAGCTGCGCATTAGCCAGCGGCAAAGAAAAAAAAAAGAGACCCCGGAGGTTGAATGTGCCCAAGACCTTTTGATGCCCTCTAAACTTGCCCCCAAAGGCAAGGGGCAACTACAGGGGGCCTGGGCCTGGGATCAAGGGGCAGGGAGCACTGACAGGCACTAGGTCCCATGATGTCCCATAAAGACATCATTTCTGCCTCCCAGGAATGTGTTCCCTCCCAGCCCTATCTACTCTATTCTACCCTTCCTGTTCTCTCCTCCCACCATGCCTGGCTCACTGTGTCCCCAAACCCAGCAATCTCCAAACTCTGTCCTTCCAGGCATTTGGACTTCATCTCCCAGAATCCCCAGCCACCCTTGCCCTGTGGTCTGGGATTCTGGGACATGAAGTCCAAATGCCTGGAAGGACAGAGTTTGGAGATTGCTACCTCACACCACTCCTGCTCAGCTTTAGACTGCACAGTTGCGCCTCATTCACACTCACAGCCACACCGCCGCAGTTGCGCATAATTAACCACACAATTTTTAAAAAAAATAAACTTTTTTATTAAGAATAACAAAACGATTTCTATATACATAATTACATATTTTACAAGGGGGAGGGTGAAGGGGGGATGGCAGAGGGGGCAGGGAGGAAGCTGCTTCAGGGGGGGGAGGAGGCGGTGGGGCGGGAAGCCGGCGAGGATCTCTTGCAGAGTCTCCTCCATGGAGGAGACTCTCTCCGCCAGCTGTTCCACCTTCTCCTCCAGCGCAGCGAACCTCTCTCCGTCCGGTTCTCTGTGGGGGGAAAAGAAGAGGATGGTTAGGATCAGCCTGTGGAGCCCATCACCCACTCCCACAGGCAGGGTTTCTGGGTGCCCCCACTCCCTTCCTGGGTTCACTCTACACTTACTTGCTGCCGGGCTTGGAGGACACGATCCAGGGCACTGGCATCGAGGGCCAAGTGCCCTGGGCTGTCCTGGCAGGCGGCGGCTCGGCCCAGGCTCCTCTTCCTCGGCGGCAGCAAACAGCAGCGAGGACTTCAAGCCCGCAAAAGAGGAAGGAAGGCCAAGTCCTGCTGGCATGGCAGACGAGGGCCACAAGTGTCGTGGGGGCTTGCAGTCAGCAACCCCCACCCCTCACCCTGGGGACCTACCTGCCGCCAGAGAGCCTGCTCTGGCTGCGGAGTGGGCCACAGCAGCTGGTCCTGGCTGTGGCCCACCCTTGGGGACATCCTCGTCCCCGAGGATGGTGGGAGGGCGACCTGGCAGGTGCCTCCCTCCCTCCGCCTCGCCTCGGCCGCACGCCTGCGAAGGAGGAGGGATGGCATTGGCACCATGCAGGAAGGGAGGAGGCAGGGACGGTACAGGAGGGGGGGACAGGGCATGGCAAGAGTCTGCCTTACCGGAGGACGGCGATCTTCTGGTCTGGGCCGATCTCCCCTGATCCACGGTCCTTCAGCCGCGAGAAGAATGGGTGGCTGCCTGCAACCGGGGGCCGCCTCTCCGAAATCCTCCAGGGTTTCAAAGAACGCTGCCTTCAGAGTTTTAAATTTAACTCTACATTGGTGCAGCGTTCTTTGAAACCCTTGGTTCGGAGGGCACGAGATGCCTCGAGAAAATGCCCCCGGTTGGCTTGTTGGTGCTAGCCTCACCTTCTCGCAGCTGCCTGTGGCATCAGGGAGTCCAGGAGGATACCGACCTCTTCATCTGTCCCAGTAGGCGATTCGGACCGGGACCCTCCTGCGTGGCGCTGCCATGTCGATCGCCGTCCTGGGGTCTTGCACAGTTGCGCCCGGGTATATATGGGCACCTGCGGCTCAGGGCCGTAGGCCAAGGTGGTCTAGGCCCAATGAAAGTTTTCAGAGGAGCAGTTTGAATCTCTCCCCCAATAGTGTCTCTGGGTGCCCCATTGATACATTCAATGGGCCATTAGGAAAGCTTGATTTGAGGGGGATTGATACATTGTCAAAGGGGCAATTGGCAGTTGGAGCTGATGTATCTTTTTCCCAGGAAACAGGCGCAGGAGCCTTTGTGTGTGTGTGTTTGTGTGTGTCCCCTCAGGCACGTGGCAAAACATGCCCACAGCAACAGATCCGGAATGATAGGCAGACTCATACTGTGGATATGGGATACATTTATTCATGTGCTTATGCTATTACAGTACAATGCCACTTGACATCAACAGATGTGGCACAGGAGCCATCCTTCAGATTCTCCTTGTCAGAAAAAAATCTGCCAGGGCATTCTTCACAGCCTCCCCTGCTTTCTTCTTCTTCTTTCTCTTCAAGGGGGTCATGAGCCACTTCCGAATGGGGTAGGCACAGTCAGCCAGTATCAGGCCCGACTTCTGGCTTGTGATGTTGATGCTGGGGTTCCCTGGCACCTAGATGCCAGCCTCCATGGCCTCGTAGGGAGAGAAAGTTTAAAGGGGCTTGGGCGCTTTAAATGCGCAGACAGGCTTTCTGCCCGCCGTGTTAGCGCTGCCAGCTGCGAAGCTGCGCACTTGTCATGCGGCAAAAGAAAAAAAAAGCCGCGCTTTGGGCCGCCCGTGAGGAAGCTGCCTCTTCTTTTTGCAGCGTCCTCCGAGGCGGCGGTATGGAAGCTCTGGGTCCGAAACGGACCCAGGTGAGGCGTCTTCACTGCCCCCCGTGTGGAAGCTCCACACCTGAAGCACGCCCCCCGGGGCGGGCCGTCTGGAGGCTCCCGCATTCAGCAGAATACACTCCAAGATGTCCTCCCCCTGCCCGTCTGTATCCCGCCAAACCATCAATGGCTTGTACTCAGTCCTCCTGTCTGTCACTAGAAGGAAAACTGATGGCAGAATAGATTTGCTTCCCTCCTCTGCTGCCCTATCCACTTCAACTGGAAGGTGACTTCTCTGGAGAGTGGCTTTTCTTTCTAGAATCTCTACCAAGGGTAGACAAAGGGTGGACTATATATCCCCTAGCCAACCCACCTGGCACAGCTGATGCTGAAGAACACTGGAAGTTCTGCCCCTTTCTCAGTCTTCAGTTTTTTAATAGCCCTTTTGTATTGTAATTCCAAAAATGAGGGTTTAGGTTGTATTTTAGTAAACAGCAAAAATACACCTAGAATAATATATGTGTTATGTGTATTATGCAAAATATGAAGAACTCAGAAGTCTGTGGAAAGAATTAACTATATCTACATATGAAACACATTTAAATATCTGCATGTTTTTCTCTAATAAATTCAAAAATGTCAAGCTCACCTAAGTCAAATAGTATGTTTTATTTATGTATTACAGTACATGGAATGGTGCCAGAGCCTCAAAATGTAAGAGTTCATTCCATTATGTTGGATAGTGTTCTCCAATGGGATCCACCTAATTTTCACAACGAAAACATGGTTTATACAGTTCAACACAGCAAGTAAGTGTCTGAGCAAATGCTAATGATGCAATAATACAGATTTTAAAAAGTAAACACAGACCAGTTCTTTCTTTGCACTGTTGTGCTTTTTCTTTTCCATTGAGAGGCCAATACCATCAGAAGTACTTTTGGTGGGGACATGAGAGAGGGCTTTCTTGGTTGCTGCTCCTGAACTGTGGAATACTCACCCACCCCTTTTGCCTGCAGGCAAAGACCATTTTTACCACTCAGGCTTTCACTGATAAACTGGATATAAATGGAGGTGCTGGTGTTTTAATATTTTTATTAAAGTGATGTTTTTTTTAAATGTGTTTCAGTGGTTGTTTTAAAACATTTAATACATTACTGTGGTTTGTTGAGATGTCTTGATATGTTGTAATCTTACCTTGCACCTTAAGATTGGGAGAAAGGTGGGATATAAATGAATACTTGGCTGATTCATGAGTAACATTTCTCATTGGACTGATTTTTCCATTCATCCACATACGAGCAACATCTTTAGAAAGAGAGTTGTGCATAATAGGAAGCTATGTTTTAGGGTCGTTTCGCTATCCCGGAAGAACACTGGTGCCACCTCAAAGACGGTTCTACTCTATCTCTAGCTGCTTATACGGTTTGCATAGAAAAGACTGGATGGATGGATGGACGGATGAATTCATTTTTTTTCTCCTGGCTTACCCCTATTATGGAACGCAAGGCAACCTATCATATAAGTAAAACAAAATAGAAGTAAATAAATAAACATATTTTTAAAATTATGTTAAAACAGTTGAAAAGATAGTTAAAACATAATGATGATGATAAAAGTATTATTATTATTATTATTATTATTATTATTATTATTATTATAGTTTATTTCTATAGCACTGTAAATGTACACAGCGCTGTACATACAGTACACCCCAGTTAAAAGACCATCTGCAACAACCAGTTAACAGTTAACAAAAATGTTTTTCCTGCCAGTGAAAACAGAGCAGAGGAGGCCATCCCAGCTTTCCATGGGAAGGAATTCCACCAAAATGAGAGCAGCCACGAGAGCAGCCATGAAAAAAGGTTCCTCTTGTGTCTTCACCAAACATTCCTGTAAGGAATACAGTCTTTCAGATAGTCTGGATATTCAAGCCATATAGTACTTTATGAACTCTGTTCACAAGTGATCATGTCCTTGTAAAACAGGTAATATAGAAACTGCTAGTCATATATTATTTCACTATCCCTTTTATAATGACACCCACAAAGAATTCTGTCAAACAACCCAGGGAGATCTGAAGCTTTTTGCCTAAAACATTGATTATCAGACTGCAGCTCACATATAACCTATAAAGTGGCACAATTCTGTGCATCTGCAATCACTTGTAGGAATAGCAAAATCAACTTAAGTTAGTTGATCTTACTGAGACATGTCTGTTAATATTTTGTCAGTTTTATTTATTTAATTGTGCTTATGTCTGCTTTCAATATCTCATCTAATTTTGTATTCTATTTTCAGTATTTGAAAATAGTTGAAATATAGTTGAAATATAGCCATAGTTGAAATATAATATTTTAAATTCTACTATTTGGCTTTTATCTTTTTATAATCTTTTTATTATCATTTTATTAATTTAAATCAAAGCTGTTCATTGTGTGTATTATTTCACTTTTCAATGTACTATTTTATTTTTGATACTAGTCTTTGACCATAATAAACTTATTCATTCATTCAGATGAGAAAGGTACAGGATGAGATCCTGCATGAGACATGTAGCTATGATATTGTACGTAGCCTGTATCTCCCACCTATTTCCTTAAAACCAATCTGAAAAGCCAGGTAGCTGTACTGAGTGGAAGAGTTCAACAGCACCTGTAGAGTGGGGTGTTGAAGAATGAGGCATCCTGCCTCCTTCCAGCAGTGAGCCACAATTCAACAAACAGAAGCAGGGATCCCTGTGTGGTCCTGCTGTAACTCTTCATTGGGCTGTGGCTTACTGACAGAAGGAGACTGTATGCATCATCCTTCAGTGTCCTGCTTGCCAATGCCACAGAACTAAATTTACAGGTGCAGCTGTCTGGCTTTTAAGGAGAGCTTTAGGAACATTTGTGGTCATTGCAATGGTGCCACAATCATAAATTTGAATGCAAAATAGTTAGGAGAGTCTAAATATAGTTTACATCAATATAACTGCCTAACAGGATGCCAGCCATAATTTGCATACTAACAGGCTGTGCAGACCAGCCATTAAGGCCCGCCTGGGGGCAGAGTTGGGGCGTCCCCATGATGCTCACCCCGACTCTGCCCCCATGGCGGCATGATGGCATGTACCGCACCACATGGAGCGCAGTGTAATGGTGCTCCTCTGGCGCTGTGTTTAGATGATGCAGCACCAAAGGAGTGCCATAAAGCCGCCTTTTTCAGGAAAGGCCAGATCAGGGCTGCAGTGTGCGGAAATGCCAGACCTGGGCCATGGCATGTGGTTGCCACAGCCTTGATCTGGCTCTAAAAGGGGCGGTCTGCACAGCCACTGAGTCATTAGTATCTGAGTGAGGATTTGAAACAAGATCTGAGATCCAAAACACACTGCAGAAATAATCCAGTTTGAGGCTGCTTTAACTGCCCTGGCTCAGTGCTAGAGAATTCTGGGAACTGTAGTTTTGTGAGCCATTGAGCCTTCTCTGTCAGAGAGCTCTGCTGCCACAATAAACTACAGTCCCCAGGACTCCCTAGCACTGAAATAGTGTAGTTACAGAAGACTCAAACTGGATTAATTCTGCAGTGTGTTTTGGATCAAAGTGCACCATTACAGAACTAACTTAAATTTGTACAATATATCAAAAGGAAAATTTCCCTTCCCCCCCCCCCCCCCCCATATAATACTCTGTATTATGAAGTAAACAGGCCAGCAGGGTATAGTGGTTGAGCATTGGTCTAAGACTCTGGAAAACAGGTCTAGTCCTCCATTCAGCCATGGAAACCAGCTGGAAGACTTTGGGCAAGTCACATACTCTCAGCCCCAGAAAACCCCATGACAGAATCATACAGTTGTTATTGTGGGCAACTGTATCAAATCATTTCTGACTTACAACGAACCTAAGGTGAACCTTTTGTGGGCTTGGCAAGATTTCTTCAGAGGAGGTAGATTGTTATAAGTCAGAAATAACCTGAAGCCACACAACAACAATAAACCATGACGTTTTAAAAAAAAACCTACAGAATTAAATTATTAAGACACCTAAATTTATGTGTTTTTCCCAACTAGAGTAGATACATTGAGTTTTCTAGTCTGGGTTAGCAACTGAATGTAGACATAAAAGTATTGTAAAATGCTTACCCACCTACCTGGAAATAGTCTCCAGTGAAAGTTCTCTGTCAACATTTCAGATAAATTATTAAATACAAAAGGTAAGGGGAAAATGAATTAACACTGTGATTTAGTGACTGAATTGAAAGAGAGAGCTCTTTAGGGTGTCTTCCCTCTATGATATAAAACAAATTGCTGATCAGGTTATATGACCATTGTTCCCATTTCAAACTGGTTCCGATCCTACTTTGATTGATTTCTGTCGCAATAAAGTGAGGCAAATGCAAAAAACCACAGTTTTTCTAGACAGTAGTTTCTTAGTGGTTCTTCCCCCACCCACCCCCCAGCGCTGCCTTTCTGCTTGTGGTGTGACCTATGGGCATATGATTTTTTTAAAAAAAATTGATAGAAGGTTCGATTCATTGATTTTGCAACTACTTGCAATCAGTGAGGCAACCAATCAATCAAATCTTCTATCAATTTTTAAAAATAAAATTGATAGAAGATTCAATTAATTGATTTTGCAACTATAGTCGGCCCTCTGTTTTCACGGGGGATCCGCTCCACACCCCACTCCACCCCGCAAAAACTGAGGTTTGTGCATATTCAAACCCCATAGACTTGAATGGAGCACACCCTGTGTATATGGCCCAGGCATGTGTGCCAGGTGCACACACCATTGAAAATAGCGGAGGTCGCCCCTCCACAAGGGCGAGAATCTCAGATCCACAAGTTAGGAGGGGCGACTGCACTTGCAATCAGTGAGTCAAGTAGTTGTAAAACCAATGAATCAAATCTTCTATATATAGTTCCCAAGCTGGGCTGCCCAGGCTGCCGCATACGTCACTAATGACTCACAGATGATTGACATGCATTTTGAAGCAGCACAAACTAGTGGGGATGACAATCTTGCCAAACAAGAAGCAGTTACAAGGGGATAATGAAAAGATCCGCTTTCACAGTGGGAACAACATACCTTTTGGATTTACCAACATGGAGCGAAGGCGAATCTCAGAGTGGTTTAAAGGTAAGTGGGAATGAGCCCTTAGTCTCTCAAATAACATGTTACCAGTATTTCTTTTTCTTCCACAGAAAATTTAATCAAACATTCGCTGACATGTGTCGAAGAATTATCTTCACAGAGTGCAATATATCAAGTATACCTATCTATGGCCCTTCCATTATAAGAGTCAGAAGTGAATCAGAGAATAAATACTCAAATTGGGTGAACATCAACTTTACACCTTACACAGACAGTAAGTCAGTCTTCCAGTTGAATGGTCCATAAGAGTGCAGGGCAGTCCTAAACCTTATCTTGTGGACTTGGAGACACTGGCATTTTTAAAACCCTTCTGGGATTACAACAGGTATAAATGAGAGAGGAGTGGCATTTTTGTGCTTTTTCATCCACATTCCTTCCTGGCTATCTCCCCCTCCTTTAACCAGTTTCAGTAGGAGGGAGTTGACATGTGCCAGATCCAGGATTTACAGTCCAGTGTGGTAACTGCTGGCCAGTGCAAGAACTAGAGAAGTGATGGGTCTTTCAGATCCACAGAGTCCCCTGTACTTTCTCCCAGCACACTGACTTCCTTCCTCATTGATCTTGGAAAGACCTGAGGATACTTCAGAGAGGTTCCGAGGCCAGAGCTCTTTCTCTGACAGTAGACTTTAGAAGCAAAATTAAACTGACTTCTCATGGAATGAAGTGAGCTATATTGTCCTTTGTCACTGGTGGCAAAATATTTTGGTGCATCCCTGATTTAAAGTGCAAGAACTGCTTTGTGGAATGGTTCATCGGTTGTTGTTGTTGTTGTTGTTATTAATCTTTATTAATAAAGCGCTGTAAATTTACACAGCGCTGTACATACAGTCTTTTTAATTAGACGGTTCCCTGGCCTCAGGCTTACAATCTAAAAAGACACCACACAAAAGGAGAAGGGAGTAGTGGTGGGGAAGGGGATGAGGTCCAGCAGTTCCTCTCTACCTCCAAGGCCTGGACCAAGGCAGATGGACTGAAGGGAGGGCTTGGCTTCATAATGGATGGTTAATCTTCATCCAGGGAGGCAAGCGACAATTATGCAAGGCCTGGGAACACTTCTCTGAACAGGACAGTCTTCAACTCCGTTTTGAAGCTGGTTAAAGAAGTGATGGCTCTTGTTTGGGGGGGGGGGGGGAGGTTCCAGGAGTGAGGGGCAGCGAGTGAAAAGGGGCGAATCCGAGATGGGGCAGAGGAAATCCTGGGCTGGGACAGTAGACCTTGACTATCAGAACGGAGGGCCCGAGTGGGAAGGTGAGGAGAAAGAAGGTCTGATAAGTAAGGAGGGGCCAGCCCATGGAGGGCTTTAAACATGGACAGCAGGAACTTATACTGAATGCAGAAAGGGAGGGGAAGCCAGTGAAGGGATGCCAACACAGGAGAGATGTGGTCAGAGTGGTGGGCAGATGTAATAATGCATGCAGCTGAATGCTGGACAGAAATTAAAGGACGGAGGTGAGAAAGAGGAAGCCCTGTTAGTCAGCAGTGTCAGTAATATTAAATACTGCAAGTTGTCTAATTAGCAAATTAGCCATTAGGAAATATTGAACATCCTACATTCTGTACTGAAAGGCAAACTTCAAATCAGATATGAAAAACTGGATTTTATATATTCAGCACATCTAGTCTGAGACCCATTACAGTAAATATTGCAGTGAACTATGAAAGCAAAATGTATGTACTTGAGTTCAAAGGAACAAAAGGGTTTCCCTCCCCCCCTCAACTACACAAATGGTTTTGAAGACCTGATATCATTGCTTATCAGTAAGCTGGCAGCATTCTTCATTGAACATGAATGTTTCCCTCAATGCCCTTTGATTTGATTGGCACACTCCCAAGATTCTGTTTCCTTTCTTGTACAGCTTCAGAAGTCCTTTCTCTCTGTTGTGCCCTTTGAAATAGTTTCATTTTTTGTTTGCATGTTTTTCACAACACTTGCACAATTGCACAACACTTTCCACAAATTTCCTCTACATATTTTTTCCTAAAAGCATTCTCCCAGACCCATAATCTGAGGTTTAAAAAAGCCTTGCTCTGCTGAGTTTAATGACAACAGGGATATTGCATTTTTGGCATGTATGACTGTTAGAATGTTGATACATTACACTAGCTTATAAGACACAGGTTAGGTTCAGTCTTAAGGCCCTTTCACATTACACATTGCACTATTATTCCACTTTAATTGCCATGGCTTAATCCTATGCAATCCTGGGGTTTGTAATTTTGACGGCACTAGAGCTCACTGGTACATAATTCTAAACACCCCTCTTAAAACTTCAAATTTCAGAATTCCATAGGACAGGATCATGACAGTTAAAGAGAAAACATAGCACTACTATTATGTAGCATGAAAGGGCCCTTAAAAATGAGCGTTCTGGTTTTGGGGCTTTTGGAAAATTATTATTACAATTGCCCATCAAATACGCAGGATTGTTCAAGAGATCCAGAAGTACCCTTTGGTTTCTTCATTCTTTCTTCAAAATTTATCTTACCTGCCTCCACAAAAAATAACCCTTTGAAGATTAAAAAAAAATGGAGTAGCTGCACAAAGCCTTATGAATGGTAATGCTAGGAACATGTTTGGAGTAAACATCACACTGAATGAAATCAGTGAGACTTGTTTTTGTCATGACTAACTGAAGTTCTATTGAGTCTCATTGATCTTTTCTAAATAGATGCAGACTTTAAGTCTGTACGTAGCCCCATGACAATAAATAGATCTTTACTGTATTACATTACATTAAACTAGTATTAAATTACTACAATAATTAAAACAAATTCAATGCTAAAATATCAAATACTTTAAAAAGATAAAAATGCTTAAAATACATTAAAACAATATAGTACCTTAGTCTGTCTGTCTGCCTGCCTGCCTGCCTGTCTGTCTCTCTCTCTATATATATATGTGTGTGTGTGTGTGTGTGTGTGTGTGTATGTATATGTATAGTACTGTAACAAAAATATGGAAATCATTTTAAGGCATCTGAAATGTTATTGGAGACAGCAGGTAAGTGGGAGGTGGTGCACATAACTATATTTCATTTCTGAATAAAAATAAGCTCCTTCAATTCTTCTGCTTAGTTATAACCTAGATGTTGGTGAGATGCTATTGAAAGAAATTCAGCCCAATTTTAATATAATATATATAATAAACTGGTGCTGTTTTGTTGCAAGAGTAAGAGTACCTTCTCACCAGACACCCCTTTGGATTAAAAATGACAGCTACAGCACTTCAGTGGTTCAGTTCAAGATGGCAGATAACTGGAAGAGTACATAGGAGAGTGTATTCTGCAAAGCTACCAGGATTGCAATTAATTAATAAAAAATAATTTGTAAATCAGAGTACAACTTGAAATACACATTAATTTTCAGCTGAAAAGTCAAGGTGTTTACAGTCTACTGCTCTCTTATATATTAAAAGAGCAGATTATATATCATGCTGTATATTGAAATGGATCCAAGAACAGAGTAAAAGAGCTTACCTGTTGTTTTTCTTCTTCTCTTTTAGCAATTTTTGGGCCACCTGTTGTACAAGTTGAAGCTACAAAACCTGGAGTCTTGAACGTACAGCTCATAGACCCTTTCTTTACACGCAGTGGTGTAAAATATTCCTTTAAAGGTTTTTATACTTCTGTGGTTTACAGGATCAGAATCTGGAAGAAATATCATAGTGATGAAAAGGTAATGCTTGCTGGCATTTGGGGATTTGTAACTTTTTCTTGAATGTGTGTTTAACTATAATTATTCTTTTAAGTAGTACAAGAATACTCTGAATTGTGCGTCAGGAGGACTAACAGTTAATTACAAGACAGCTCCAGCAACCAAATCATTATAGATTCTAGCAAATTCCCAACAGGGTGTCTAATCAGCCTCAGGCTGTGGACCCAATTAAAATGATACTTCCTAAGAAATCTCCACCCAGTTTCCAGGGAGAGGTTTGTGATTTAGGACCAAGACCTAGCAAGTATGGGCAGAGGAAAATTATCTCATAGTCAGCATGGTGTAGTGGTTTGAGCGTTGGACTACGACTCTGGAGACCAGGGTTCAAATCGTTGCTCAGCCATGGAAACTCACTGGGCAAGTCACATTCTCCCAGCCTCAGAGGATGGCAAAGGTAAGCACCCTCTGAACAAATATTGCCAAGAAAACTTTGTGAAAGAACTATATAAGATCCTGAGGTGTGAAGATATATTATTGCATATTAAAGCTAGGATGGCCCATGCCATTATATTTCTAATTTCTATGTACGGTTATGAAAGTGAGGCATTAAAGAAAGCTGATAGAATGATAACCTCATTTGAAATGTGCTGTGGATATCATGGATTGGTAAAAAGACAAATAAATGGGCCCTAGAGCAAATCAAGCCTGACTTTTCCTTAGAAGCCAAGATTGAAACTGTCATGCTTTGGGCATCTCATAGGGAAACATGACTCAATGGAAAAGGAATAATACTTGATAAGGTAGAAGGCAGTAGGAAAAGAGTAAGTCCACATGACATGGATGGCTTCCTTCAAACAAGCCATGGCCCTGAATCTGCGAGACCTGAGCAAGCCTATTGAAAACAGGATGACTTAGAAATCTCTCATTCACAGAGTTGCCCTAAGTCACAGTTGACTTGATGGCAGTTACCACCAAAGTAAGCATAGGGACAGCCATCCATAGTGACTTCTGGGTGTGTTCTGGAGATCCCTGCAGATGTTGTCATTGCTCTGTGCTCAGCTGTAGGAAAACATCCAGACCTTTACAGCTGCTCCCTCCACCCCCACAACCCACCAATCATGCTTGATTCAGGGAGGTATAGTGAGCAAAGATGGGTTTGGGGGCACATTTTTGTCACTGTGTATTTGGTAGTGAATTCTGACCCATGCAACAAACAGAAAAGTAGGGGTGATGGTGTAAGTCTGACTTGCACCATTATAATTTGCCAACAGGATGCCAGTTGTGTGTTGCGGGGGTGGAGGGATATTGCCCCAAGAAGCTTTATTTCTCAGTTGTTGTCATGATGGTACACTAACATTAAATGATAGTTTGGATATATTAGAAACTCCACCAGCACAAGTAAATTTACTCACAACCCTATCCTTGTGCAATCAGCATAAATCAAGGATAGCATTGCACTGTGAAGTTTCTAATTTGACAGTTAACTGTTGTGACTTTGTATACTTTCCTACTAGGTTCTAGATGTGAACTCAACTTACACTTTCCAAATAATACCTGACTTGGATCCTATGACATCATATTGCCTCAAGGCTCAAGTATTTATTGAGAATTTGAATAAAAGCGGGCGGTGGAGTGAACCCGTTTGTACCCATACAACTAACAAAACTGACCCTGGTAATATTTAAGGATTAAATGTTTGTTAGAAAAGGACATTATTAAGGGTTCTGTACTTTTTTCACCCCTTATTGATTTGATTCAAGAGAAGTACCAGCACTTATGAAATCAGTCTTATAAAAACTATTATAAAATTTGTAGACTATTCCTATGCATGTTTATTCACAAGTACAGTGGGTTCTTGGTATCCAATTTGGGTTGGTTACAGAAGCTCCTGTGGATACCAAAATCCGTGGGTGCTCAAGTCCCATTATATACAATGGTTTAGTAAAATGGTATCCCTTATAGAAAATGGCAAAATAAAGGTTTGCTTTTCGGGACTGATATTCTTTTGAATATTTTCAAGCTATGGTTAGTTGGTTGAATCTGTGGATAAAGAATCCATGGATATGGAGGTCTGATTGTAAATCCTCCTGGTTTCATTTGTTGGCAGTTACTTTCAAGTAAGTGAGCATGAGTGTATTTATTTATTATTAAAATATTTATATCCCTATATCATAAGATCTTATTATGATAAAATCAATTTAAAACAACTTAAAAATGTAAAAGAGTAAGCAAAAACTTCAACAATCTAAAAGCCTATTAAACAAATTAAAGCCAATTAAAACTATATACTCGTACAGATTTGAGCAAAATCTTTGGATCTGAAGAGCTTTGACTGAAAGCCATAGTGCCAGCATGAAACCAGTTTCAAGATGCATCAGGCCTCCAAAAGGAGGGAATTCCTTACCTGGGGAAACAAATGTAATGGCCCACATTTTATTTTCATTTCTTCTGTGCAACTAGCATCAAATATAAGTATTGTCACATCTGAAGTTTTTTATTACGAAACTTCTTATTTAGATATGTCAGTAAGTAGTGAATTGGAAAATGTCATGCCTTTGTTTAAACTTAAGATAGGCAATGAGCCCTCCAAAAGTCACTGGACTTCAGCTTCCATCATTCCTTAACATTGGATTATATTGGCCGATATTGGTGGGAGTTGCCATTTAAACACAAGAGGGCCACAAATTCCCCACCTTTGGTTTGAAAGATAGGTTCATTATGTTTTTTCCATACTGTATTGAATAAGCAGTGTTAAGATATTCTCTTTTCTCTTATAGGTTTAAATCCAGGCCTGTTAACTGTTATCCTACTATTAGTGTTGATATCGTTCCCTTTCTTCTCCTTAATAATTTTTCATATTTATCGACGGATCAAATATGTTTTTTTCCCTTCATATACTTTGCCACAGCATTTCAAAGAGGTTTGTTCTTTTGTACTTTATGTCTCTCTAATCTTTACAAAATACTAATAGTGTTTATTAAATGGTGATATGTGCTATATAAACACTGTTTGCTACATTGCTGAAATCAAGTACAGTTTAAAAAATAGCAGTCAATACTAATCTTGGCTGTCGTAATAACAAGTCTCCTTATAATAAGGCAGTTACTTTCAAGTAAGTGAGCATGAGTGCATTTATTTTCCATAGTCCAAAATATGAACAGCCACTCTGTGAGTCTTATTCAGTTCAAGCTCAGTTCTCACGTTTAAAACATTGGTCAATGGAAAGCTATGATAAGATGGTCACTGTGCCTCCTTTCGTGTAACACAGTCATTTAGAAGTGGTACAATTAAAAATTTCATCTTATCATGGTGAAGCACAAATCAGCCTCTTGTTTCATTTTATAGATTATATAGCCAAATATATTACAGTGCTTTTAGCCTATAGACATCCTGCAGAAGCTTACTGTCCCAACATTTCACAGCTGAAAACTGGGACATGTGTGGCCAAGCAACATCATAGTGCGGTCAAAATGGGAGAAATTACTAATGAGGAAGGAAAGACAGGCTAGGAGAAGTTGCATCAGTTTGCTTTTGCCTGAGCCTACTGGGAAAGGCCAGATACTGCCCCCTCTTTTCCTCTTTCCCTGCCAAGGTGAGTACAAACTGCTGGAGCTTATTGCTCAGTATTTTAAATCGTCTCCAGCCTCCCAGGCTCGGAGCTTTCTGGCTTCTAAAATGTTCTGGCAGAGCACGGCTAGGACCCAGCTAGGACTCGGGCTGATGGCGTCTGGCAGTTCAGTGGCAATTTAATGTGCGATAATCCCTGATTCCATCCCACGTTCTGGCTCCAGCCCAAGAGACTAGAGTCGGTTTAAAATGCTGAGCGATAAGGTCCTGTTTTTGCACTCTAAAGTTGGTTTGCAGCAATTGAAGTAAGTCAAGGACAAAGAGGGGAAATGGGAGGAGGATACAGAATTTGGGACATTTTTAAAACAACTGAAAAAAGTGGGATAAAAAAGATTAATTGGGACTTTTCCTGCAAAATCTGGACAGTTGGAAGGTATGCAGAAGGCTATTAGACAAGTAGGCCTGAAAGGGCTCCATTGAACCCTCTTTACAGGTGGATGAGTAACAACACCTAGCTGTTTGCTTGGAGAGACATGCTATGATACAGTTTGAAAATTCTTGCCATCTGGGAAATGTTTTAACCTCTGGGAAATGTCACTTATATCTTTTAATGCAATGTCTTTAGCATAAAGGCTAGAGGGGGGAAATCATGTTTTAAAAATGAAGTTTGAAATTCTTAGGGATTCTGATGGGCCATTAGATATTTGGTTCACACGTTTAGTTCTTGGGCACAGTCAACAGAAGATTTGTGACTAGTTAAAAGTCTGCCTCCCTCCCTCCCTCCCTCTTCGTTTCTCTTTTTTTCTCTCTCTATTAAAGAAGTGGATGACACAGATACTATATTTCTTTTTTTCTCCCCACAGTTTCTAAGCAAGCCTTCTTACGGTTCACAGTTTCTTGTGTCCCAGTCACAAGGAGAAGAACATACCTATGACAAAATAATTGTCCTCTCAGAGGAGTCAAAAAATGTTGCTGACGAATCTGAGGAGCAATTGAGAAACGCAGAACAGCAGCTTGAACAATCCCAAGAGGAAACCTCTAAGCCTAAATGAGGTTCAGACTGTATATCCTTGGTACATGTTTAAAACTGTAAAGGAATAATATACTGCTTTTGAGGGGCCTTAGTAGTCCTTTTTGGGGCCCTTACAAAGAAGGAATTTATACTTTGCACATTGCAAATTTAAAAATTCTTATGTTTATGCAAATTTTTTAATTTTGTAGAAATATTTATTCTGTTATAAGACATCTGGTAAGAAATATGTATATAAAATATATATTTGAAATTTATTTATATATATGCATACAGACAGAAGACTTAATTTCAGAATGAAGGGTAGACTATGGACTTTATCACATGGGGGAAATCTTGGGATTCAAAAGGCATTATTGAGGAAAGTTACACGATCGCAGCTAAGATTATCACACACATCATGATTAGAGAGGGTTTATCCCAGGAATAACCATGGAATAACCAGCAAATGTTGTGTATGATTTGTTGCTGGTTATTCCCAGGATAAGCCCTCTCTAATCACAATGTGTTTGACCATCTTAGCTGCAATTATGTGACTTTCCTTGGATAATGCTTTTTGAATCCCTCAATTCCTCCCCCCCCCCCCAAAAGTCCAAAATATTAAGTGAGTTTCCCTTTTTTTTTAAATGATAGTATAAAACTTTAAATATTTATTAGAGTGGATATATATTGTACTGTATTGCACAGAGTAGTTTATATTCGTGAGATAAAATTATGTTTCTTTTGTACTTTGTTTCATGACACATATTTGCCTTTAAGTGATATTATTTCAGTGAAAAGTACACTTGTCCTCCACATTCACTGGGAATAAGGGCATAGGACCTCGTGAGTGTGGAAAAACTGCAAATAACAAAAACACTATGTTTTTACCTGAGAGAACACATCTCCTGGAATCTCTAGGTCCTCCAGTGCAACTCTGTGGTCAACATCTGCCAGACATTGACCATAGAATTGCTCTGGAGGAGCTACAAATGCCTAGTGAAGTATTTTCTCCAGGAATCTCTGGGTGACGTTTGGTTAAAGTTGGTTAAAGAGGACCTAGCTATTCCTAGAGAGAACATATTAATAAAATCCACGAATAATCAAATCTGCAAAAGTCAAAGCTACAAATGTAGAAGGACAGTATTCAGTAACATAGGCATAGCCACATATCCTGAGCTATATAGGGGTACTGGTCTCTACAAGGAGACTTTTGGATGTACAGAACCTCTCCTAGCTTGGAGGCCAGCCAGGGGTAGAGTACCAAACAAAGTCCATCAAAGACAAGACAGTAGCAGCCCCAGTTGTGTACAGAATCTTACCAGCCAGTTCTCAGAGTTCAAGCAGTCCAAGTCAGTAGGATACAGCAAGAAAGCCAAGGTGTCAGTCCAAGGGAATGTCAAGTAGCATGGTCAACTTATGCTGCAGGGTGCAAGGTCCTTTGGAAACAGGAGCCAGGAATCAAGACACAAGAGTGTTGCTTCCTGCCAAATGGTCAGTTGTCAGCAACAACCTCCCAAGGGAGTTACAACATTTATGGTCTGGTAGCTGTTGCCTGATTAATGAACTATATAAATGCTCTGAGCATTGCAAACCCTCCCTCTCTATGTTCCACTCCAGCAAGTATTGTTGAGTCCATGTCTGTGTGTTGTGGCTACTGGGGAGTGTCACTGTCCAACTCAAGCACTGGCACATTCCCCTGTCCTTCTGATTCACTGTCTGTATCATAGTCCTAGGAACAAGGCATGACAGAACCATGAACACAGATTGGATGTACATGTGGTATAAATAGTATCTGTCCACAAGGTGTGACACCACTATGATCTGCATTTCAGTGTGCTTCTGCAATTGCATTCTGAAGCAACTAGTAGCATCTACATACTTTTGAAAGCAAAAACAAATTGCAATGGCAGCCTTCACACCACAGTTCAGCTGCAGCTATGAACACTGAAGTAATTTTGACTTTTGATCTTTAGTTGTGTACTAAGTAACAACAACACACATTCTGCTGTGCTGTGCTTGCTCATTTTCCCCCAAACTGGAAACACCCTCTCCTGACTCTGGGAGAAATAAAGGCTGGCCTGAATCCAGTTGCTAGTTTCAAGTACAGTAGACCCACTGAGTCAATTGCTGAATGATAGGTCAACATTTAAGTCTTGCTGATTTATTCTAGTTAGGACTAGTAAGTGAGTGAAGCCCACTGAATGCAGCTATGTGTTGTCACCTCTCACCATACCTTCAAATGATTTGTGCTATTATTGCTCAGGAGTTAGAAGGCTTAAATACCCTAAAATCTTTTCTGCAATGGCACCCCAGTTGTAGAATTCCTTCCCTCTGGAGACCTGATTGGTACCAAGTTAATTTTTGGCATGAAGTTAAAATTTGGCTTTTTATTAAAAGCCAAGCCAAAATTATTTTATCCAAGCTGCATATGTTTTATAGTTATATTATGCAAAAATGTTTTAAGTAGTTTTAAATTATCTGTTTTAAAATTAAAAATTATTTGCTATATTTTTAAGCTTTTAAACTTTTTTTACAGTTAATTTTATTGTAAGCCTCCATGAGAATTATGGATAAAAGGCAAGATATAAATATTTTAATAAATAAGTAAAGGCACCAGATCCTGTCTGATTTTGGAAGCTAAGTGGGCTCAGCTCTATACGTGGCTTCATGCTTACGCTGAAGCTGCACGACAAGTAAACAAATGGTGTGCATAGCCATGGAGCCCATGCCGTACCATGAGCATGCACCCCATTGTTTACAATGCAGCATGAGCATACACAGAATTCCCCTTCCACGAGGGGATCCAGAACGGATCCCCCGCATAAGGAAAGGGCCCACTGTACTTGGACGGGAGACTGCCAATGAATACCACATGCTGTAGGTTATATTTCAGAGGAAGGAATTGGGGGGGGGGGAAACACCTCTGAATATTCTTTGCCTAAGAAAACCCTATGAAATTCATGGGGTTGCCATAAGTCAACAGGTTACCTAAAGGCACATACACACATAGACATAAAACCCAAGTTCTTGCATTGGGATTTTTGGCCTAAGGAAATTTATACAACACCTTACAGTTTGCCAGAACATCTAGCTGGATTGCAGCTAAGAGACACAGTCTAACATAGGTTAGTTGTGCTTAGATCCCATTTCAATAAAATACGAATAATGGATTATTCCCATTATATGGGAGAAACCTCCAAATATCATTTATTCCCGAGTAATTCCAATAGAAACTGTAGAGAATTCAGTTGAATCCACCCTAGGCATGCCATCCTAAGAATCCAGAAGCTGCACCAAAGCTGCACTCCAGTGCTTAGGAATGGAGTGTGGCTTTGGTGCAACCTCCGGACTCTTAGGACCCATGCATCATTTAAACAGCATACAGTGGATCCTTGTTATACGCTGGGGTTTGGTTCCAAGATCCCCCGTGTATAACAAAATCCGTGTATGCTCAAGTCCCATTAAGTATAATGACATAGCAAAATGGTGTCCCTAATAAAAAATGGAACATCAAGGTAAATTTATACTTTTATGGAACATTTTCAAACCGTGTATGCTTAAATCCATGTATAAAAAATCCGTGTATAAGAAGGACCGACTACCTCCAAAGAGACCCGAAGCAGCTTTATTTTGGCAGTCTGTAACAGGCCCATGTGAGGATTGATTTTCCAGGGACGTAGCTAGGATTTTAGGAAGGGGGGGTCCAGACTAAGTGCCACCATTATAATGGGGCTTGAGTGTGGCGGCGCAGCAGCACACACCATTCATTTTTCTAATGGAAGGGGGGATCTGGACCCCAAGAACCCCCCCCCATGGCTACGTCCCTGGATTTTCCTTTACAAAGAATACAGTCATAGAATATGAGCTGGAAATTTTATAAAACCATTTCCCCAACAAATTACATTTTTCAGTGGCTGCCTTATTCCTTCAGCAGATTTCTGTTGTATACTATGGTCTTCCTAGTTGTACTTCCATCTTCATCCCACTCAACTTCCATATTGTACTTTAAAAGATACCTCCTTCATTTTGTAATCCTGCACACTAATACATGAGAACTCCTTTCTGGGTTGTCAGCATTGTGCGATTAATTCTAAATTTAAAGTATTCTTCTTGTTTTCTTTTTTAAGTTCAAAAAGAAATGATTGTTTATTTGCTGTAGCATGTTTATGTGCTTTTTTAAAAAAGAAATTTGAATTAATACATTTCTTTTGCTACTTGAAAGAAAACAGCAATAAGGCATAGACTGCTAATGTGAATGGTTTGTTGTCTAACTGGTGCCCTGAGGCACTTAGATCTAGTGCAGGTTTCCAAGCAACAGAAAGGAGGAGAGGGAAAATGTCAACACTCCCTTCTCTGCACAGTCTCCTCTAGAAGGCTAAGAGTGGGAATTCATCTGCACAACAGAAATTATTCATTCATTCATTTCATTTCATTTATATCCTGTCTTTCTTCCTGGAGGGACCCAAGGTGGCTGGCTCACAGATAAAACCTTTAAAATTGTTGTAGAATTCAAACAATTAAAATGTCTTTATATAAAACCACATAAAATATACACAAGTTAAAAACAGACTAAAAATCCACCTGCTCCATAACACCACACTGCTATGCATTATGTACAGAAAGACTGCTGGCATAAAAATGTTTTCACTTGGCGGCAAAAGGCCAGCAGAGAGGGGGCCAACCTAGCCTCCCAAGGAAGGGGATTCCAGAGGGTGGGAGCAGTCACCAAGAAGGCTGTCTCTCGTGTCCTCACCAGGTGAGCTTGTGATCTTGATGGGACCGAGAGAAAGCTTTCTCCTGAAGATCTTAGGGCTCTTGCAGGTTCATATGGGGATATATGGTCTCTCAAATAGTCTGGACCCAAGCTATGTAGGGCTTTATAGGTCATGAGCAGCACTTTAAATTGTGCCTGGAAATGAGGTAGCCAGTGGAACTGTTTTAACAAGGGAGTTATATGCTCCCTGTAATTGGCCCTGGTCAGCATTCTGGCTGCAGCATTTTGAACCCGCTGAAGTTTCCGGACAGTTTCCAAAGGCAGCCCCACATAGAGTGCATTGCAGTAATCCAAACAGGGTGTAATCAAGGCAAATGTCACAGTAGCCAGATCTGACATCTCAAGGAACAGGTGCAGCTGGTGCACAAATTTAAGATAATGCAAATGCACTCCTGGCCACTGCTGAGACCTGGGCATCCAGGCTCAGAGTGGAGTCCAGGAGCACACCTAAGCTGCAAGCCTGAGATATCACGGGGAGTGTAACCCCATCCAGCATCCTGTTTGACACTGCTTTAACTAACATGGCTCAGTGCTATGGAATCCTGGAAATTGTAATTGGTTGTGGCACCAGAGCTCTCTGACAGAGAAGGCTAAATATCTCACAAAACTAAACAGAGAGCAAGGATAACAACAAAAAATAATTTCCCAGGTTTTCTTGACAAAAGGCTCTGCTGGATGGAAGAATCATCTATGCAAAGAAACATCAACTGGGTAAAACTGTGATGTTCAGGCTAACCCCACTTCAGGAACACAAGCCTTCAGTAAATTCAGAAAAGCTTTATTCAGTAAGCAGAGAAAATCACAGCTCATACTTGTTGTCACAGCTAAGGAATTTCCCCCAGTTACACAAGCATACTTGGAGTTCAAACAAGTCACCCATTACAAAAACTATCACCCCATTTGTCAGCCTTTCAAACATTCTCTCTGTACTACATTTTGGATTTCCACAAGAATGATCTTGGTAATTTGCAACTCGCTTCCTCCCTATACATTTGCTCATTATCCCTCATTATTATGTTGCCTGATATACAATCAATACTTATCCCAGCTTCACTCATAGGACATCATAATCCATCATCCCACATGTGCCCACATATGTTCAAGCACAGTAATTAAGCATTGTAATAAGCATGGCAAGACCATGTCTGGACCATGATCCTGACAACAACAAATTTATTTTAATTCACTTATATCAAACCACCTTTTCCCATCACTGGTACAGTGCACCCTTGGCTTATGCAGGGGATCCGTTCCAGACCCCCCAGTGTAAGCCGATTTCCGTGCATGCTCATGCCCCGTTTGCATGAATGGGGCTCGTGCATGTGGCGGCACAGCCCCTTGCGCCCTGCACGCTCCCTCGCAGCCTTGAGCGTATGCTCAAAGCCGCGTATAGCATGCCCGCATATGACGCGGGTGCACTGTTTTTAGAACTGCTGCAGGATGAATGCAGAAAGGGAACAAATCATCACACTCTGTTTTCCTCTTCACTGCGTCAATCAAATAAGTTACAGCAAGCACAGCACATGATTTACTGCTCAGTCTGACTACAACTTGCATCAGCATATATGCAGAAAGGTCAGGATATTACCACATAACATGACATTGTATTGTAATATGCTGCTTTAAAAAAACAGCTATCTGGGTTTTAAGATTTAAAATCAGAATAGAATCTGTCTTCTAAGATAGTAAAGCAGTATTAGATTCTAAAGCAGTATTTTAAATATAAAGTCCTTTTTGGATGACTAAATTTTTTATAGAAATAACAGGAACAGAAAAATGTAAATAACAATTGTAAGGGGCAAAGGTGCTAATTTCATCATAGCATTGCTTAGCAGCTGGTGTAAAGTTTCTAACTCAAACCACAATTGTCATGACTTCTTTTCAAAAATTGCTAATGCAGCTTGTTTCCCCTTTTGAATTCTAATTGACTGAATGAGTTTTGGTGGCAGAGTTGCAACAGAACTGCAAAATTTGTCCAGTTAGATGAAAATACTTGGTTATATAGTGCTATTTAAATAAAAGATGTACAATTATTGGACAATAATAGTTGGTATAGATATAGGGGTGAAAGACATGGGACAATTAAAGCAGTTTCAAACCGCTTTGAAGGTGGGGTATTTAGATGACACACTCCTCAAAAGCAGGCAAAACCCAGATTGAAGCCACACTCCAGGGTTAAAAATCATAGAATCATAGAATCATAGAGTTGGAAGAGACCACTAGGGCCATCCAGTCCAACCCCCTGCCATGCAGGAAATCCAAATCAAAGCATCCCTGACAGATGGCCATCCAGCCTCTGTTTAAAGACCTCCAAGGAAGGAGACTCTATCACCCTCCGAGGGAGTGCATTCCACTCTCGAACAGCCCTTACTGTCAGGAAGTTCCTCCTAATGTTGAGGTGGAATCTCTTTTCCTGTAGCTTGCATCCATTGTTCCGGGTCCTGTTCTCTGGAGCAGCAGAAAACAAGCTTGCTCCCTCCTCAATATGACATCCTTTCAAATATTTAAACACGGCTATCATATCACCTCTTAACCTTCTTTTCTCCAGGCTAAACATCCCCAGCTCCCTAAGTCGTTCCTCATAGGGCATGGTTTCCAGACCCTTCACCATTTTTGTCGCCCTCCTTTGGACACGCTCCAGTTTCTCAATGTCCTTTCTGAATTGTGGCGCCCAGAACTGGACACAATATTCTAGGTGGGGCCTGACCAGAGCAGAATACAGTGGCACTATTACTTCTCTTGATCTAGACACTATACTTCTATTGATGCAGCCTAAAATAGCATTGGCCTTTTTAGCTGCCGCATCACACTGTTCACTCATGTTCAACTTGTGGTCCACTTGGACTCCTAGATCCCTTTCACACGTAGTTTCATTCAGCCAGGTGTCACCCATCCTATATCTGTGCATTTTATTTTTCCGCCCTAAGTGCAATACCTTACATTTCTCTGTGTTGAATTTCATTTTGTTAGCTTTGGCCCAGCTTTCTAGTCTATTCAGGTCATTTTGAATCTTGATCCTGTCCTCTGGGGTATTAGCTATTCCCCCTAATTTGGTGTCATCTGCAAATTTGATAAGTATGCTCCCAATTCTGTCATCCAGGTCATTGATAAAGATGTTGAATAGCACTGGGCCCAGGACAGAGCCCTGTGGGACCCCACTGGTCACTTCTCTCCAGGATGAAAAGGAGCCATTGTGGAGCACCCTTTGGGTTCGGCCGGTCAACCAATTACAAATCCATTTAACAGTTTGTCTAGCCCACATTTTACAAGCTTGTTTGCAAGAATGTCATGGGGAACCTTGTCAAAGGCCTTACTGAAATCAAGATATACTATATCCACAGCATTCCCTTCATCTACCAAGCTGGTAATTTTATCAAAGAAAGAGATTAGGTTTGTCTGGCCTGACTTGTTTCTCTGAAACCCATGTTGACTTTTTGTGATAATGGCATTGCCTTCTAGATGTTCACAGACTCTCTGTTTAATGATCTGCTCCAGAATCTTTCCTGGTATTGATGTCAGACTAACTGGGCGATAATTGTTGGGATCCTCTTTTTTCCCCTTTTTGAAGATGGGGACGTTTGCCCTCCACCAGTCTGCTGGGATCTCTCCTGTTTTCCAGGAGTTTTCAAAGATTATTGCCAATGGCTCCGATATTACTTTTGCCAGTTCTTTTAATACCCTTGGATGGAGTTCATCTGGTCCCGGAGACTTAAATTCATTTAGATTAATAAGGTGTTCCTCTACTATCTCTTTACTTATTCTGTGCTGAAATTCCCCTATTCTGTCCTCTGCTCCATTATCCTCAGGTTGAGCACCCTTTTCTTTTTCTGAGAAGACTGAGGCAAAGAAGGTGTTGAGTAATTCTGCCTTTTCTCTGTCTTCTGTTAGCATTTTGCCATCTTCTCCACGAAGTGGCCCTACTGTTTCCTTCTTCTTCCTCTTGCTGTGGACATATCCAAAAAAGCCCTTTTTATTGTTCTTAACCTCTCTAGCAAGCCTGAGTTCATTCTGCACTTTAGCTTTTCTGACTTTACCCCTACACATGCCTGCTATTTCTTTGAATTCCTTTTTTGTGATTTCCCCCTTTTTCCATTTCTTATACATGTTCCGTTTCAAACTTAGCTCCATTGAAAGTTCCTTAGTCATCCATCCTGGTTTCTTGAGACACCTCTCGTTTTTCTTTCTCACTGGAACTGTTTGAAATTGTGCCTTCAGTATCTCTCTTTTGAGAAACTCCCATCCGTCCTGAACTCCTTTATCTTTTAGTATTTCTGACCATGGAATCGCTCTCAATACTTCTCTAAGTTTACTGAAATCCGCTCTCCTAAAGTCTAGGATGCGTGTCTGACTATGCCTGGCTTCTCCTTTCCACTGTATTACAAACTCCAGGAGAACATGGTCACTTCCACCTAATGATCCCACCACTTGCACCCCATTAACCAAGTCATCCTTGTTGGTTAGGATCAGATCTAAAATAGCTGACCCCCTTGTTGCCTCTTCCACCTTTTGGACCATGAAATTGTCTTCCAGGCAAGTGAGGAATTTGCTAGGCCTTGAGGATTTTGCTGAGTTTGACTTCCAGCAAATATCAGGTAGTTGAAGTCGCCCATCACTACTACATCTTTCTTTTCTGACTGTGTGGTCATCTGTTCTAGAAAGATATCATCCAATTCCTCAGTCTGACTTGGGGGTCTGTAGTAGACTCCCACCGTAACATCCTTGTTGTTTCTCTCCCCTTTGATTCTTATCCAGATGCTCTCCACCTGGCTTCCATGATTGATGTCCAGGATCTCTTCACTGGTGTAAATATCTCTGACATATAGTGCTATTCCTCCTCCTTTCTTATTTGGCCTATTTCTCTTAATAAGGTTATACCCCTCTATTTCCACATTCCAATCATGAGACTCATCCCACCAGGTTTCAGTGATGCCTATTATATCATATTTGCTTTGTTGTACTAGGAGTTCGAGTTCATCTTGCTTATTTCCCATGCTCTGTGCATTAGTGTAGAGACATCGCAGACCATGGTTCCCTTTTACTTGCTGCCTGTGCAAGTTTTTTTGCCTCCCACTGTTGGGTCCTTGCACTGTTTGCCTTGTTTCCTCTATGTCAGTTTGACTATTTTCGCCATCCCTTTCGTCTTCCTTAATATTGCCTCCCTTCCCCTCGGAACTCAGTTTAAAGCTCTCCTGATCAAGTTCTTGAGACTGTTGGCAAAAACATTTCTTCCAACTGGCGTGAGATGCAACACGTCTGTTGCAAGAAGTCCCTCCTCATGGAACCGCAGCCCATGATCGAAGAATCCAAATCCTTCTCGGCGGCACCATCTGCGAAGCCAGTTGTTTACATCCGCTATTTTCCTCTCCCTTCCTGGACCATGCCCTTCAACTGGCAGAAGAGACGAGATGACAACCTGTACATCCATTCCTTTCAACTTCCTACCAAGCGCCTCGTAATCCCTTTTGATGTTCTGAATGCTGTGTCTTGCAGTATCATTAGTTCCCACGTGGACCAAAAGGAAGGGGTATTGGTCAGAAGGCTTGACCAGTCTTGTCAGCCTCTCTGTCACATCACGGATCTTTGCACCTGGAAGACAACACACCTCTCGAGACATCTTGTCAGGCCTACAAATCACTGCTTCTGTACCCCTCAGCAAGGAGTCCCCCACTACGACCACACGCCTCCTCCGAGGCTTAGCAGCGACTGTTCCCTCGGATGGGACTCTCAGGCTCCCCTGCTCTGTCCCTGAAGTCTGTCCATGCTGCTCTTCTTCATCCTCCTTGATAAGGGAAAGAGCTTCGAATCGATTCTCTAGCTGCAAGCTCCCCGAACAATTCCTTCTTGGCTTACTTCTCTTTGTGACATTCCTCCAGCTGTCTGCCTCCTGTGTTTGGCAAGTGAACTCTTCCACCCTAGCATCTTCCTCTGCGTGGTACTCATCCAAGATGGTTAGTTCTATTGTGTCCAGAAAGTCCTCTTGTTCCCTAATATGCTGAAGTGTAGCTACTCTGGACTCCAGCTGCTGCACTTTCTCCTCCAAGAGTGCTACCAACTTGCACTTGGTGCATGTGAAGTTGTCCACTTCTGTAGGCAAGAAGAGAAACATCCCACAAGAGTTGCAGGTGACTGCAGCAGATCTTTCGTTGTCCATACTGCAAAGTCTTTAGTAATGAATATAACGGTCAATCTACTGGGAATACTTCTTTAAAGGAATGTACTGGCTGTTATGTTACACTTAAAGGGAAGGTTCTGTTTCAATATCTGATTCTAACCTGAGCAAAAAGAACCTGTAATATTCCAACTTAGCCCAGAAAACACCTTTGACCCTGCATATAAGTGCCCTGATGCAAGAGTGGTTCTAAAGGAGTGACGTATCCTAAAACTGCATATAAATGTACATGTGCAGTTGCACATTAAAAAAGGATGGAGCCCCTGTACCCAACTAGTCAGGGCAGTGATGCAAAAAAGTGAAAGCGTGACACCTCCAATGGGTGCAATTACAATATACAGTGGATCCTTGTTATACGCTGGGGTTTGGTTCCAAGATCCCCCATGTATAACAAAATCCATGTATGCTCAAGTCCCATTAAATATAATGACATAGCAAAATGGTGTCCCTTATAAAAAATGGAAAATCAAGGTAAAATTATACTTTTTTGGAACATTTTCAAACCGTGTATGCTTGAATCCGTGTATAAAAAATCTTTGTATAAGAAGGGCCGACTGTACACAAACCGGAGGGCATGGCATGAAGGGAGCATGTGGGGGGAGTCCATGATTGTGCTTTGCCAGTGTTTTACTGGGCACACCAATCCTCCGATGCCCTGTACCGGAGGGGGACTGCAGGTGCAACTGTATGGCTGATCAACGGGGCCAATAGGATGGCAGCTAGGCAGCGGGTGGTCGCTGATGGTATGTGCAATGATACACATGGATGATGAGTTGGTGACAAAAAAAATTACCCAGTGGTGCAGCTTGACGCTGTGCCATGTGATCAGACCATGTGCATTTGGGCCGCCTTGGGAGCAGCTTATGTGGACAGAGGGGTTTCAAACTGCTTTTAGAAAAAGCAGATTTGAGCTGCTTTTTTCTGCCTGCATGTTCCATCCCATTGTTTCAAAACTTTATCTGTTAGAGTTTCAAACTTGATCCAGTAGAGTAGAAGTTGTTTTATGGTTAGGATGGTTACTACAGTCTAGGGTTGATATTTTCTCTGAGCAAAATAAGTGGCTGGTATTTGCTTGGACCTGTTGAACATAAAAAGCCAGGTTATTTTTGTACTGGCTCTCAAGCTTACACAAAATGCTGCAGAACTGATATTGCAATCACGTGCCTCAGCTGATCTAGCCAAGGAAAAGGAAGTGGAGATTACAGTCTCTGACCTAACTTATGACCCATGTATGGTCACTGAAGCATGAACTGTAACTTCATTTTCTTCCCTACCTTATTGCCCAGTTAAGATACACGTAGCTCCATAAAGCCTACTTTATAACTCTACTCCATGTCAAATCTACCAGTTTGACTCATCCTTCGGATGAATATATTTTTTATTATTGATTAACAATCTCTTCCTAAATAAGATGGAAAAACAACTTGAGGTTAAAGCAATTTAAATGTGGGAGAAGGGTAAACATAGGCCCAAGACCGACTGCCTGTTATCATAGAATCTAAGGAAGCATCCAGTGCTCCATTTGGTCAGTGACATCTCTAATGTTGGTGTCACCTGGTGCGGGTGCCTGAAAGATGCTACCAGGGAGGGGCAGGCCATGGTCTGCCACCTCGCACAGCCTCCCACACCTGTTCCCCCTCTCTGGCCAGCCAGCCACCAGCCACACAATCCGACTCAGAAAAGGCTGTTGGGCAATGACAGATGCTGCCTATCCTACCCTCCCTCCTATCGCCTCACTTGCTGGGTGGCCACCCAGGCCTGCTGAGAGCAGACGGGCAGCAGGGGAAGTGAGGCAGTGTGAGGGGACAGAAGGGGCGTGCGCTGCCCATCCTTGCCACTGCCTTGGCTTCCTCCTTGTCCAAGAGAGCCATCTGGTCGTTTTTCTAGAATTAGTTTCTATAGCTGTGGTCTGATGATGTTGACAATACACTTGAATTAGTCCCTTCCATCATATGTAAACTAATAAAATGTAATAATCACGTATTGATGGGTGGATCCAGGGGTGAATACTAGCCTCTTTGTGACAGGTGGGTTCTGTGTATTGTTGGTTCTAGAGTATGAGAATTGTGTAAATAAGCTTGTCTGCATAGGGTTGCATTCTTTCAGAGAAGCACTTTAGCTTGGAATCGCTATTTTTACTCCCATATTTGTTGCTGAAAGCCCAAATGGACACCACAGCTTCGAATGGCACTAGCTCTGCCTAGTGTGCCAACAACGGCCTTTCCTGGACAAAGATAATTTACAAAGATAATGGGGAAATTAGCACATGCTGGTAATTTTCCCATTAGAGAACTGTAATGCATTCTATTTGGGGATGCCCTTAAAGATGACTTGGAGAAGCTACAGCTAGTGCAAAATGCAGTGGCAAAATTGCTGGCCTGGGTACCATACAGACATATGAGCTTAATGCACCAGCTGCCAATTTGCTTGTAGTCTGAATTCAAAGTGCTGATGATATTTAAAGGTCTTAACAGCTTGACACATCGATACCTGAAGAAACTTGTCTCCCTATGCGTATATGCTTTCCCTGGGATCTGCCAGAGGGGTCCTCTTCAGTGTCTCACCTAGGACCTATAAGAAGGTTGGTTCAGCCAGTACATTAGTCCAGAGAACCAAGGAAAGGCCCATAAATTTCTGATGTCCCCTCCTTTAAAAAAGCAACAACTCACAATATTCTTCAATTGCATTATTTTACAAAGGTTGGCAAACATGTTGCTCAAATTATTTGGTTGGCTTTTTGCCAGACATTTACAAGTATGTAAATCCTGTGGTCCAACTTGCACATCGGATATGGAGCCAATACTCTTTTATCTGCTTAAGGCTCTTCACTCAGATACCTGCCTCAAAGTGCATATTGGAGCTAGAAGTGCACTGTCCAAGAAAGTCAATGTACATAAAGGAGTTAGGGATGTATTTTGGCCCCTACTTTATTTAATTTATATGTCAATGACATACCAGATTTTCTTTTCTCAACAACAGTCCACACACCAAAGATAGGCAATACATTTAATGTCCTTCTCTATGCCAATGACATGGTTCTGATTGCTCGCTCACAGGTGGGTTTGAGATGGCTCTTACACGCCCTAGCCACTTACTGTTCCCTTAATTCTTTAGCCATCAACAAAGATAAGTCTAAGCTGATGGTATTTGGGAAAAGGTACAAAAAATATAATTGGTTCCTGGAGGGAGTCCCGATTGAGCAAGTTAACTCCTATTTATATCTAGGGGTGTCCTTCTCAAATACAGGGAAATGGACAAACCGTCTTAGAAGAAACAGAGAGCTATAGCTAATTCCAGTTTATTTTATAAATTGATAAATTACAACCATCCCATTAGTTTATCTCCTATCTTAAAATTTTATAAGGCTAAAATCATGCCTATTTTATCATATAGAGCAGAGCTATGGGGGCATATGAAAGTACCCCTTTTGGAGCACGCACAACAGAGCTGCTTCCTAAGGAGGATACTTGGAAGAGATAACACTCCGGCCCAAGCAGTGAGAGCAGAACATGTTGCCCATTCTATCCAGTGCCAGGTTTTGATAAAAGTCTTTAATTACTGGCTAAGGATCTTCAGAATGGACTCAGGGAGACTCCCTAAACTCTGCTTAGAAGAACAGCTAGATATTGGGCGACCAAACTTTTGGGTATGCCAGTTATTCCAACTAATGTACCAGCTAGGTTTCTCTCCTCCTTATCTACTTTCTGCTGGTCATATTGCTAAGGAAACATTAAAATAAAGAGTTTGGGATATCAGTGCTCAAAGAGACATAACTTTGCTGGCCGGTTTCAAGTCTCTAAATTGGTTGGCCAAAAATAAAACATTATTTGGTTTAGAAAAGTACCTTAGGCTGAACCTAATACAGAGACAGAGAATAGCTTTCACCAGAACTAGATTTGAGCAACTGAACTCTATGGTAAGAACAGGACGGTTTCTAAAAATACCCTACCACAAAAGAACATGTATCTGTGGTGCTCCAGTCATAGAGGACACTGTGCATATCTTGTTTGATTGTTGTACATATGGCAAGGAGAAATCCCATTACTTACAACCATTTTTTGGTTAGAATGACCAACTGGGATCCAATTGTTAAACAGTCCTATTTCCTTTCTGGGGAGAATTTACACTTAGTATGCTGCACTACAAAATTTATTACAGTCCGCCCTTCCCTTACATGAGGGATCCATTCTAGATGCCAGCCACAGATGCTGGCAAAACGTCAGGAAGAAACTCTTCTAGAACATGGCTGCATAGCCCGAAAACCCCACAAAAAACTATGGATGCCGGCTATGAAAGCCTTTGACTTCACATTGTTCAATTATACTTTCATAATCATACAGCAAAAGCTGTCTGCTTTGTTCACATTTTATTATAATCACATTTTTCTACAAATAAGAAAAATGACAGCTTTTAACATTTCAACTAATAATTGGTACAGCATGGCAGAGTGATAAAAAGTTTAAAGCCCAAGCTCCCTGGCCAACATATCCCCCACCAATAAAAATGGCCTTACTTCTGTGCAGCAATTTGTATTGGGAAAGGAAACTTTTCATTCGAATTCCCAAAGAAGTCTGCTTAGCAACCTAAACTTGGGAATTGGTGGCAATTTAAGACTCCTTTAAAATATTTCTGATCTGCACTAGTGACACTGAAAACATTTCAGGACTGATATACAAATACTGATTATGTTGAATATTTACCTCATTGTAAAAGACACACACTTTCTCACTTCAGATTAGCATACTGTAAACAATAAAAGTGAAAGGGCAAAATAATAATAATAATAATAATAATAATAATAATAATAATAATAGTTTTTATTTATATCTTCCCGCCTCTCCCGATGGATCAAGGCAGGATCACAAAATAAACTTGACAAACCCATGGCAGTTTCCATGATAAATCCACCAACCAATATTGGTAAGCCCCCCTCCCTTTGTTTGGCCATAGTCTTCAGAATCTTGTCACTTCACTAAATACATGTTGATATGACAGACCCAACCTCTGTGTTACCATTAGGTGCTGGACTGCAGAAAACAGCAGATGGCACAAAGCAAATGATACATGATGGAAACCAAAATAATATTGTGTAATGATGACATTTCCAAAGATTAAGGAAATCCCCTCCAACACACATGCACATGCTTTTCTTCACAAAAATTTTCTGGTATTTTTGCTAATTACAATGTAAACATTTATTGCTGACATCTTCTGGAACTTTGAGCTGAGATATGAAAGAGAATCAGATTTGACTCTGGCTAGTAGGCTAGTCAAATGTCTACCTACTTAGCACCAGAAATGGAAAATGGAAACTTTGTATTGTGTTGTTCTCTACCACTACTTCTTTCATTCTAAATAGAAATGTTGTTATAGATTTAGACCACTGGAAATGTTGAATATAGCAACTCTGAGGCAATGAAACAGCAATGAAACACAGTGCGTTAATACACCAGTAATTTCTCTGAAAGTCTAGAAATTTGTGAGAACTTGATATTTATTGGATTACAGTTGACTTTGGTAGTAATGATAGCTCAGGTTTCACAGCTTTTAGAAATGTAAACCTGAAATTTCTTCCAAGTGATAAAGTATGCATTATCTTCCCTTTCTAAACTTAATCTGCCTTGTCATCTTTTGTTTGAGATCTCATATCCTGTACTGTGCCCTTTTTACTCATTTAGTTGAGTCATACAATTGTCTTCTTATGGACTTAGTTGAACTATAGGCCAATGTCTAAAACAATATCGATTTAATTTTCCAATTATGTTTTTAGGTGTTGCACCAAAGCAAGTTGTTTTGGGACCACAAAGCTCTTTGTTGTATTTGCTGCAACAGAGCTCATTACCTATCCAAAAATCTGGAACTAAACTGAAACAGTGCAGTAGTAACATAGAGTACATAGTTTTCACTCCCCCCATTTTCTCCTTACGAGATGTCTGTGCTGTTCTTGTAACATAGGAAACAAGGGAGAAAGCTGGACCCTCCAACGCAGCCCAGTGGCTTATCCTTCTGTTGTGGGAAGAGGGTCCTTGGGGTTGTGCATGTGCACTTCTGTGGACAATAGGTTGCAGTTTGCAAAGTAGCCCAGTGCTATGAGTCTCCAATTGCTGCACACCTATGCAATGTATTGGGTTTTAATGTATTTAGGATTATCTGTTATGTCAGTTTTCCCCCTCATCTAACCCTAGGCATTATTCTTTAAATAGCTGTTATGAATCCTATCTCATACAAAGCACACCTCAGGTCATAACAAAGTAAGAATCCTTAAAAAAATTTTTTTTTAATTTAAAGATGGAAATTCTAGATTAAAGGGGGCATAGAAACCCTCTCTTTGGCCCCATTCATACTGGCCTAAAAGACGTGGAGGGAACTGGGCTGATCCGGATGCCCCTCCCCCGGATCGCTCCGTTAGCAAGTGCCCACTACAAATTTGAAATCGAATGCATTCTGTTTGAAATCGAATGCATTCTGTGTCTGCCGGCGAGGTGGCCGCTGTCAATCAAGTCATGGTGACGTTTTGGCAGGGGCATCGAAAGTGTCATCCCCCTCCTCCCTTTTTTTAAGAGTCAGGCACAGGGTTTAATTTTTTTTTATACAGCCTGTGGGCATTGGGTCAGATTTGCCGTCCCAGGCAAAGGATCGCATTGTCATGCATTTTTTGTAGCTTTTTTAAAAGCAACATTCTTGTAGCTTTCCCTGTGCTCCAAAAAAAAATTGTTTAAACTGTAACACTGATGTAAAGTGCGGTCTTTTGCAACATTGTAGCTTCCCCTCTGCTGAACTGACCCCTTTCCTCCGGCTTACCACTTTGCCATTGCCGTCCCTGGAGGCGTGAGAGAGAGTCGGACCTCTGGGGAATCAATTGGGAAAATAATATGGGAAAATGCAGCGCCTAATATAATAAGATAATAATCATAATATAATCATGCGCAGAGGAACAATTACACAGCACAAGGAAGCACACAGAACATGTCACCCCCTACTAAAACATGCGCAATTAAAATGGTCAAAAAATGCGCAAAAAGCTTACTGCTGCATCATTTCCCTACATCTCCCACCTGGGCAATTCATCCTATTCTATTCCTCCTTCTCCTCCCATCATTTCTCATCTCCCCCCACCCCCCGCCCTTGCAGCCAGCCCCCCCTTTGCCACCTGTCACCCTTAGCACCACCCTTGGGCTCTTTCCTCCCCTCTCCTCCCCTCCGATGAGGGGAGGGAATGCTCTAACCCATGAACAATTGGGAAAAAGGGGAAATGCAGTGCAGGCATTCTGACGAGAGCATCGCAATAACAGTAACAATAACATAACAAAACAATAACAAAATAATAATAATTAATAACCAGGAGCAAGAGAATAAAGCACAAGCACAGCACAGAAAATAGAAAAATCTATAAAGAAAAATTTAAACAGAAGCTTTTATGAACTCCATCAGACACTTCTGGTTTTTTAATACTAGTCTTTCATGTCGCTACGACCATTTCTTCTTCCATCATCTCATTTTAACCACACTTTTTCCCCAACCGAGACACAAGACGGCTTACACTCAAGACAATTAGTTAAAGCATACAAAAAGCTGCTACAAAACGTAATGTTGGGCTAAGCCACTGTATATGATGTTGTTGTTCTGCCTTGTTTTCATTAGCCCTTATCAGACGAGTGTGGAACTGGGGGTCTTCTGCACTGGGCGGTTCGAATTCACGTATTTCGCACAATACCATCATACCTGGGAGTCCCCCGCATTGGCAGGATTCAAATTGGCCAATCTGCATTCGCGCGAAGTGCATTCAGTGCAGAATGTTTTGTCACACCGGTGCTCAACATGAGGATTGGCCGATTCGTATCGGCCCCCTCGCACATGCTCAGTGGGTGCCCTGCATGGGTTGCGACCTTAAACGCTTCCGGGGTGAAAGGGGAGGTCCCGTCATGACAGCCTGGTAAACAGCTGGAGAGCCAGTCATGCACATTAACAATCGCAATACAACGTGCCCATTACTGTTTCCTCTTAACATTCCTGCTTGGTTTTAACGAACAATGACCTTCCCTTGCAACAAATTAGCAATGCCCGGTTCACGTGGTGTGTGGTGAGTGTGTGAGTATGTATTCTGGGGGGGGGGGGGAGCAGTTCCAGCGGCTGTCAAGAGGCTGTCAAAGAGGCTTTCAAAGAAATCGAATGCATTCTGTAGATTGGCCGCTGCCAATCAAGCTATCGTCATGGGACGTTTGCAGGGCATCGGGGGAAGTGTCCTCCCTTTTTAAAGAGCCAGGCACAGGGGTTTCAGCGGCCTGAAGCAGGGAGAGAGATGCCTCTCTCTCTCTCTCTCTCTTTTTTAATAAACCTGTGTCTTTGGGTCAGATCTGCCCCTGTCCCAGGCAGGATGGGATTGCCATGCTTTTTTTTTTTTTTTTTGCTTTTAAAAGCAACATTAGCTTCCCTTTGCTTCCCTTGCTGTATCTGCTCAAGAAGACAAATCATTCGCTCGGGAATAGAAACCATGCGCATGTGCGCATGAATCGCAGCGATCGCCCCGTTCCAACGGCCTCCTCCTCCTCCTCCCGCTTGAGAGGCAGCCTAGGCTGGCTCCCAAGCCGGAGGAGGAGGAGGAGGCTGCTGGAACCGCGATTCCAGCGGCCCCCGCGCCTCTTCCCTGCCTGGGGATGCAGCCTAGGCTGGCTCCCAAGCCGGGAGGAGGAGGCTGCTGGAACCGCGATTCCAGCGGCCCCCGCGCTCTTCCCTGCCTGGGATGCAGCCAGGGATGCCTCTCAAGCCGGGAGGAGGAGGAGAGAGGCCGCTGGAACCGCCCCCCCCCCCCGCTTCCCTGGAACCGGCAAGAGGAAAGACCCACCAAGTAAACATTGGAATCTGGGGGTCTTGCGATGGAATTCAAGGACGGGAGTCACACCGACCCTTCGCACTGAGATCGAACAGAGCCCCAATCCAGGATATTGCCAATCCCCTTATCACGCGCACTGGCCAACACGCTCCAAAAAGAGGAGCCATACGCATTCAGTTCGGCAGCTCGTGCCATTCACGTGAGTGTGGATTGGCCATTCGAATGCGTGGTATGATGGTATTGTGCAAATAACGTGAATTCGAACCGCCCAGTGCAGAAGACCCCCAGTTCCACACTCGTCTGATAAGGGCTATTGTAAAGCAACCCCATGGGGTTTTGTTGGCAAAATTAGTTCTGAATGCAGGGAGGGATTGTCCTGCAATCCTCTGAGGTTGAGAATCTGGTGACTTGCACAAGGTGGCTTCCATGACCCTGGTCTCCAGAGTTGTAGCCCAGTGTTCAATATGATGAGAAGAAGCTGAAAATATGTGATGGCTAAAAAGACAAACAAATGGGTCTTTGAACAGATAAAGCCAAAATTTCCCTGGAAGGCAAGATAATCAAACTGAGGCTGTTGTACTTTGGCCACATCATGAGAAGGCATGACTCATTCGGGGGGGGGGGAATAATGTAGGAAAGGTGGAAAGAAGGAAAAAGGAAGCCAGGCCCTGTGTTGCAAGACTTGAGCAGGGTAGTGGATAGGGTGATCTGATGTCCTCCTTTTCCAAGACATGTCCTACATTTCAACCTTTGTCCAGAGTAAACCAAAATGTCCTCCATTTAAACATGACTCAGATGTATGAATTTACATTTATATGAGTTTTTAGCGTTTATTTTGAAATTCCCTCTATTTTCTTGAATACCCTCCATTTCACAATGACTTGTCCTCCTTTGCGGTTAGGACATCTGGTTACCCAGGAGGCAGTGGAGGACAAGGGGATCTTGGAAATAGCTCTCCACAGGGTCACCAGGATCAGCGATGACTTGAGAGGCAGTTATAACATTAAAGGTCCAAAACCACTGCAGAAATCATCCAGTTTGAGACCGCTTTAACTGCCCTGGCTCAATTCTAGTGAATTCTGGAACTGCAGTTTTGTGAGGCATTTAGCCTTCTCTGTCAGAGAGTTCTGATGCCACATTAAAACTACAATCCGCAGGATTCCTTAGCACTGAGCCAAGGGCACTCAAAGCAGTCTCAAACTAGATTATTTCTGCAGTGTGTTTTGGACCAAAGCATTAGTGTGGTGTAGTGGCTTATATTTTATACTGAGTGTGTATATTTGTCATGTCTTTTAACTTCTGATATTTTAATATGATTTGTATTGGGGTTTTTGATAATTTTGAAACTGTTTTAAATTTTATTGTAATGTTTTTAAATCTGTGAGCCGCCATTGGCCCCTGGGGAGATTTCATATCAATGAAATTAAAAATAATAAATAAATAAATAGTAGTTTGAACGATGGACTCTGGAGACCAGGGTTCAAAACCCAGCTCAGCCATGGTAACCCTTGAGCAGTTACACTCTCTCAGCCTCAGAGGATGATGGCAAGGGCCGACCCCCTCTGAAGTAGCCCTGCCAAGAAAACCCTATGTAGGGTCGTCATCATAAGTCAGAAATTGGAGCCACACAACAACAAATATGTTGTCCTCTGAGAGGAAGAAGGCATCCCTCCCGCTGAAAACTAATTCCCTCAGAGCATGAATTCAAAGACATAGCCGGTTAATCTATGGAATCATATGTAGAGAGATCTTGTAGCACCTTTGACACTAATGGAAGAAAGGTGGCAGCATGAGCTTCCCTAACTTAAGTCTACTTCCTCAGATGCATAGGAAGTAGACTTTAGGAAAACTCATGTTGCCAACTTCTTTATTCAGTGAATCTCAGAGGTGCTACAAGATCTCTCTCTGCGCACTGATTCTACAGACTAACACGGCTATATCTTTGAATTCCACCAAGATATAGCCGTGTTAGTCTGTAGAATCAGATGTGAAGAGATCTTGTACAGAGAAGTACTGTCTCCTGAAATATCTGCAATAGTAGCACCTTTGTGACTAGCCGAAAGAAGTTGGTAGCATGAGCTTTTCTAGACTTAAACCTACTTCCTCAGACACATTTGGAAGAGGAAGTAGCCTTAAAGTCTAGGAAAGCTTATGTTGCCAGTTTCTTACATTAACCACACAACACTGCTATTCCACTTTGATTGCCCTAGCTGCCTCCTGTTGCATTCGGGGGCTTGTAGTCCGTGGGGCCTAAGAGCTCTCTGGCTGAGATTCTAATATGTCTCCTCATTAAACTCCAAGTCCCAGAATGCAATGAGGCAGCTAGGGAGAGAAGACAGAGAAAAGTTAAAAGTGGAAGAGTAGCACTGTATAATAGTGTAATGAATAAATTGGTATTTTACTATTGTTATGCAGGAATATTATGTTGTTTAGTTAAGGAGGGTGGGGGAGAGTGGATTTATTTTTATATTGTATGGATTTATTATTGTTGTAAGCTGCCTCGATCCTATTGGAGAGGTGGGATAGAAATAAAATTATTATATTATTATTATTTATTATGATTATTATTATTATTATTATTATTATTATTATTATTATTAGTTTATACTAGGTGCTACAAGATCTCCCTCAAAGGAGTGTTGTAATAATGTAGTCTCAAAGGTGCTACAAGTTCTCCCTCAGAGGAGTGCTCTTGCAGCTTCCTTTGAGACTTAACTGAATATTGCCAACTTTCTCTCTTTCAGTGAGCCTCAATAAGGTGCTATAAGGCCCCTCTCTACTCCTGGGTCTACAGACCCATAATACCACCACACCCTCAGAGAGGAGTGGAAAGAAGGAGGGAGGGAGGGAGGCTAAAATGGCGGCGGTGTCGACGTCATGGGAGTCACGTGACCCTGAGGCGGTCTGGGCTTGAGGCATCCTCTCTCTCTCTCTCTGGGCTCTGTGTCTGCATTCCTGCTTCCCTTGTTCCCTCAGGGGAGCCATGCCAGGGCCATGCTCTCTGCTTATGGTGCTCCTCGCCTCCCTGGGAGCCAGGGCTCTGTCCATGGGTGAGTCCCCCCTGCGTTTGGGTGTGTTTGGGTGGATTACCCGCCTCTTTCTTCGCCTGGGCTTTGGGACCGTTATTCCTGGGATGCAAAACAAGGGCACCGCCCTCCCTTCCCAGAGTGGCATTGCTGCTTTTTTGAGTGCGGGACCAGGGTTCGAGTCCCACCATTGGGTGGCCTTAGGCAAAAAGTCACACTCTCTCAGCCTCAGGGGGAGGCAGTGGAAACTAAAGCCTCCTCTGGACGAATCTGGCCAAGAAAACCTCAATGAGAGAGGGTCGCCATAAGTCGGGAACGACTTCAAGACACACAACACACACACACAAAGAAGAGTGTGTGTGTGTGTGTGTGTGTGTGTATATATATATATATATATATAATGGTATAAATGAAGGTATAAATGAAAATACTTGATAGTGAAAACTTGTTTGCCTCGTCATTTGCTGTGTTTGCCTTCCTCCTTAAGGTTGCCTGCCTTTTTGTGTTGGATGCCAAAACTGGATTTCTAAATGCTTAGCTGATATAGTTTCATTTTATAAAGGAAGGTAACTGGGGTTTTTTAAACTTACTTAAAAAAATAAATTAAATTATTAAATTAATAATTAAAATCAAATAAATTAAATAACAATTAAAATTATTTAAATAAATCAAATAACAATTAAATAATAATAATAAATAATAAATGAAAATTATTTAAATAATTATTTAAATAAATAATAATTTATTGTTTAATAATTTTAATTATTTAATTAATTTTAATTATTATTTAATTAATTTAAATTAATTAAATAAATAATAATTAAAAATTAAGGTACTCAAATTAAACTATTAAATTAAAATTAAATTATATTATTAAATTAAACATATTTTTAAATGCTGTACTTATGTATTTTAATATTTTGTATTGTTTTTAAATTGTATTGTTTTGTACTTGTTCACTACCTTGGATGATGATGATAATAATAATAATAATGTAATAATAATATACATTAAATACTTAATAGTGAAAACTGTTTGCCCCTTCATTTGCTGTGTTCTCATTCCCCTCCTTAAATGTTGCCTACATGCCTAAACTGAGTTTCTGAATGCTCTACTGAAGTTTTAAGGTGCTAAAGGCAATGGCAAAACGTCCTCTGAAATAATCTTGCCAAGAAAACTTCCATGATCAGGTCGCCTCAGTGTCTCCATAAGTCAAAAGGCACACAACAACAACAATGCTAGGAACTCAGGCACTGGAGGAAACGTCCTGGGGGAAAGAATTTTTATTTGGGATGCTTGTTGTTGTGTGCTTTACAAGTCATTTCTAGCTTCTCACCGCCCTAAGGTGAATCTGTCATGGTTTTCTTGGCAAGATTTCTTCAGAGATTTGCCATTGCCATCTTCTGAGGCTGAGAGAGTGTGACTTGCCCAAGTTCACCCAGTGGATTTCCATGGTCAAGCCGGGATTCGAACCTGGACTTCAGAGTCATAGTCCAAAGCTCAGACCACTGCACCACCCTGTCCCCTTCTTTTGGGTCATAGATTTCACTGCTATAGGGTGGCCATTGGTTAAGTCGGTGTACTCAAAAGTGGTGGTTCATAAGCCATCAGCTTTCAGTCCCAGACACATTTCCAGAAAAGAAAAAATTGTAGGCAGTGGACACACATCTGGGGCGGGTACTTGGCACATTTTGGTGGTGGTGGAATAATTGCTGGTGCCCCGCATAAGCCCATTTGGGAAGGACTGGGTTAAGATAGAGTCCTGGGAAGAAGTAAAGCAGTGTGAAAGGAAAGGTTGCAAAGCTTCATGTTTCTATTGTCATAGCAAACAAAGCTAAAGGTATACTCAGCACATAATGCTGAAACATGAAAAAGGGCTTCCCAAAAAGAGATCAGCATTTCTTGGCACTCCGTATTTGAGTGCAAACGGCTTCCAGGAATTGGGCTGTTCTGTTATTCAGCATGTAATAGTTGCCTTCAGGGACAAAAATTTGGATGATGGGAAAGGGCAGCAAATAGTTATTTCAGTTTTTATACATACAGTTGGCCCTTCTTATACATGGATTTTTTATACACTGATTCCAGCATCCATGGTTTGAAAATGTTAAAAAAAAGTGTAACTTTCAAATATCATACCTTGATTTTCCATTTTTTATAAGGGACACCATTTTGTTATGTCATTATATTTAATGGGACTTGAGCATACACGGATTTTGTTATCTACAGGAGATATTGGAACCAAACTCCAGCGTATAACAAGGGTCCACTGTACATACATATATATGTGTGTGTGTGTACATATATCCTTATTAATTAAACACTGGTAAAACTATTTGCTTCGTGTGCCAAAATTATTTGGTTAGTGTAGTGCACTCACTATGCAGCTTGATTTGAGGGGATGTTGTGGTTTGAGTGTCGGACCAGGGTTTGAATCCCCACTCTGACATTGATCCAAAATACACTCCAGAAATAATCCAGTCTGAGACAACTTTAACTGCCCTGGTCATAGCTAGGGAAACTACAAAACTGTAGTTTTGTGAGACATTTAGGCTTCTCTGTCAGAGAGCTCAGATGCTACAATTAACTACTATTCCCAGGATTCTCTAGCATTGAGCCAGGGCAGTTAAAACAGTCTCAAACTGTATGATTTCTGCAGTGTATTTTGGACCATTGAAACTCACTGGGAAGCCTTAGACAAATCACACTCTCTCAGCTTCAGAGGATGGCATAACAATTATCTTGTAAATAAATCTTGTCAAGACAATCCTAGGATAGAGTGCCATAAGTCAAAGTCAACTTGAAGGCACATAACAACAACAAGCCTTAGCTGCTATTCATCAGGCAGCAAAATATCTTGGGCTTGCCATGGCTCTTATTTCTGCCCTGCCGCCATCATGTGGTTTTATTGATGTTAGCTTTCAGGATGTGTCAGTGTGGTGTGGTGGGGGAAGAAGTGTAAGTTAGGAAATCAGTTCATAGAGATATTTATTTGCACAGGCTTTAATGGAGAAAATTGGATGCTTCAAATAAGTTGGGAAGCCATAGGATGATTCTAAGCATACTCTTAACTGGTACTTTTTCTTTGCTGTAATTATTTATTTCTATCACAAACACAACATGTGATGGCTTATAAGTGGGGGAAAGGCATCAATAATTCATTCTATAATTACTTTATTATTTATTCAATATTGCTTAATTCATATCCCATATTTCATTCAGCGTGAATTAGTTCAGAGCGGGGTTTGCCTACCACTATGGAGACCAGGGTTCAAATCCCCACTCGGCCATGGAAACCCACTGGATGTCTTTGGGCAAGTCATACTCTCAGGCTCAGAGATAGGAAAATGCAAACCCCGCTCTGAACAAAGCATGCCAAGAAAATCCTATAAGAGGACATAAGTAGGAAACAACAACAATTTCATTTAGTTAGCTCAATGTGTAGCTCCTTTCTTCAACATTTTATCCTCTCAAAAACCTTTTGAGGTACCTGAGGCTTAAAAGATACTGGCTGTCCCTAAAGACACCTCCATGAGTTTTCATGAAGTGTAAGGACTAAAATTTGGATCTCCCAAATTCCAGTCTGGCGCTATTCTGCACTGGCTCTCATAGGTTTGGCACCATGACTTACATGAGAAATTATCCCCTGCACTCTTATATGACAAAGCATTTAGAACTCTGTCTTTTAAGGGAGATGCCAACCATTTTTCTTGCTGCCTTTTCTCTGTAGAAATCCCTCCAAAAATAGGTGTGGTGTGTTACTTTTCTCTCCCGGTCAAGCATTCACATGGGCTCTAGCTTATTTGCTATTTGCTTTCTCCTGTATTTTTTGTGGCAGCACCCCAGTTAAGGATTTTTTTTCCTAAGAAAGTTTTATTGCTTTTAAAAATTATTTTCAGTTGTATTTTTAAAAGTATAACTACAAAGAAAGACAGTAGAGTAAAGAGGAAGAAAAATGAAAAAAAGAAATATATAGGAATACATGGGCTATGAGTGTGAACTGGGCAGATACAGTTCACCCACCCCAACCACAGGCTTGCCATCTGCAGATTTGAGCATCGGTGGATGACAAACCCCATTGACCCTAATAGTGGCACATGCACGCGGCCATTCAAAACCATAGGGCTTGAGGTCCCGTGGATCTTGGCATCCATGGGGGGTGGGTCTGGAACAGAACCCCCTAGATACTAACGGCCGACTGTACATTGATATAAGCAGATCATATGTCCAAAAACACATTTTCTTGAAGTTGGCATCTCATTTATTTATTTATTTACAGTATTTATGCCCTGCTCATCAGCCCTAAAGGCTCTCAGAGCAGCTTACAGATAGTTTTTCTCCCTCCTTAATAGTCATCTTTTGGCCTGTGAGGGAGAGAATAGGCTGGCCCAGCTCCATTGGGGCTAGCCTGAAGAAAGAGCCTCCTCCCCCCTCCTTAACAGTCATCTTTCGGCCTGTGAGGGAGAGAATAGGCTGACCCAACTCCATTGGGGCTAGCCTGAAGAAAGAGCCTCCTTAACAGTCATCTTTCGGCCTGCGAGGGAGAGAATAGGCTGGCCGAGCTCCATCGGGGCTAGCCTAAAGAAGAAGAGCCCTCCCTCCGGTCCATCTGCCTTGGTCCAGGTCTCAGAGGGAGAGACGAATGCTGGACCTGATCCCCTCCCCCCCACCATTCCCTTCTCTTTTTGTGTCGTGTCTTTTAGATTGTAAGCCTGAGGGCAGGGAACCGTCTGTTATCCCCTCTGTTGTAAACCGCCTGGATTCCCAGTGATTGGGCGGTATATAAATAAATCCTATTATTATTATTATTATTATTATTATTATTATTCAGACGGTTTCCTGACCTCAGGCTTACAATCTAGTAAAAAGACATGACACAAAAGGAGAAGGGAATGGTGGTGGGGAAGAGGATCAAGTCCAGTTGTTCTTCTCTCCCTCTGAGAACTGGACCATGGCAGATGGACTGGAGTGAGGGCTCTTCTTCATGCTAATCTGAAGAATCTTCTTCTTCAGACTAATCCTCCCAGGCTGGATGATGACAAATGTCCTCTCTAAAATACATATTTATGAGTAGGTAAAGCAGGAAGTTCTTCTAACTATTTAACAATAGATGATGAATATTTATTTTCTAATCCTGTACAGTACTATAAAGCTTTAGCAACAATAAGAGCATGCAGGATCCAGTCATGATGACCATCAGTTAAATGGGGCGGAGAGCAGTCAAGGGAGCAGCCATTGCAACATTAACAGGTGGGGAGACAGGCAATCATCAAGAGAGAGCGGAGAGCCATAGAATTGGTTGCCCCTAAACTGTCTTCCATTTCATGTTGTTTTAATAGCCTTTGCAACAACCCCTCTCCCCAGCTGAAAATGCTACTGCTTAGTACCAGGTCAATCAGTTGCGGGGGTGGGGGGGACATCCTTGATCCAGGACTGGCTCTTGAATTAACATGCTGGCCTGTCTTGTGTCACAGAGACCTGGCTGGATGAAGGTGTGGGTGGGCAATATTTCCAACTCTTCCACATGGAGGAGCAGAAAAGCTAAGGGGGTAGGGAGGCAGAGTTGCTGTGGTCTATCAAGAGTCCATTTCCCACTCCAAGTGCCCCATTCCACAGTCTGCTGGGTTTAAAAGTGGTCAGCATCCTGGCCCTGAACTTCAGGGCTTAGTTCTATCCCCCATGCTGTTTAATATTTACATGAAATAGCTGGAAGAAGTCAAGTGGAGCTTTGTGATCCAGTGTCATGAGTATGCTGGTGACACCCAACTCTTATCTCTCCTTTCCATATGATCCATAGGAAACAGCTTCTATATGAAACCATTGGCTGCTGTCAGTATTGGACTGGATGAGGGTGAACAAATTGAAACTTAATCCAGAGATGCTCTGCATTAAGGCAGATCAGGGTATAGGGATACAGCCTGTATTGGATAGTTACCTTCCTCTTGAAATCTCAGGTTCACATTGGGTGTATTCCTGAACTTAGATCTGAGCCTGTGTGTCCTAGGTTTGGCTGTGGCTAGGAGTGTATTTGCACAATTAAAAGTTAGTGCACCAGTTGCATCAATTACTTGAGAAGTCAGATCTGGGCATGGTAACATATGCCTTGATCTATGTGGAACTGTTCTGGAAACCGTTTGGAAACTTCAGAGGGTTCAAAATGTTGCAGCCAGGCTGTTGACCAGGATAGGTTACAGGAATCATGTGACCCCCATGTTGAAACTGGCTACCACTCCGTTTTTGTTTGTTTGTTTGTTTTGCTGAATTCAAAGTGTTGGTTTTGTTTTTTAAAGCCTTACATGGCTTGAGTCTAAATTAGCTTAAAGATTGTATCTCCCTGTACAAGCCAACTCGAGTTTTTAGATCTTCAGCAGAAGGCTTTATCTCACCTTTGCAGGCTTGTTTGGTGAGGAATCCAGAGAGAGCATTCTCAGTGGCTGTTCCAAGGCTGTGGAAATCCCTTCCACAGGAGGTCTCGTTGGTCCATTATTATTATTATTATTATTATTATTATTATTATTGCGCTGTAGGGTTACACAGCACTGGACAAATGATCAATTAAAATAAAATAAAATAAAATAAAGACCTGACAGTGGTGTACACTCTACAAAGAACAATGGAGATTAATATGTATATTAAATTAGAAGCAATAAAATAAACAACACAGGTTAAAACAGCATAGTCTAACAGTCATGTAAGGCCTGCGAACGCTTCCCTAAACAGTTTCTTTCACTGGCAGGTGATAACCTTTTTTATCCAAGCAGGCCTTCGAAATGTAATTATACAACATTAATGTATGTGTAAAGTGGTATGCTGTATTTCTAAAAATGTTTTTTTGTTCTGTTTTAATTTGTTGTTTTAACTTTTAGATTGTACGTTACAGACAAGCTTTTTATATATTCTGGATTTTACTTGGTTTTATACAGCACCGTGTACATTTACGGCGCTTTATAAATAAAGCTAATAATAATAATAATAATAATAATAATAATAATAATAATAATAATTCTGTTGTTAACTGCCCTCGAGTGGACATCAGCTCATGGTGACCCTGTGAATGAGACATTTCCAAGCACCTCAACCTCCCTGCTAAGATCCTGTAGGCTCAGGCCCATGTCTTCCTTGATCAAGTCTAACCATCTGGCTCTTCCGCTCTTTCTGCTGTCTTCCACCTTTCCTAGTATCATTCTCTTTTCTAATGATTAACTTTTCCTCATGGTGCGGCTAAAATATGACAGCCTCAATATAGTCATCTTGGCTTCCAGTGAGATTTCTAGCTTGATCTGTTCTAGAACCCATTTGCTTGTCTTCTTGGCCATCCACAGTATCCTCAGCACTCTTCTCCAGTTCCCCATCTCAAATGAGTTTATTTGCTTCCTATTAGTTTTTTTACTGTCCAGCTTTTGCATCTTTACAACATGATGGGAAAGTACAATGGTTTGCAGTACAGTATCCTCACTTTAGTGTTCACAGTTATGTCTTTACACTTTCATAGCTGCCCTTCTCAAACCTTCTAATTTCTGGATTGCAGTATCTGTTCTGATCAGTATCAAAAGAAGATTTGGGAAACTATAGGTCAGTCAGACTATGACATCCTGTATTTTATGTCTGCTTCCTGTTGTTCATGAATCAAGCATAAAAGAACTACTTGTTGCATGCAAATGTATACAGTATTGACATCTTTCTCTGTTTACGCTTCGCATTTTGTTGCATCCTGTGTTTTATCTAGGGTGGTCTAACTGCTTAATTATTGTTTACAATTCTTTTGGCTAAGCAAACAATTTGCATCTAATTTTTCTTATCTGGTTCTTCTGTGTGGGATTTTTCATTATTCTTGCCATTTTGCTGAATTTAACTCCACTTGTCCCAAAATTGGTCTTCTCCCTCAACCAGTTGGCAGTTGCCTTCTTTATTTCACTTCCCATGAAGCATGTGAGTACATTCATATGTACGGTATACATACACACATATAATGTGGGATAAGATAACCGAAACGTCAAGCAGCTACCCTCTTTTATTTTTATAGGAAATAAGACATATTCATTCTTATACACAAAGATTTGTTCCTGTACTGTGGTTCGATTTGGGACGAAACCTCATCTGGTCCAATGGGAGGTTTGTCAGGGAAAGAGAAATTTGCAGAGGTTGCACCATTCCATTTCCAGCTGTGACACGCCTCCCCACAATTGCCAACTTGGCATGGCATATCTAGGGGTAGCAATGTAGCAAAGTACAATAGCATCCAAAATCCACAAAACAACCTTTATTTGCCAACCAAAATGCACAAAATATATGTTACAAGTATTTGAAGCTCCTCCGGCTTTTTCATCAGGCAAAGGTGTTAAAAATCATACAGGAGGGGAAAAAATTAGGACAATGCTACTCACAAGCCTGCATTTTGAAGATGTTGCTGTTTTCAGTTCAGGTGTTGCTGGATTCATGCCAGCTGGTCCCTCCTCCTTCTGGTCATGTGAATACTTCCATTAGCAAGACAAAACAAAATGCTTCTTTTGAAATCCAAGTTGCCTTAGTCCTTTGTAAAGCTCCTTTGTTAGGCTGATTACATTGGATTTCTAAGGAAATCCTCCACATTTTTGCATTAGGAAACATTTTTTAGATATGGCAGTTTTGTTGTTAACTGCCTTTGTGTCAGTCTCAACCCATGGCAATCCTATGGATGAGACATCTGCAAGTTCCCCTATCCTCTGCTGCTCTGCCTAGCTCAGGGGTCGGCAACCTACGGCCCGTGGGCCGAATCCAGCCCGGTGAGGCCTTGGGACCGGTCCTGCTGCCGATTGCTGCCCTCGCCGCAGCTTCCGTGCCGCTCTGGGTGCCATTTTGAGTTCGGGCCCCCAGTTGTCTGAGGGACAGCAACCCGGCCCCCGGTTCAAAAAGGTTGCCTACCCCAGGCCTAGCTCCTGCAAACTCATGTTTGTGGTCTCTTTAATAAAGTCCATCCATCTAGCATGTGGCCTTGCTCTTTTTCCACTACCCTCCACCTTTCCGAACATTATTGTCTTGATTCATGCCTTCTCATGATATGTCCAAAGTAAGACAGTCTAAGTGTATTGTGAAGTCGAAGGCTTTCATGGCTGGGGGCATCCATAATTTTTTGTGGGTTTTTCGGGCCTTGTGGCCATGTTCTAGAAGAGTTTATTGGCTGGCATCTGCAGATAATGCTGGCATGGAAGTGAATGGTGTGTGTGTGTTTGTGTGTGTGTGTGTGTATGTATGCACACACACACACTGTGTGACTCTAGGTTGGGAAGAGTGATTTACATGTTAACCTGTGTATTTTTCTGTTGTTGCATGGAAAAGCCTCAGGGTGGGAGGATATGCAAGGAGTGGTTCGATTTGGTTTCTATTTTTGCCAGCAGACAATGGACCACTAATTAGGCAGACACAAATCCTCTTTGCATTTTTTGCAGCTGCTTTTTGCACTGCGGAAAGGCCAGATTGGGGACGCGGTGTGTGATTGCCGCGGACTCAGTTGGTGAAGAAGGAGATGGCTGCAGGCCTATGTCTCAAAGGTGCTACAAGATCTCTCTTATTGTGGCAGTGTCTGACCATCTGGTAAAGTTTGCACATGAAAATTTGGGGGGGTTATGGCCTTTAGGTTCAAGGAGAATTTGGACAGTAGCACGGTCACAAAAAGTTTTAAACTTCTAAAGCTTCACATTGAATACATATACTTGCTGGCATGTTTATTTATTTATTATGGTATTTATGACCTGCTCTTCAGCCCTAAAGGCTATTAGAGCGGCTTACAATTATTATTTTTAATTAGATGGTTCCCTACCCTCACAATCTAAAAAGACACAACACAAAAGGAAATGGAATGGTGGTGGGGAAGGGGATCAGGTCCAGCAGTTCTTCTCTCCTTCTGAGGCCTGGACCAAGGCAGATGCCATGGAGGGAGGGCTGTTCTTAAGGATAGACCCAATGGCACTGGCCTGTCTTTTCACTCCCTACCAGGCTGGATGGAGTCAGGTGCCATGGAGGGAGGGCTCTTCTTAAGGATAGACCCGATGGCATCTGTCTTTTCACTCCCATGTTTAAAAAAATGGACCAATACAGGGTAGTGGAGGGAAAAAGAGCTATATTTAATGAGCAATTTTAGCCTATCTTGCTGTTGAAAACATTTTCAAGATACAATAATAAAACAATATAAAACACATTTTATAATAAAAACCACCAGCCACTCTTGTCCCTGAAGGTCTGCATAAATATGTTAATTGCTTGTCAGAGCTCAGGGAAGGGAAGTTCCAGTTGTGTTGCTTTATTCTCATCTGAGGTCCTTTTGAGCCTAAAATACGTTCTGTTTTCTGCATTGGCTGATCCCACCCCCCCCCCCCAAAAAAAATTTGGGGCCATATCTGTGCTATTTGAAAAAGAGATGTGTAGCTATACTTGGCCATTTATTTTTTTTACTTAATAGGTTCCTTGTGTGATAAAGCAGATTAAACTTCCTGACAACCCTTGGTCTTGGAACTTGGAAAGTATATTTCAAGTGTAATAGCATCTGTGTTTTTGTTTTGTTTTTAATTTCTAGGATTAATATGTCTGAAGCAACCACACAATGTTACTGTCCATGTTGTTGACACAAACATTAGTCTGAAATGGGAATGGGATAATCCTTGCAATCTCAATGTAACCTTTTCAGTCCAGTACCAAGGGTAAGTTCCCAGTTAACTATGATTGTGAAATGTTGCTATAACTTTTGGTTCAATCCAGATCTTGTCTGTGTGTTGATATAGCAATAGCAATAGCAAGTACATTTCTGTGCCACTTATCAGTTCACTTAAGCAGTTTACTTACAATGTGTAAGTTAATTGCCCCCAGAGAACTGGGTACTCATTTTAGCAGCCTCAGAAGGATGCCAGGCTGAGTTGACCCTGGAGCCACTGGCTGGTATCAAATTCACAACCTTGAGACTGTGAGTGAGTGGCTGGTGTACTGGCATTTAACCACTGTGCCACCAGGGCTTCTTTTTCTATGTTTCACCAAAATATCAACAAAATTACTTTATTCATAGGATTATATTCCAGTCAAAATTAGACACATGCATGAAACATGTGGCATAAATTTCTCAGATTATACTAAACCTTTTAGGTATATTAAGACAGGATATAAACTGCCCCTTTCCCTGACGGATCGGGGCCTCAGCTACCACAGCGGCAGCCCCGGAGGCCCCGATCCGCCACTTTTCCAGGTCTCTGGGAAGTGGCAAAAGGCTGTTTGCCTGCGGCCTGGAAAGGGGTATCCTTGGGGGTTCATGCCCCAAGGACACCCCGACAGTGGTGGGGAGACAGAGAAAGGGCCGCTTGGCCCTTTTCTCTTCAGTATCGCTGGCACGGCCATGTAAAAGCCATGCCAACAATATGCAGCGCAAAAGGAGCTCCATTTTGGAGCTCTTTTCGGTGCCACTGAAAGGATGCCAGGACGTAACGGCTGCGCTGCGCCGTTTAGACACAACGCAGCCATTACGTCAAAATGGCAACGCCCGTGTGTACAGGGTGCCGCCATTTTGACGCCCCCATCACGTGCTAGGGATGAGGCTGGTATGGACGCTGCGTCCCCGGCCAACCCCTAGCACGTGTTGGGGGTGCCGCATACGCCAGTATGTACAGCACTTAAGATTTTGCCCTAGAAGAATCTTGAATAATTTACAAGTGCTAGAATTTGCTAATACTACAGGAAGTAGAAGTGCTTTTCATATAACAATTGCATGTAAAAGGGATGTATGATGGAATAGAATTGTGATTACGGGCTACTCCCATGGTCTTTGCATGTTTGCTAAAAGGCATATACAGTTCCCCTCTGTACACAGACTATATATCCAGACATAGAGTTGAGGATGATATACTCAATGGTCTTAGATTGTGAGGCAAGATTTCCCTCCTACCTTTAAGGTTAGCTGGTTTAAAAAAAACCATATGACTTTTAAAAAACATTCCTGGTTTTTAAAAATGATTATTCATTTATTTTTTTTAAGCTTGGCTATTATTATTACTTTCCAGCCGTTTTACTGAAACAACAATGGCTGTTTGAATTTAAACATTTCACAATGTTGCAGTTGTTCGTTGTTAGACCAGTATCCAGTGTCAGTTACTTCTTTTTAATCTCTTTATTTATAGTGCAAGAAATGCTATTCAGAAACAAATCCTTTAGTTAACATAAGTTCAACCAAAACAACTTGCTTTAAAAGAAGATTTTTACAAAGAACAATTATTATTTAATTTAGCAGCCTTTACATCTGAACTGCATTTTGCGCCTTAATTTTCTGATTTAGTCCTGTATTGGTGCAGTCCTACACACAGTAATGCAGTGGTTCTCAAACTGTGTGGCAAGAGTTTCTCAAGGGAGGTGCAAGGCTTGGAGACCTTGATCCCTCCTCCTCCCAAACTTTTTTTAATGTGTAAAATTTGCACATGTCCAGTTAAATACTGAATTTACTTAAATAATTATGTTCTAATTTAAACAATGTTATTTCTTTATAAATTATTAAAATATGAATATACATGAATGTGTGAATGAAAATATTCACACTAAATAAACAAAATATTTTATTTATATACTACATGGGGGACATGTAGATGTAAAGGGAGTTACAAGGATAAAAAGTTTGAGAACCACTCTATTAATGGGGGGAAAACTGGTTTAAACCAGCAAACCTTATTTAAACAAATAAAAACCAAAACAGTTTCCAACCCTGATAATTTTGCCGCACACCACAGATAGGCTTGTTACTGACTGCCAAAATAAAGCTGCTTCAGGTCTCTTTGGAGGTATGCTATTTAAATGATGCATGGGTCCTAAGAGTCTGGAAGCTGCACCAAAGCTGCACTCCTATGCTTAGGAATGGAGTGTGGCTTTGGCGTGACCTCCGGACTCTTAGGACCCATGCATCATTTAAATAGCATACCTCCAAAGAGACTCGAAGTAGCTTTATTTTGGCAGTCTGTAACAGGCCTATGTGAGCATATAAAGTGCCTGAATCATTCCTAATTTTGTTAATGATAGAGAAAAACATGAAAGGCAATAATCTCCTATACAAGCATGATGCTTATAGGAAAGATTAATTATCAAGACTCTGAAACCAAGACTTCCTCATTTTGCCCCCATTCCCTCCTGACCTCCCAATTTTTAAAAAATTAAATTACTCCTTAGATCTTTTAGAGAGTTTAGAGGGCAATTTCACCACGCTTTATCCCAAACCTATTTTAAGCTTGGGGAAGAGCTTTTTTTCAAAACTGTAAATGATTAGAAGTCTCTTCAAAGATCTGTTAAAACCCACCTCCTCTAGGGTTGTGGTTCTTATAAATTCCGATTGTCAACTCCCAGAAGTCCTGGCGAGCTTGGCTGGTGGTCAAAGGGTGTAGAAAGTGAAGACCAAAATATCTAGATCACCAAACATGGAAAACCAGGAGACTTTTAAAATATAAAATTGGGGGTGTATGAGTGGTTGTCCTTTACCCATTTCAGTTTTAGACCATTGTGGTTCTGGAGTAAAAGAGAATCTTCTTTTTCTTTTTAAATTATTTAGCTGAGCCAGACAGATGTGCTTTACAGGCGGAAATTGGCAGGTGACAATGCTTAAGTTTTCCCACACCAGCTTCCTCTATGAAAGTCAACTAGCACCTGCCACTTTCACCTTTATGCAATAAACAGGAAGAGCATCTGGGAGAGGGCCTTGCAAGGAAAGAGCGACTGGCAAGAAGAGGACTACGCGCCTATGTTCAACTGGCCACTTTGATTTTTTATGGTTTTCGTTCACTCCTCCAAGTACCAACCTGCCACTTTGCAGCTGTTGCCAGTTCAGCAGATAAACAGTGTAGTAACCATATTTGGCTACCAGGTTGTGCAGACCAAAGCTAAACTGAATTTTATTCAAAGATCAGCAGTGCTTATTGATTTACATTGTTAGTTCATGTGTTTATTTGCTTTCTTTCCCTAATCGCCAAACCTAGAAATCCAGAGGATGAAGAAAGGAGCCCTGAAAAGTGGTCAGTGATTTTGAAGTGTCAAAATATAACAATCATGGAATGTGATCTCTCTTCAACAATGCTACATTATCTTGATGAGTATATTGTGAATGTGAGAGCGGAAACCACAAAAGGTCACTCTCCCTGGGCAAATTTAACATTTTGTCCTTATAAAGAAGGTATAAATACATCTCTTGTTTACCTATATCAAATCAAAAAGCCAAAACCTTATGAAGAGTTATTTACAATATTTTTATAAACCAGAACTATGTTCTACAGTCATATTTGCATCTTTGATATTTGCGGATTTGATTATTCACGGATTTCATTAATATGTTCTTTCTAGGACTGTCTAGGTCAGGGGTAGGCAATCTTTTTGAGCCGGGGGCCGGGTTGCTGTCCCTCAGACAACTGGGGGGGAGCCAATAAATAAATAAATAAATAAATAATAAAAATTTAATTAAATAAATAAACCGGGACAAATGTAGGACAACATTTTCAAATGGTGGACACTTTTTTTTAAAAAGTGGAGGACATGCAAAAAAATTTGCTGGTTTTTTAAAAAATGTTAATATAAATGCATGTTTCTGAGGCATCTATAGACAATTGCCCCCCTTGCCCCTGCACGCGAGAGGCCAAAGGCCCCGGTGGCAATCGGCGGCAGGACCAGGCTGGGGCCGGTCCCAAGGCCTTGCCGGGCCGCAGATTGCCTACCCCTGGTCTAGGTCCTCCAGTGCAACTCTGTGGTCAACTTTAACTAAAAATTGCACTGAAAGACCATTTGTAGCTACTCCAGTGCCATTCTATGGTCAGTGTATGTTGGACATTGACCACAGAGTTGCACTGGAGGACCTAGAGATTCCTAGAGAGGTGTCTTTCAGGTAAAAAAAATGGTGTTTTTGTTATTTGCGGTTTTTCCATATTCACGGGGGTGTCGTTCCCCTAACCCTAGCGAATATGGAGGGACAACTGTATTTTGTTTTCACAACTAGATGTATATAGCATTACTGTATTGTTGGCATTCAGAATTCTGTAGTGCTCATATGTATTTTGTTGGGGGGATATTTCTCTCCTGCACTGTTTTCCTGGTCAAAATGCTCTCATGCTGCAAGTTGCTGTTGTTTCCCCCAGTTCAGGTAGGGAGAAGAGTGGTCCGTATTTTTGACTATCCAAATCTTGAAATGTTAGTGGAACAAGAATGAATATACAGTACAACCCCTGGATCCACAGGGCTTTTCACTTACCCATGTCAGAAAAAGTAGGTTCTCTCTGGCATTTTCTAGGTCCTATGCAATTCTATGCTTTGTTTCCAGCAGATGTTGACCATAGAGTTGCACTGGAAGACCTAGAAATGAACATCTTAGAGAGGTGTGCTCTCTAGGAATCTCTAAGCCCTCCACTGTGACTCTATGGTCAGCTTCCTCTGGAAGTCATTCATTTCCATGGTGAGTTGGGGAATATTCCTCATGGATATGGAGGTCATACTGCAATGCCAGCTTCTCCTTCTCCATAGTTTCCAACCAAGACCAGCCAGAAAAAAAAGACACAAAGAAGAGAAAGAACATCCAAAAAGGCAAAAGTTTCAAAAAGAAAATTAAACTCCAGATTCAAAGATCTGTCAGGCTATTTATAGCAAATAAAGTGGGGGAAGGAATGGGATGCAAAGTTTTTAACATCTATATACAAGAATGAAAAAGGGAAGGAGGAGAGGGAAAATAAACTTGATGAGACACTACTACAGCGCGCCCGTGCCATACGCGGGCGTGCCATACGCAGCCTTGAGCATACATGCTCAAGCCGCGGGGCGCGCGCAGGGCGGAGCGTCCCATTCAGTTGAATGGGCGCGTGCGCCCGTTGTGCCCTGCGCGCGCCCGTGCCGCCGCACACAAGCCCCATTGTTTCCAATGGGGATCGAGCATAGGCGGAATTCACCTTACGCGGAGGGATCCAGAACGGATCCCCCGCGTAAGGTGAGGATGGACTGTATCATAAATCATAGCCACTGCAGAAACACTCACACTGTGTCTGGAGGTATTTCAGATGCTACGGACCAAAGATGTACACTGAAAGACAAGAACAGAAATTGCAGAGGTTTTCAGTGGTTAGAGAAGAGCTCTTTGATACTTTTCAATTCTTTCCTTTCACAACCATTCAAGAGGTCTGGTGGCTTGAGTGCTACCAACCACTGTGTTGCCTAGTGAGTCCTGAACTCTCTCCTTTCACCCAGGGATTAAATTTCTCCTCTCACCAGATTTATAGTGTAAAACTGGTGATCTTTGGGGTCTCTAGGTCCTGGGCATCCCCTCACTGAGAGGTAAGTAGATAGATCTGCAAAATGCTCTCATAAAGCCCTCCCTTTGGGGGTTTAAAGTCAGAGCTCAGCTTTCACCCTTGTCTGTAGTCTCTGTCCCAGACTGTGGAATTCTGTTTAGCAGTAATATGAACTTGCTGTTTTACATGGTTTCAACACATTGGTATATTTACTCTCAAAACTGCCTTTCCAAGCTCTACTCAGGGCTAATAACAGCTGGAAGTGAATAGGAATGGGGATTAATGTACACTGTGTGATCTAATTCCATTCACGTCTACCTTTAATTTTGGGTTTCAGCCTTAATTTTCCTTTTGGGATTGGGTGGGTTTGAGGGTTGAGCAGGACAAATTAAGCATAACAGATGCATTTGGATATGGATTTGCAGTTGTTTGGATTATTTTTTTGGACATTTAGCCCCATTTTTTATTGGATTGTCAAGGGGTTTGGGGAACATCTCCTTCCACCTTTGTGAGACACTACAAATTAGACCTCTACCAGTTAGCTGAGTCTGCCTTTGGGATGAGGGTGCTTCAACAGGTTCCCCACATAGAGCACAGCATCCCCACTCTCCAGCAAAGGGGGCTTTTATAAATCCCAGTTGAAGGAGAATCTCACCTTCCCTGCTACGAAATGGGAACGTCGGTCTTGCCTGCTGTACGTCCATTTCCAGCAGCGAAGGGTTTGATCCTCCTGCCTTTATGACGTGCTGTGCTGAGAACCCTGGATGATGTGTGCTAGTCAGGGTCCACTTTGGCCTCTGGCCCCTGTTTTTCTTCTCTTTTGTTTTTTTGTTGTTTTTGTTGTTATTGTTTTTCCTTGTTCAACCTTGGTCCAGCTCTCTTCTGGCTGGCTAACAACTTACCTCTCCTGGGTTGCCCCTCCCACTTGAGGGACAGGAAGATCTTTTGTTTTTGCATTATTTCTTACTGCCTGTAGGATTATTTTGGATAATAATGGGAGGGGCAACCCAATCTAAGGAGGATTGAACCCTTCTCTGCTGGAAATGGATGTACAACAGGCAAGATTGACATTCTTTTCTTCCATGGCCAGGGTATACGTGGAAGGAAAGAGCTCACTTTCTCTTTCTTTCTCTTTAGTTTGCTTTCATCCCTTCTTTCCACCCCTTCTAGTCAAACCCACAAATAATCAAATCCACAAATGTTAAATCCATGAATGAGGAGGGCAAGCTGTAATTTTTTATCTGTTCTTTATTTATGTGCATGCTGTCTTATCAGCAGTGATCAACATCAGTAATATTCATTTTAATAATATTTATTCAATAATATTCAAATGAATATTCAATAATATTCATGTAGTGTCTTACATTCTGTTATTTTCATCTACAGCGAAGATTGGTCCCCCAGGTGTGTGGCTTGAGTCCATAAATGGAAATGAGAAAATTAACATTTTACATCCTGAAGCAAACCAATCAAGAAAAATGTGGGAGTCAGATAATTTAAGCTACACACTCACTATCTGGAAAAACTCATCCCATCCTGAGGTGCTGCATTTATTTCCATGTCTTATTTAAAATTTACTTTCTTTGTTGACATATGCCTTTAAGACATAGCTCCTGTATATCATGACATGGGTGCTAAGGAAATTAGAAACAGAAATGAGATTATGTTCTGTGGTAGCATTTCTAGGAATAATCTGGTTTAATTATGCAGTCTTGAATTTTACAAATAGCTTTGTAAAAACTTGGCAGCATAGAGATAAATTCTTTTCACAACTGTAGGTGTAACTATTTGAATAGGTGTGACTGTTTAAATGGCAATTAAATCATAAGTGATAGTCAAGTTATAAAGCACACTCCATTCCGATCAAGTTGAGAACATAATATCCATCCCGAAATGATCCCAGTTTTATTATTGTTCAGTTAATAAAACTTTGTATCAGCTTAGCAAGACTGTGTATAGCAAACACAAGTTAAATTGTATGCAATTGTTTTTCCACAGGAAAAAATTGAGCCTGTTTTTCCAGGACAATTTATTCATGGCCTTGAACCAGAGACTACTTATTGTCTGAAAGTGAATGCACATTTGATCGATAACATCGGTTTAAATAGTGCAGTTTACTGTAAACGAACCCCTAAAGGTATGTATTTGATATTCATTCATTTTAACATTTCCCTTCTGTTTGTACTTGGTGGTGTTACCAAGTTTGGTTTTATACAGATTTTGGGTGCCATGCAGTCTAAATCTATGACCCCTGACTGCCCCCATCTCTAGCCACCATTATCCTAAAAGTGAGCTGACCACATAGCCAGCAGTCTTGCTAGGCTTGGACCCAGGAAAAGGTAGAATTTAAACCTTTCAGCAAGCAGTTTTGGGAGTTGCCCTACTAGTTTTGCAGGCTGCCCAAAGAAGAGAGGACAATAGAGGTATTATTATTATTATTATTATTATTATTATTATTATTATTATTAACTTTTATTTATAAAGCGCTGTAAATTTACACAGCGCTGTACATACAATCTTTTAGTTAGATGGTTCCCTGCCCTCAGGCTTACAATCTAAGAAGACACGACACAAAAGGAGAGGGGAGTGGTGGTGGGGAATGGGATCAGGTCCAGCAGTTCTTCTCCACCTCCGAGGCCTGGACCAAGGCAGATCGACTGGAGGAAGGGCTTGGCTTCTTAATGGATGGTTAAAAGGAGGCTTCCTGGGTCAGAGAGGGGCTCACCTCTGGGAATGCTTCTCTAAACAATATAGTCTTTAATTCAGTTTTGAAACTGGGTAGAGAAGTGATGAGGTGTGCATGTGGGGGAAGAAGGTTCCAGGAGTAAGGGGCAGCAAGCGAGAAGGGACGAATTCGGGAGGGGGCAGTGGTAGTCCTACACTGTGACAGGAGACCTTGACTACAAGAGCGGAGGGTGCGAGTAGGAATGTAAGGAGAAAGAAGGTCATATAAGTAAGGAGGGGCCAATCCATGGAGGGCTTTGAAAGTCAATAATAAAAGCTTGTACCGGATGTGGAAGGGGAAGGGGAGCCAATGAAGGGAGGATAAAAGAGGTGAAACATGGTCAAAGCGGTGAGCAGATGTGACAATACGGGCAGCTGAATACTGGACAGAGATTAAAGGATGGAGGTGTGAAAGAGGAAGTCCTGTCAGAAGGAGGTTACAATAATCTAGTCGCGAAACCACTAGGGCATGGACTAGAGTCTTGGCAGTAGAGGCTGAGAGGAATGGACGGATCTTGGCAATGTTGTAGAGAAAGATCTACAGGCCTTGGCGGTGGCCTGGATCTGGCGAATAAATGACAGAGAAGAGTCAAAAATGAAGCCAAGACTGCGGGCTTGATGAACCGGTTGAATAGAAGTGTCATAAACAGAAAAGGAATAGTGAAGGGTGGGTTTAGGTGGAAAGACAAGAAGCTCAGTCTTAGACATGTTGAGCTTCAAGCGCCGAAGCCACATCCACTGAGAGATGGCAGTCAGACAAGAAGAAACTTGCTGTTCAAGCCTTGGAGAAAGGTCAGGGGTGGAGAGATACAGCTGAGTGTCATCGGCATACAGATGATAGGAGAAACCAAAAGAACTGATGAGTTTACCTAGGGACAGTGTGTATAGAGAGAACAGAAGGGGACCCAAGACAGAGCCCTGGAGAACTCCAACAGATAAGGGAACAGAGGAGGAAGTCTGAGCACCCGTGACCACTGCAAAAGATCTGTCTGACAAGTAAGATTTAAACCAGTTGAGAGCAGAGCCGGAGAACCCAAGGTCAGAAAGTAAATCAACCAGGAGACAGTGATCAACAGTGTCAAAGGCCGCAGACAAATCAAGAAGAATGAGAATAGAGTAGAGGCCATTTGCCTTGGCCCGCAAGAGATCGTTTGAGATCTTGGTGAGGGCTGTTTCTGTAGAGTGCTGTGGGCGGAAGCCAGACTGGAAAGGGTCTAGGATGGAGTTGGCTTCAAGAAACTTAATACAGTGAGAATAAACGACCCGTTCTAGGACCTTAGAAAGGTAGCCTCCTTCTCAATGAGTGAGTGATTAACTTAACAGCTCTGCATCTAGATATTTGTCTCCTCCTGAAAAGTGCCAGACCTCTTCTTTGTGTATCCATTGTGTAAGTTTCAGCTTAAACAAAGATAAAATCATAAAGCTTTTGTTCGCCAGGCTGCCATAGCCTTAGGTTATGTTTAGGGGTATAAAAGGACCCCGATTTCAGCCCTCATTGGGCTTGTAGAGCAGAAGTTCCAAGCCTGATTCCAAGCTGGGCTTGTTGAGCTTTGTGTTCCAAACCTGATACCTTGCTTGTCGAGCAGCCTGCTCCAAGCTTGCGATCCTTGAGCCTTGGGCTCCGCTGAAATCACTCGAGCTAAGCCAAAGCTCACTGTCTCTCGGGCCTCTTGTTACTTTGCCCGCTGGAACTCAGCTCCTAGCCACTGCGGTCACCGCTTGCTTTCCCCAATCCCGCGGCTGTGTCTCACCATTCACCATCCCTCACATCCGTCGCTTTGGAGAAGACTCCTAAGGTAATTATCCCAACGGTGCCTCTTTACTCCCGAACTCACCCCTCCCTTGGTTTAGCATTGAATGTGTGTGTGCGTGTGTGATCCCCCTTGTTGTGTGGCTTTAATAAACGTTTCATATTTTATTGCAACTCATTGGCATTTTGAGTCTCTTTCTCTCTGGGGTGGACTAGATGACCTCTGGTATACACATAGGGACCCGATCCTGCTGCGTGCGTTGTTAGGACACGCCTCTCGTAATATTTGAGCTAATTAAATTCCCCTAATTCGATCCTTCCTAACAGTGGAAAAAATAAATCTCTCCAAATAATAATAATAATAATAATATAGTATCCTCAAAAAATTCCATGGCCAGAATTGATCAGGAAATTCCTTAGGTACTCACAAGAATATCCACTCACTTTCTCCTCTTGTTTTGTTTCTAAATTCCAGCATCTTGCATGGTGTTTCAGGCCATTTCCATTATATCCCTAAATCCAGGGAACAGTAATTGGTTAGCCCTTGAGGCATTCCTTTAAGAGTCCCCTCTGTTCCTGCACTGTTGATATGATCAGAGCTTGTTTACAGCTCTTCAGGTTTGCCATTATTCCTGAAACTAAATGGATGATGGATTTTTTCCTTTCCTTTTTTTATAGCTTGGACTGGTCTGCCTATTCCTGAAAACCTTCGAGTACATGCCTTGAATATGAAGTGTATCTTATATTGGGATACTCTGAATGAGGGAAATGTGAGCTACCTGGTACAGTACCTCTTGTAAGAAACCTTGCAATGTGCATTTTCACATGTACCATCTAATGCTACTTTTCTTCCCTCTGCCAAATCTTTGAAAATCAGGGTTTTTATAAAGTAAATCTGACAGGTGTAACTTAAGGCTATTGTGAGGCTTCAAAGAAATATGATCAGAAATAAGCACCAACATTCCTGCACTCTTTGTGAGCACACTGTAAGCAAAGACAGGTCTTGCTGACCTCAAAACTACTAGTGCATCCCTGCTTTTAAGAATCCCTAATAGAAGATGTACAGAGACTAGTATAGAAGAAGGAGAGAAGCAGCCATGGGTGATTTGAAATAAAGCCAGGAGAGGGATCACCGTTTGGATGATGACCTCCATCCCACAGCATTTTAATGGACATACTGACTAGAGGATTCTGGGAGTTCAGGCCAAAATTACAAATTTTTCAGGCTCCCTGATATTCCCATCTACTTGTGTGATCTCTGGTGCAAGGGGTGCTGTTTTTCTGCCTGTTGCAGTGGAAATCACTCATAGGAGGAGTGGGAGTGTCAGTCAGCTGCTTCCTAATCAATAGGGGAACAGGTCCCCCATTGTTCACAGTGGCTACTGCCTGGTAAGTAGAGACTGGGGGACTTTCGTAGTCCCTATATATCCCCCAGACTAGGGAATACAGTCAGCCCTCCATATGCACAATTTTTTTTATCCATAGATGCAAGTGCCCATGGCTTGAAAATATTTATAAAATATATAAATTACAAAAAGTAAACCTTGATTTTGCAGTTTTATGTAAGGGACAACATTGGTATGCCATTTTTTCAGTGGGACCTGAGCATCCATGGATTTTGGTATCCACAGGGGGTCCTGCAAATACCAAGGGCCCACTGTACATAGGGATTGTGAATATGAACCAGTCACAAATGCTTAACTTACATTCGTAACTGTCTTATGACATTATTCCACACAGCTTTTAATCAGTAATTACACCAGGAAAGAAGCAGCTTTTGAGATACTTATTGCATGAAGACATATTCGACCCATAGCTGCTGTGTCCCCTAAATGTCCCTTTTCATTGACAGGAAGCCCATCAATGACCTGGCAAAAGCATACAAGTCCCCAGGTGTAAAATGTCACTGCTGGAGCAGTTGTGCAATTGCCAGTCACATGGTGTCAGTGTCCCTCCTCCCTCTCCCTGTTTTCCTTCCCCCTTGCTGTTTTCAAGCACTCTGATTACCTTTATTTTTTCTATTTCTATTTCTTTCTTTCTTTCTTTTTAAACATCAATCACAGTAGCAGAGCTCCAGAATTGTGCCGAAACAGTATGTGGTGGTGGTGAGGATTTTAAAAAATAACCTAATGCCATGATGAGTAGGACATAAGGCAGGGTCAGGAAGAGAGGGTGAAGGTGGTAGTAGTCCCGTCACAGGATTGAAAAGAGGTGCAGTGATGCCTTCTCTACGGGCGCTATCTTTCTTTGTTCTTTTTCTTTTTACTAGCATGACTGCTGCAAAAATGGGGTATGTGCAGGCAAGTCCTTAGTGAATAATAAGTAGTTGTAGTAAGGGGCATGTTTGCAGGAATCAAAACCAGCATTGAAATCCTCAATTCCTTTAGAGCTTTTCTCAGATTTCCTTATTGCTTTACTAAATCTGATTTCTAAATGTGATTAAGGCTATTTTCATATGCATACTTATTTTCAAGTAACTTTCATTGATTGTTAGTCAGTGGGTTTAACTTTCATGTAAACATGAACAAAGCCGTGATTTAATTTTGCTCAAATAAATGTCTTGTACTTAATCATCCTTCTGTTCTTGTAGGGGACACAATTCACGGGCCTCTCTTGATATCTCAAAGAATTGGGCCAATGTAACTGGATGCAAAAATGTCCAAACTGCACATTGTGATATCTCATCTTCTGTTAGTTTTGATGGAATTTATTATTTCCAAGTACAAGCTGTGCATAATGATAAGAAATCACCTTGGTCTAAAATGCAGCAATTTGAACCTCAAAAAGATAGTAAGTATCACTTTAAAAGCATTTATCAGTGGCAACCTGTACATCATAAAACTCAACATCACAGTTTATAGCATGCAAAAGTTTCAAAATTGAGCCTCCTGTCTATTGGCTGGGATGAGACTTCTGCCCAGCAGAAATTCCTTATGCATGATTTTTTTTTAAAGTTCCAGATATGCTAAAAATTTCAAGTTTGTTCATAGAATTGTTAGCAATAGATTCATGAAAAAGCCCTTCCCAAAACACCTAGTTTTGTGACCACTGTATGTGTATATGTTTCTGTTAAACAAATTTCAGTGCCACATTTCTGATCGCTTCTTCTTTAAATCCTCTCCTGAAGTAGACATTTTGCCTGTTGTTTGAAGCTTTACTTCATTTCCGTATGGCCTTACCATTAAGTAAAGCAAGTCAACCACCTTAAGTAGCAGATATAGAGGACAGCAATGTGAGCCCCTAGCACAGTGATGACGAGCCTTTTAGAGACAAGAGTGCCCAAACTCAAAGGCGTTCCCATGCTGGATGCTATCTGGTGCTGGGGGTAGGACTTCCATGGGCAGGACTTCCACCTTTTAGGGGTGGGATTTCCTGGAAACAGCTGAAGGCCTGGGAGGGTGGGGAAAGAAGAGGAACAGGTGCATGCCTGTTCCTTCTCTTCCCTGCCCTCCTGGGCCTTTAGCTGTCTCCCGAGATGCAGCTAAAGGCATGGGAGGGTGGGGGAAGAGGAGGAACAGAGCGTGCCTGTTCCTCCTGTTCCCCCACCTTCCCATCTCTGTGTGCCCTCAGAAAGGTCTGTGAGTGCTAAAGAGGGCACGCATGCTATAGATTCGCCTCCACGGCTCTAGCCATTCCTTTTGAGCCTTCCAGCAATTCTGCTCTGTTACAGGACAGAGTTCTTTGTGTCACATGGTGTGTTTTGACTCAATCAGTGGCCCCCAAACTGTGCCCTTTAAGAGATTTTGGACTTCAGGTCCCAGAAACCTCAGCCACGTTGGCCAATAGTCTAGGATTCTGGGAGCTGAAATCCACAGTTTGGGGACCACTGTTCTAAATTAACCTGCTGCCCTCAAGTGCAGTAGATGATAGTATCTTATTTAGCACTATTTAAATAAGAGCCAGTTCTTTTTCTTGTTCTCTGTGAATCACACAAATGGGTCTTCTTGCACCTGTACAGAGCCATTTGTTATTTTTTAGAATCTCTAGGCAGATTTTTGGCATTAGTTCCACCCATCTCTTGTGGGATATGATGGCTCAGGTGTTTAGAATGCTGACTGTTGATTGTGGGAAGGTAAACAGCGTTCTGTGCAATCATGCTGGCGACATGATCACAGAGTAGTCTCTGACAATGCCGGCTCTTCGGCTTAGTAACAGAGATGAGCACCGCACTCTATGGTCAGAAATGCTGCCTTGGAAGCATGAAGAAATGACTTGATAACCTTGTCAATGGGGAATACTTTTACCTTTACCACCCACCTCTTATTTCACCCCTAGCATTCCTGCTCATTTACCTTACTTCCTTTTCGTCTGCTGGCAAGCAGGACTGAAGGAATGTTGTTCTTGGAATCGCTTTTGATTACCTGATGATTTGGTTTTTGGCTCTCAGACTGTTCTTTTGACTATTCTACTGGTTTTTCCTTTTTTTGTTTGTTTGTTTGTTTGTTTTGTTTTTGGTATTAACAGCTTTGACTCAGATCTCCCGACTATTCTTCTGGCTTTTCCTAATTGTTCTACGGTGTCTATTGACTTTGACTTGGACACCTTGACTGTGTTTCAGTATGGTGACTCTTTCGACCTCTTTTAAGAGGTGCAGTGAATGTGGAACTAAACTTTGAGACCATGATGGCCATTCCCACTGCCTTCTGTGTATGGCAAAGGACACAATGTGAATACATGTGTTCACTGTAAAACCTTTACTCCTCAGGTGAATCAAAATAGGAAGTCTTGGTTAAGGGCATTTCTGTACAACAGGCCCTAAAACCTTCTGTTTCGCTGTCTGCCACTGTGTCAGCCACTCCAACTTCAACCTCTATGGGTAAATCTTCTCATTCACTCAAGGAGTACCATCTTGAGGCCAGCAGATGTGCTGAGTCCACGAAATTTTCTTGGTGTAGTGCTAGTACTGTACTGATTTGGTCTTGAAATGTCAACCCAATAAGGAGATCTTGACACCAAAGAAAAAGAAGGACTCGGCACCAAGTCTCAATGTCAAAAGGTCACACGCAAAGGACTCACTCTGTGATTAGGGGTGAAGTCCCTTTGACTCTGGGGCGCTCCCTCTCAACTGAGTTAACCACTGGCTGACATTCTGGAGACTCAGAAAATGAAGATGCATTCCATGTGGTCTTCTGAGGAAGGCCCCTGGCTTGGATAATAATAATAACAACAACAACAATAATATAGTTTATTTATAACTCCCGCCTCTCCCACGGATCGAGGCGGGATTACAACCTTAAAAGACACTTAGTACAATTTATAATCAATACAACAATAAAATGCTAACACTGAATTTACCAAGAATTCCTATTAGTTCTCTAAAAATTACAATTCGTCCACTAGCCAACAATCAGAGTCAGTCTGAGCAGTCATCATAACCTTTTATATGGAATTCAGTGGATAAGCCCGCCGGAAGAGATCCGTTTTGAGTGCCTTCTTAAAGGCCTCTAAGGTAGTAATGAGACGGATCTCTTCCAGTAGGTCATTCCATAATCTTGGGGCCACGGCAGTGAATGCCTTCTGTGAAGTTGTCATTAACCTGGTATTATAATATTCTCGTAAGAACTTCCCAGATGTTCTAAGAGTGCAGGGCAGATTATGTAGGGAGAAGCGCTCCCGCAAGTAACTCGGGCCTGAGCCATGTAGGGTTTTAAAGGTAATAACCAACACCTTGTATTGCACCCGGAAGCTAATTGGCAGCCAGTGAAGAGATTTCAGTATTGGTGTTATATGGTCAAACCTAGATGTTCCGGTAACCAATCTGGCTGCTGCATTTTGAACCAATTGAAGCTTCCGAATTTGGTACAAGAGTAGCCCCAAGTAGAGTGCATTGCAGAAATCTAACCGAGAGATTACCAGTGCAAGTACTACTGCTTCAAGGTCCTTTCAGTCCAGGTAGGGACACAGTTGGAATATCAACCGAAGCTGATACCACGCAAGTCAGCAACATCTGCAATGCCTCATGCTCCTGAGTGTACTAAGATGATCTTGTTTCGAGGCTTCTCTTCCTGGATATTTACATTCAGGTAGTTGAGGTGCAGGTTAGCTCGACATCACAGGGTGAGATCCTTGACTCTCTCGTACGATAGTCCTTACCTCCAGTCTTGCCGGTTCCACCTCTGGAGGTCTGTAGGGTGATATCTTCATCACATACCCCCCAGAAGATTCTATCTCCTCCTCATAAAGTGTTGGATCAGCTGTCGATTTTGTTCTCCTCTCAATCTCCATCGCCTCAGTACTGTGAGAAGTCTCCACTCCGAACCTGATTCATGGCCTTGCTCTTTAGAAGTCTCTGAATGTTACCATCATGATCCTTGATCTTGATACATACTATTGAGATACTCTTTGGTTCAAGTTCGGGAACCTGTAAAACTGGTGTATTAAAAACTGGTTGGTCTTTGCTCCCTGCCATGCATGGGTTTGAGGTGCCTTATCAGCATTATGCATCTGATCTTCTATGTGATATAGTGTCTTCCTTGACTCAGTCGTCCTCCAGTTGGTACAAATTGCATTATCCCGGCCGTCTCAATTTACAGCTAAGGTATCATGTCTGTCTAGGGATTCATCCACCTTCTGTTCCACCCCAACAGCAAGAAGCTCCTTCTACTTCCTCCACCACACTCAGTCTCCAAGCTCAGATGTGGCCTTTCTCGTATCCATTTATCAGACTAGTTGAGAGATAGGTCTTCATCTCACACTCTCGTTTTCCATGAGTCTGTGTCATCTACCAACAATATCCATCCTTTTTCCAAGCAAGTCATATGGATAGCAAGTGCTCTGAACATTGAGGTGGTTTACTAGGAGTATGATCCATTGGATTTAGTCTGTAAGGAGATTCAATCCAAGGTTCTGACACTGGTGTTGATCCCATTTCTGCGTTTGATGTCGAAGATCGCCAAATGTCTACTCTATCTACCATGCCTCCCACCTCTCAAAAGATGGAAAATTTGTATAGGCTCACTCAGTCGGATTGGACCTAGCTTTTCGAGCACCCCGGGCCCAATTCTGTGATCATGGAGGCATCCCAACTCAAGCCTACCCTGCACACTTCTTCAAGGCTGTCAGACAAGGAGGGTCATAAGTTGGACGATATGGCAAAAAAGTTTTATCCTGCTGCTGTCTTGTGTCTCTGCATGGCTGTCTACTCAGCTTGTGTGGGTGCCTATCAACAGAACTTCGGGAGAGAGTGCTACCACTGCTGGACAAGTTGCCTGACAAAGAAAGGAGGTTGACCCATGTCCTTCAGACTGAATCTCATTCCCTGGATGCTCACTGGATTAATTCAACCTGCCATGTTGCCAACTGCATGTTGAAAGTGCTGACTGTTTTAGTGGCTTTGAGGTGACATGCATGACTATGTTCATCAGATCTTTCGACTCGGGCCCGTTCATTGAAGACATGCCATTTGACAACTCTGGTCTCTTCAATGAAGAGACAGATAAAAAGTTGGACTTCAAACCTAAGATGAGAATGATGGCTAAAAAGTATGGCATGTCTTCCTCCTCCCAATTCAAACTGTGACAGTGATACAATTGGCAGCACTCTTCATATGGCCACAGGCATTCTTTCATTCCTTAAATGTTGAGGAAGAAGAAGTATCCTCCTCGATCCTCTTTGTCCTGTGGTAGGTGTCAGTCACCATCTTAATTTGTACATTGCTTACAGACGGTTTCATAGTAACTCACCTCTGTCCTTCCAGTTTTACAAAAGGGGGACTGGTTTGCCAACCTGGATCTCAAAGATGCCTATTTCCACATAGGGATCTGGGATTACCAAAGATGGTTTCATGCCATTGCCATATACTACCATTTCTTTCAGATCCGAGTCCTGCCCTTCAAGCTGTCTACGACTCCCACAGTTTTTACAAAGTGCATAGCGGTGCTGTCCGCCTTTCTCCATCAAAGGGGTATTACTCTGTTCCCCATTGGATATTTGTCATCTTTCAGAGAGGTTCTGGTTCAAGACGTCAATGACACCCTATCTCTCCTGCACTCTTGGGCTGATAGTCAGCAGAACCAAGTCCAACCTGCTTTCATCTCTGGAAATCAAATTCATTGGAGCTATGCTAGATTCAAGGCAAGGACTAGTTTACCTGCCTTTGGACAGATTTCAGTCCCTGGTTGAGGTGGTTCTGTCCTCCAGATGGACAATCACCAGGTCAGTTCATGTCACTGTATGACACATGGCCTTGTCCATGGCAGTCACTCTGTGGTCTCGGCTTCAGTTCCATCTATTCCAGTCTTGGTTCCTGTCTGTCTTCGTTCCACTAGTAGACTCTCCTCTGAAAAGGCTCACTGTTCCTTGTCCTATCAGCAAGACACCGGACTGGTGTCTTGCTGACAGGACATTCGGTTCTATAAAGACAAAGTTGTTCTTCAGCTGGACATCAGCTTCCTGTCCAAGTTGGTCTCAGCTTTTCATATTAACCAGAATATTGTATTCTCTACATTTGTGCTGAACCCTAGTCTTTGATACCAAGCGTGCTTTGCACTCTCACAGTGTCAGGAGGACTCTGACTTTCTATGTGGACAGAACCTCGAATTCACATTGAATTGAAAGACTGTTCATTTGTTATTTGGATTTGAGGTTGGAACTACCTGTCACCACTCAGTGGTTCCCAAAATGAGTGGTTGCAGCAATCCATCTTGCTTATGAACGCTGGAAGGCTCCCCCTGCCTGAATTTGAGCTCAGCCTACCAGGGCAGTAGCAGCCTCTTCTGTCTTTCTTAGTGGGGTGTCATTGGAGGATGTTTGCAAAGCTGCTTTCTAGTCCCAGACATTGACTTTCATCTCTCACTATAGGCTGGATACTAGGTCACACAATGATTCAGCTTTTGGGAGGGCAGTGCTGAAGTTTGAGTTTCATTAAGGTTGGTTACGTTTCAAGTTCAGGTTTGTCTTGTTATTGAATAAAACATGTTTTGTTTCACTGACATGGTGTTTGGTGTCATGACATTCCATGTCACTATAACTTGCTAGTCTAACCCATTTGTGTGATTCACAGAGACCATGAAAAAGAAGGTCAGGTTACTTACCTGTAACTGTAGGTCTTTGAGTGGTCATCTGTGTATTCACACAAACCCACCCATCCTCCCCACATGTCATGTCCTGCACATGTTACTTCTGGATGCTGCTATGAGGTGTCTGAGTAGGAACTGAGGTAAATGAGTGGAAACGCTAGGGGTGAAATAAGAGATGGGTGGAGCTAGCACTAAAAATCTGCCTAGCAGTTCTAGAAAGTTCTGAATGGCTCTGTGAATGTACACAAAGACCCATTACAGTTACAGATAAGCAAACTGTCCTCCTTCTTCATGGTCTCTGCGCAGCATTGCTACCATTCCCTCCTTTATTCAGGAAGAAATTGAATGTTTTTGACTGGTATTGCTAGGACCCTCTTTCTGAAAGCACTCTTACTGCAACATTAGAATTCAACCTGTTTTGTTGAATTCGAGTGTTTAATATACTATATAAATTTTTTTAAAGATCAAATCGGCTCTCCAAGCATCAAAGTTAATGCCAGTGAGGAATCACTTCTAATTTCCATTGCTTCTCCTGGAGAAACTGAAAATAATCCCATGAGTAAACTATATAAATTGACTTACAGTATTTGGTACTGGCCAAATTCTTCATATACCAAGGTAAGACTGTTGTCACTGTTGCTGCTGCTGCTGTTATTCCTTCACACCGATAACCTATACATGGAAATATTGAATTGTAATGCCTACTTCCTCCTTTATTCTGAGCCATCTGTGGCTTTTGTGTTCTGATGTTTAACTAGCTCCTTATTTTTTATAGTCCAACTGATCCCTGGATGTTGATTAGTAAGTAGCTGACATCCCTCATTTTTATAAAAAGTATTTTACTGAAATAAGCTCAGACAAATGTTAATCAAGAGAGGAAAAATTATATAACAACTCATCAATCAGAGTGATAGAAAAATATGCAGAAGCATTTGGAAAAAAAAATACCCAGGAGCTAGAGAATTGTACAGAAGTATACATAGACTTCCTCTGTGGTCTCCTTAGTACATAGTTCCATAAGGTAGCATGGACCTTAGGTGGTGGACAGATTTCTGAATTTTTATTTACACAATAAAAAGCTACTTGATGTTATAAAATATATATGTTGAGTCTGGATGTTTGAGCCTCCTAATCTGATTAGTTAGATATTCTAATAGATCCCTTTTTTAATTCCCAAGATATTTATTTCTTTTTATTCCTAAAATATTTTAAAAAAATTATTCCAAAGACTGCTGTTGTTGTAAGTCCCCTGTTCATGATACCTGACCTAGAGGCTTTTTCCCTTTTGCTTAATGGTTATGCATGCTATTCATGTCTTCATTCATTCTAATATCCACTAAGACTGAGTGCAAATATACATGTATACCAGCAAGGTGTGGGGGGATGTACTGTACTTTATAATGCAGGCGCTGCTCTTACTCATGCTTTTGAAAAAGGCACCTTAAGTAATTTAGGATAACTTTCTGTTTGCAACTTTCAATATAAAAAATGCTGAATATATTTTTTGCTGCTAATTCCATGTCAAATGTGGCTTTAGAAGTAGGGCTGCATCCGCACTGCTGAAATAATCTGGTTTGAGACTGCATTAATTGCCACAGCTAGATGCAATGCAATTCTGGAAATACTAGTTGGTTGTGGCACCAGAACTGAGCTGGGAACTACCATTCCCAGAATTGCATAGCATATAGCCATGGCAGTTAAAGCGGTCTCAATTGTAAGCCTCTCTGAGAGCTTATAGGGTTGAAGGGCGGGGTATAAATACCATAAATAAATAAATAAATAATAATAATAACCCAGATTATTTCTAGGTACTTTCCCCAGAAACTGGAGCTACACTGAATATACATGGAATGATGCTTTTATTAAGCCAGGATAGCTGAGCCCTAGTAAGTCCCAGAGTGAGAGTCATGTGCTCCAAAGTTATTTTTGAAGCCCTCTACACTCACCAAAAATGTGTATGTGTGTTTGCATTACATTGGAGAATTATGCTTCCAGAAGCCTCTAGACAGTGGCATCCCTAGAGTTGGCTTTACCCACTGCAATGACTCATGGTGTCACCCCACGTTGACCTCGTCCTATACTATACCGTACAGAATCCTTAATAATGTTTTTTGTACTAATGTTATTCTGTTAGGGAAACATTCCCAACATGTTAATTTGAAAGGAGAGTCCTTGAGTGAGACACGAGAACCCGAAATGTCCATAGGCAATACGCACTTTATTTTGGCCAAGACGACAGCACACCAGCAGATGGTGACAAAATTGCTGCTGCGCCCAGTAGCCATTTTCAAAAGTTTTTATAGCAAAACACAGTTCATTGTTTACATAGCATTAGCTTAATTGGTTATTTAGTACACACATGATTATACAACTGGCAGTTAATTGGCTATTGTCTAAACATCAAGTGATTGGTTGCATTCACTGTCCATGCAGTTATTTGCTTGAAGTCTGGAATGCAAAGAGATACTAGCTAATGCAAAGAGATACTTAGCTAGGCTGATCCTGTTCTCCTTCAAGGCTACTGCTGAGACACAGGCCGTTGTATTCAGAGCTCTCTAGAGAAAGGAGAGGTGAGTGTGTACTATGGTCACACACAGTAAAAAAGAGTGGGGGCCAACAGCCCATTTACACTTTACTCTGTAGCTCATTCTATGAGTCTACTGTAACCACTGATTCTTTGCATCTCAGAGCACACTCACTCTGGGTTTCCTGTTCCCTTATTTGGTCCGTTAACCTCTAAGCCTTGAAGCAAGCAGATTACAGAAGCAGAAAGCAAGAAAGCATTAGTTCAGCCATATTTATGTCCCTCTCAATTCATAAATCATAATCCCCATGTATCACTGAATGTAACGGTAACAGTTGTGACATAAACAACTAGCACCATTAAAATTATGCTTTTAAATTACAGCATCATATGCCAGCCTAAATGTATTTACATGTACTTAAAGTGAAAATCTGGTAAAATGTGATGTTAAGGAATTTTTTTAAAAATACATTTTTAATTTAAAAAATTTTTTTGAAATTTTAAATTAAAAAAACCTGGGGCCTCTCTTTTCTCCTCCCACCTCACCCCGTTCACCCCATCTCTTCAGCAGCCTGTTTCTGCCAAAAAGTAAATGTTTGAGGAGCAATGGTGTCATCCCATCGTAGAGTGTCACCTGGAGTGTTCTGCACCCCCCACACCTTGCCTCTTCAGCAAGGGTAGATAATAATAATAATTATTATTATTAATTTGTTTTATTTATATACCGCTATTCCAAAGATCATAGCGGTGAACAGCAAGTAAGCTAATTAGCAAGTAAGCTAATTTGTCCCCAACAGTCTGGGTACTCATTTTAGCGACCTCGGAAGGATGCAAGCCTGAGTCAAGCTTGGGCCCTTTTGCTGGTCTTGAACTCGCAACCTTGTGGTTTTGAGTGAATGGCTGCAGTACAGGCATTTACCCACTGCGCCACCAGCTATTACTCCATTCCCTCCTCTTGGAGGGCCACACTTGCCCTGCACTCCCAGTCTCCCAAAACTGTACCCTAAAGTTGCCCAGATGTATACCCAAAAGGCTCCAGATAACACAATGGCTTTTTGTTGTTGTTAACTGCTCTCAAGTCATCCCTGACTCATGGTGACCCTATGGATGAGATATTTTCAAGACTCTTTATCTTCCACTGCACTGTTCAGGTCCTGCAGACTCAGTCCCATGGCCTCCTTGATTGAGTCTATCCATCTGGCATGTGGTCTGCCTCTGTTTCTACTGTCTTCTACCTTTCCTAGCATTACAGTGGATCCTTGTTATACGCTGGGGTTTGGTTCCAAGATCCCCCATGTATAACAAAATCCGTGTATGCTCAAGTCCCATTGAATATAATGACATAGCAAAATGGTGTCCCTTATAAAAAATGGAAAATCAAGGTTTGATAATTGAAATTTATTCTTTTTTTGAACATTTTCAAACCGTGTATGCTTGAATCCGTTTATAAAAAATCCGTGTATAAGAAGGGCCGACTGTATTGACCTTTCTAATGAGTCATTCCTTCTCATTCCCACTCTTGGTTTGAACTTTTCTCACTTCTCTCCAGGATGTAGAGAAGCCATTGGTGAGCATCCTTTGAGTTTAGTCAGTCAACCAAATCTTATCTAACAGTACCATTGTCTAGCCCACATTTTCCTAGGTTTTTTGCACGAATGTCATGGGGGACTTGTCAAAGGTCTTATTGATAATCAAGATATACTACATCCACAATATTACCTTCATCTACCAAGCTAGTAATTTTATTGGGGGGGGGAGGACACAAGATTAGTCTGCCATGACTTGTTTTTTGGAAACCCATGTTGGCATTTTGTGATTATGCCATTTCTTTTTAAATGCTTATAGACTGTCTGTTTACTGATCTACTCTAGAATATTTCCTGGTATTGATGTCAGGTTAATGGGACAATAATTGTTTGGTCCTCCTTTTTCATTTTTTGAAAAAGGGACAATATTTGCCCTCCCCCAGGTCACTGGGACTTCTCCTGTTCTCCAGAAATTCTTAAAGATTATATCCTATGGTTTTGAGATTACTTCGGCCAATTCTTTTAATACTCTTGGATGTAGTTCATCTGGCCCTGGAGACTTGAATTCGTTTAGATTAACCAGCTATTCCTCTACTACTTCTTTACTTATCCTGTGCTGCACTTCCTCTATCATACTTTGACCACATAATGAGAAGGTATGACTCACTAGAAAAAAACAATAATGCTAGGATAGGTAAAGAGTAGAAGAGGGAAGACCGCAGACTAGATGGATGGACTCAGTCTGAGAGTTATGGGAATGGGCTTGCAGGACCTGAGCAGAGAAGTGAAAGATAGGGATTCTTGGAGATATCTCATCCACAGGGTCGCCATGGCTTGGAATCGACTTGAGGATAGCTAACAACAACAGCAAAACCTCTCTAGCAAGTCTGAGCTCATTCAGCACTTGAGCTTTTCTGACTTTCCCCCTACACATGCTGGCTATTTGTTTAAATTATTTTTCTTTTATTTTTTTTATTTTTTTTATTTTTTGTGACTTCCCACCTTTTCCATTTCTTATACATGTCCCTTTTAAAACTTAGCTCAGTTGAAAGTTCTTTATTCATCCATCCTGGCTTATTGAGACACTTCCCATTTTTCTTTGGAACTGTTTGAAATTGTACCTTCAGTATCTGCCTTTAAGAAACTCCCATTTATCCTGAACTGCCTTCTCTTTGACAATTCTTGACTACAGGATTACATCCAGTATTTTCCTAGGTTTACTGAAATCAGCTTTCCTAAAGTCTAGAATGTGTGTCTGAGTATGCTTGGCTTCCCCTTTCCATTATATAACAAACTCCAGGAGAATGTGATCACTCCCACCTAAGGATCATGCCACTTCCACCCCATTAACCAGGTCATTCCTGTTGGTTAGGATCAGATGTAAAATAGCTGATCCCTTTGTTGCCTCTTCCACCTTTTGGACAGTGAAATTGTCTTCCAGGCAAGTTAGGAATTTGCTGGATCTTAAATTTTTGGCTTAGTTCGGCTTCCAGCAAATATCAGGATAGTTGAAATCACTCGTCACTATTACAGCTCTCCTTTCTGAGTGTGTGGTCATCTGTTCTAGAAGGGCATCATCCAGTTCCTCAGTCTGACTTGCAGTTCTGTAGTAGACTCCCACAATAACATCCATGTTGTTTTCCTCCTTTTAATTTTTAGATGCTCTCCACCCAGCTTCCAAGTTTAAGTCCTGGATCTCTTCATACGTGTAAACACCCTTGACATATAATACTACTCCTGCTGCCTTCCTGTTTAGCCTACTTTTCTTAAAAAGTATACCCTTTTTCTCATCCATTCAGGCTTCAGTGATGCCTTTTTATCATATTTGCTTTGCTGTGCTAGGAGTTAAAGTTCATCTTGTTTATTTCCTATCCTCTGTACATTAGTGTAGAGATATCTAAGACCATGAGCCTTAGAAATAATCTTAAGTAATTTTTAGTTTTGTAGGAATGGTATGGCTACTGGAGAATCCATGCTGGAGGAAAATCAGGATTCCTCACCTATGGTCTAGGGCAGTGCTATTTGAAGTGGTGGTCCATGGACTGCTGCTTGTCCCTGAGCCATTGATTATTAGACCCCAATGAATTTCCAGGAAAGGAAAAAGCAGTTGTAGCCAATGGGCACACATATGGTACTAGTCGCTAGCATATTTGGAAAAAATACTTGCCTGTCCCCAACATCACATAGCCCGAGAAGCCTTGGTCTAGGGAACAGTGTCTTGTGGGTTTCAATTATTTGATGCCACATCTTGAATATCTGTTCTCTTGAACCCAGAACACCATGCCTGGAGTTTGTTGAGACAACAGCATAGTCAATGTGGTTTACATCCCAAGTTGGCCAAATTAATAATTTTAAATAGTAAGTCAGTTGAAGAAAGACTGGTAAACATTTATGGATTTATTTATTTATTTATTTATTGAGTTATAAGAAATGTAACAATGTAATAATCAGTAGTTATGTTTTTCAATAATTTTAGTAGGACTATTTAGCTGCATCTGTAATGATGGAATAATACATTTTTTTCTCTTTATTTTATTTTCATTAGTCAGGACTTGGGGGGACAGTGTCCTATTGTATAATAGTTATTTGTTCCTCTCCTCTTTTTATTTTCTCCAGTTTTCTTCTTTCTGTCTTTTAATTTTCTGAATGTATATTACTTAGATTATAAATTAGATTATTTGCATTAAAATTGATTTTAAAAATGTGGTTTGTACCCCAGGTTGGAAAACAAATCACTTTACTAATTTTTGGGCTGGTTTAGATTTCCTCCCCCCCCCCCCCCCCATATGTTTTCCAGAAGAAAGAACTTGGGGATAGAACATCGCCACCATATGTGATCTCAGGCCTGATTCCATCCACTCTATACTGTCTTAAAGTGCAAGCATTTTCTCGACAATATAATAAAAGTAGCATGTTCAGTAATGTAGAATGCATTGAAACAGCTAAAGGTATGTGTTTTTTCTCTGTTTATTAATAAACGTTACTAAAAGAAGTGGGGAATTGTCCATCTTGGGGACAGAATTCCAGTTTGGGGAAGGTATTAATGTAACAGCAGGCATTTTATTAGCAGACCCAAGGACAGTGGGTAGAGGCAAATGTAATCCTTACCGATTTAGACATTTTCCTGCTAAGCATACAAAAACCTAAATTCTAGATATGACTGAGTGG
>NC_056524.1:65882338-65890337 GCF_019175285.1 Sceloporus undulatus
GAGTTGAAGTAAAAGTACGCCAAATGAACAACTTTATATGTACAGTACTCGTATTCTTGCCACACAGCAACCTACAGTTCAGCTGTCTGTGTTGTTTTCTACCTTCAAAGAGTTCGTGAAGACCATTTAAAGCATGGGTCCCCAAACTTTAAGGAGATTTTGGACTTCAGCTCCCAGAAACCTCAGCCCTGTTGGCCAATAGTCTGGGATCTGGAGCTGAAGTCCAAACTCCTGTAAAAGCACCAGTTTGGGGACCCACTGATTTGAGTACCTGTAGTGGCTTTTATTCCATTCACTGAACTGATATAATAAAAAGAAGAAACTTGCATCTCAATCTGTTCCCGCAATTGCTACTTATAAAGTGGAAGTTCCCCATCTCTATTTGATATATCCAGTCCTTCCGATACCAGTATCACATAGTGCATGCAGTTATCTGCAAATCTTCCATAAATATAAGAAGGCTGGAAACTTACACGTGCATTATAAGAGTGATGGACGTAAACTGAGTAGAAATATTGCTTTGTGATTGATTATGATCACGGCCCCAACAAAAGTTACACTTCTGGACTTTTCTGTTAAAAAGCATGTTGTAATAAGCTTTGACATTTATTGCAATTATAGGCCTCAGTGTTACTCTACTAGATCTTGACTTAGAGCAAACTTCGGCCTGTTACAGACTGCCAAAATAAAGCTGTTGGGTCTCTTTGGAGCAGGGGTAGGCAACCTGCGGCCCGTGGGCTGTTGACGCCCGGAGAGGCCTTGGGACCGCCCCAGCCCAGTCCTGCCGCCGATTGCGTCGGGGCCTTCGGGGGGCATTGTCGAGAGCCTCAGAAACATGCATTTATTTACATTTTTTAAAAAATCAGCAAATTTTTTGCATGTCCTCCATTTTTTTTTAAAAAAGTGTCTTCCATTGAAAATTTTGCTACATTTGTCCTGGTTTTATTAATTATTATTTATTTTTTTAAAAAAAACTTTTAATATTTTTTTTGGCTTCGGCCCCCAGTTGTCTGAGGGACAGCAACCCGGCCCCCGGCTCAAAAAGGTTGCCTACCCCTGCTTTGGGGTTGCTGTTTAAATGATGCATGCATCCTAAGATCCGGAAGCTGCCCACAAGCTGCACTCCAGTGGCTTAGGAATGGAGTGTGGCTTTGGCATAACCTTCGGACTCTTTGGACCCATGCATCATTTAAATTGATACCTCCAGAGACCCAAACCCGCTTTATTTTAGCAGTCTGTAACAGGCCTTAGTTTTTATACTTTGTATTGATAAGGCTGGATGCTATGCATCCTGCCTGTTCCAAATAACAATTTCTGAGAAATTATATTCTCAGTGTAGGGCATCACATTAGTGGCAGAAAAAAATAACATTTATTTAAAATTAAACTTTAAGGTTCAAGTGCTTTCCTTGCCGCCCCCCCTCCCCCACATGCCTGCTATTATTGATTAGGTTCTCTTCTGGCCTCTGCTGTTGAAGAGCAGAGGCCGTGGGTGGTGGAAAGCTCCTACTGGCAGTGCAAGGTTGATTCCAGGATAGGACCCTGGCAGGAACGGTTGGGAGCGCCTTTATCTGCAGAATCAGTTGGATGAGGGGAAACTACATATAAAAAACCAAGTCTGCTTTGCCCAGGATATAAGAGAAAGAAATGCACACACTATGTGTACAGAATACCGAGCACTGGCTGGTGTGAGACACTAGGGCTATGGGTGAAGCATTAGATCAGCCTTTAACCTTAGTCAGTCAACCCATCCAGCCCCACTTCTGATTGTTCTACCTCTTGATTTACCACTTTTCCAATCAATTTTACTTTTTTGTTTCTTTTTTGCGGAGAGTCTTAGCTTACACGTAATAAATTATAATTGCAATTACCATAGCATTGGTGTAGTGGTAGCAGTTTAATCGGTTTTCAATTACAGTGGAAGAAAGTCAAATATGCATTTTTTCCAAAATGCAGCCCTCCTTTGACCATAAAGTATTTATGCTTGATTTTCTTCCTTTATCCATTTCTGTATGCAGAGCTCACGTGAGATATGATTGCCTTTTCCACAGGGAGTAGGAACATGTTGGAGTGTTTGTGGTGCTGTGTGTTACACGAGAACAAAAGGAAGTATCCCAGTTACACCAAAACAAGATTTTTTGATGCTTGGGAGCTGCTTTTGAAATATCTGTGTGTATGCAAGATCCCTGGTTTGAGAATATGTTCTTTCAGCTTATAGTTACAGGTGATCCGCCATACACATTATTTTGGCCATCTCCCAAATTTCTCTAATACTGTATATGGATTGGAATTTTATTTAACTCATATAATGTCGTTAAGTCTGTTTTCTTCAATACACTGACCCACCCCATAAAAGAAAAGGTAAGTTTCAAGGTCCTCCTAACTTTTCACCTCCTCCTGGCAGGATACTACACCGACATTACATACCTTTCTGCACACGCCCACAATGAGTACTGCATGTGTGCATGTGTACCTCCATGTCATCTGTCATTTTATGGCAAACCCCTGAATTTCATAGCATTCTGATGCAAGAAATACACAGAGGTAGTTTGATACTGCCTTCTGAAATATAGCCTAGCACCTTGTATACTTGGCAATTCCCCTGCTAAGTATGCATGCTCCAAATATAATGCCAGTGTAAAGTTAACTATTTTCACATCTCCAGTAGCCGATTGTTTGCCGCATCACTGAAGAATGTCTTCTGTGAATACTCTCTGGTCTTAAAAAACAGTCTTCTCCCCCCCCCACCCCAATTATCACACACATGTATTATTTTTAATCTACAAGCAAAATTGTAGACTGTTTTCTATGTATGTGCATTGAAACATAGAACACATTTTTGTTTTTTTTATCTGAGCAAGTTTTCCCAAAGAATCAATGTTGATAATAATGAAACTGTTATCATTCTGTATGACTAGAATTGAAATCCAGTCTTCTTTCACTTAAGGCCAAATGCACATTGGTTGGACTCAGTTTTAGTATGAATACTACAGTAATTTATCTGGCTCTCATTGCCAAACACCAGTACTCCTTTCTCCCATGCCAAAAACAGCAGCTTGGCTCCCCTCAACATCTGCTTGTGATTGACTGAAGCCTCTTCATTCACCTCACCACCTTCTTGGCTTTCATGTGTAGTCGTTATATTTGGTTGGCAAGAGACAGTAAAATGCAGACGTGGCGGGAAACACTTACTAGACACTATGGAAGAATAGATATTAACATTATCGAAGAACTCATGGCAATTACCAGTTTTGTTGGAGTTTTACCTTGCATAATATCTGTTTGACTTAGCTCCATCCTATTCCAGTGTCTGAACTTACTTGTAATGCTTCTGAGAAAAAGTAAGTTTTAGTATTTTACCGTGAACCTTCAGTCTCTGATAAACAGCAATGACTAAGTAATTCTAGCTGTACAAATACTTTCTGTATTTTTTTATGTAGAAATCACCTCACCGTTTTTTGCACAGTTAAAGCTTATTGCAAAACTAATAGTATATAAAATTGATTTTTATACAATTGAAAGTGAGTTTTTTTTTTCTATTCTGGTTTCTTGCTCCACCTGCAGAGCATGAAGGAAAAGATGTGAGCGGTTCATTGGCTGACTCAGAAGAACCAAAGAGACTGTGTTGTCATTGTTGACAGTAAGTGTCTCCAATGATGTTAATTGTCGATGTGAAAGACCATAAAGAGTGAAGAGATAGCCAAACTCGAAATATTCAATCATGATGATATTTCTGAGATAAAGATCTTAAATCACAGAAAGAAAGCAACATGAGTTTGACAGTAAATAGGCAGAATCTAGAAGATGATTCACAAATGTTGTATCCCAAAATAGGCTAGCAGGTGGCTTCAATATTTGAATTTGTTTACTGCTATGGAAGAACTGCTGGAATATGGGACAACCTAATATCGTCAACTAATGGGAAAATGTTTCACCTCGTATTACTGGAGGTGTGCTAAATGTTGTTAAAACACAAAGACATCCTGCGACTGTAAATTTATGCTGGTGGATACCAGTTGATTGTTCAGTAATAGTTGTCAATATTAATGGTCTTCTGCGCATTATGGATGGCACTTCCAAAGAAAAGGGTCCCAGCTTTTCACAAAAGGAAGGCACTTCTTCTCTGACCAAATGTGCCAACATTGTGGTGTTGGCGATTTGTGTTACAGCGCACAACAGGGACTGTGCCTTATGTAATCTTATGCATTTACAATTCTTTTTCAAACATAATGGTACTGTTAAGATTGCCAATAGCGCAGTATTACACTCCTGAGTTAAAATTCTTAAGCTGAGGGATAGGAATCCCTTTGAGCTGGAGTTGAATCCATTTGGGAATAGTTTCAAGATCTGCATTCCAGCTAAGGTGGGGTTAAGGGGACGGACGCCAAGTTAATGTACATGATTTAATGCAGGATATCAGGGCATCTTTACTGTTGGAATCAGAATCAAATGACAATCATTGACCAAGCTATCAGTGTTTCTCAAACATTTTAAAAAGTTTTGTACCTTGTTTCTTTCTTAATTCTAATCTGTTCTTTGTGGAGGAGAGTATAATGTGTACCCATTGAAATGTTTTTTCTTACAGGATAGCAAGAGTTAGAACATTGAATAATCCTTGTGTGCTACGATATATATGCAGGGGGAGGAGATGTGGGCTGCATTCTGCTGGCGCAATCATTGCTTTAAGTCTCATCTGCTCCACCCACATGGTTTTGCTGAAATTTGAGCTCCTGGCATATCTACCGAGTGATTTGGGAGTGAGGAAAAAACTGACTGTGGGGGTGGAGAGAATATATTTTCGTATCACTCTCCATTTGTAGCATATGGAACACAAAAGAGTAGCAGTGCATGGTATTTGATGCCCCCACTCGAGCTTTTTTTAATTGTCAGAAAGTGCACCGAAGCATATTGATTGATGATCTTGGCTAAAAGGATTTGGTAGTGGGGAAGCTAGGGGCCTAGCTGGGAGTGGCTCCGTGGGGATCCGGGAGAGCACATCACAACAGAAAATATGTGTACCAGAAGGGTGCCATTGAAAAACAAAAATACTTTATGAGGAGTCACAACAAAAATCCTTGGCCATGCCCGGCTGGGGCGCGTCACTCGAGACAGAGAGCAGGGTCCCTGCCCAAACGCACTGATGCCCCCCCCCCCGGGGCTATCTTCCGACGGCGAAGGCTCAAATGCCCACTCTGACTTCCAAGGCACACCGGGGCAGGAGCGTTCGCACTCTCTCCCTTAGCTCCCGTCCCAGGTTGCCGACCCCAACAGAGCTTCTCCAATGGGGCTATAGTAGGTTCCCCAAACTCCCCCTCCCCATGGCGATTTGAGAGATAACGGGCTACGGCCTACCCGAGGTTCCTCAAGAAATCAAGCTGATGGCTCCGACCCAAAAGGGAGTGCTTTAACCTGTTCTTTCCCTTTCCGTCCGCCTTACTGTCCCCACTTCCCGTAATCCTTCCCCTGGCCACCTGCCCTCTCTCCTATAAGGGCCTGGCTCCTCCTCTTCTATCCGGGTCGTGCCTTGCCCTCCACATTTTCGCCCACCTGTCTCCTATTCTCCTCCACTCCCATCCCTCTGTATCTTCTGGGTCCTCCTGCCCCTTCTACCCTCCTCACCATCAACCCGCTCCGCTTCTCCACCTCTACAGTACAAAAGATTTTTTCAAAGACAAACAGTGAAGTGAGTAAGTAGATATTGTAGTGTAATAGTAATATTACTATTTGCGAATCTAAGTCATGTAACAAAACCAAATGAAGATTTTGGAAGGCAGATGTATGGGCAACCTGCAGCCCCTGATGATGTGATGAGAGATGTGATGATGAGATGATGGGGTGTGAGAGAGAGAGAGAGAAAGGAAATGACTGAGGCTCTGTGGTAGCGGTATTACCTTCAAGTCACTGTTGAAGGCGACCTCATGTTTCATGGATATTCCCAGACACATCTCTCCACACTATTTGGGATTTGCTCTGGAGACAAGACATTTATATATTTCTGTAAATTAGAAGAAGTATCAGACGTGTGTGAGAATTTCTATTCGGACAAATAAAGTGCACATTGAACAATAATATTACATAGGGAAATGGGATTTGCTTCCAGTAAAAATGCGACAGTTTGACAGTAGTGAAGGAAAACAGTGATTAGACTTTAATGGTTTAGCCTAACGAGAGGTACTCAGAACTTCATCCGTAAAGCCGAAGTATTTATTCTGATATATATGGCTATTCCAGACTGGTTTTAAATGCTTCATTAAAGTTCTGTACATTCAGTCAAACGCAAATTTTCCTCATGATCAATACGCACAGAAATAACATTTTTACACCACTTTAAGCGCTGTAGCGCCTCTCCGTCCTGGGTTTGCATTTTGAATCCTGGTATTGCAGTTTTCACAAGGTCGTGAGCCTTCTCTGGTGGCATCTACACTACAGAAAAATGCAGTTTTAAACAATGCCTTTGCATGTATTCTCCATGGACCCGGGGTTGTACCGACCTATGATAACGCCTAGGGAGCTGGGTTTAGCCTGGAAAGGAGGTAAGGGATATGAAGCCGTTTAAATACTGAACCGAGCTAACAAAGTATTCAACACAGAAAAATGAAGGACGCACTTAGGGCAGAAAAACAAAATACTAGATTGGATGGGGGCCGGTTTAAGGGACTCCGTGTGAAAGGATCTAGAATCCAAGTAACCACAGTGAACATAAGTCAACAGTGGAGGGCAGCTAAAAAAGCAATGCAATTTAGGCTGCATCAATAAAAGTAAGTGCAGATCAAGAAAAGTATAGTGCCACTGTTTCTGCTTTGGTCAAGCCAACCTGGAATACTGTGCCGTTCTAGCCCACAGTTCAAAAAGGACATTGAGAAACTGGAGTGGTCCAAGGACGGTGACTAATGGTGGAAGGTTGGAAACCATGCCATGAGAACGACTTAGGGAGCTGGGGTGTTTACCTGAGAAGAGAGGTTAAGGGATTGATAGCCCTTTTAAAATGTTTGAGGGATGTCATATTGAAAGGAGCAAGCTGTTTTTTTTACTCCAGAGACGGACCAGAAATGGATGCAAGCTACAGCAAAAGAGATCCAGCTCAATATTCTCGATAGAAGGCTGTTCGACAGTGGAACACTCTCCTCGAATGTTGAAGTCCTCCCGGAGGGTTTAGAAAGGCTGGATGGCCATCTGTTGGTATGCTTGATTGAGGTCCTGCATGGCCCTTTTCTTTCCCAACTCTATAATTTATAATATGTAAATTCTCAGGAGTTCAACAGGAGTGCATTATACTTTAAAACCCATTTGCTGTAATAAAGAAACCCAGTGGTGACTTCCTGCTTTTACGTGTCCCTAATCTCTTATATGAGCAAAACAAACAATACTATAGTTACTTGCAGTTCTAATATTCTAATCTGTCTTCATTGTTTATATGTTAGAGTCTGTATGAATTAGATGGGATATCTTTGTATTGATAAGGCTGAGATGCTATGCATCATGCCTGTTCTAAAATAACAATTTTCTGAGATAATTTAATTTCTCAAGTGCTAGGGCATCACATTACTGGCAGAAAAAAATAACATTTATTTAAAATTAAACTTTAAAGGTTCAAGTGCTTTCCTTGCCGCCCCCCCCCCCCCCCCCCCCCTGCCTGCCATTATTTATTAGGTTCTCTTCTGGCCCCTGCTGTTGAAGAGCAGAGCTGCGTGGGTGGAAAGCTCCTTTTTTTTTTTTTTTTGTTGAATTCCAGGAATAGGACATGGCGGGAACAGGTTGGAGCTGCCTTTTATCGCTAAGAATCAGTTGGAGGGGAGGAAAACAAAATAAAAAAAACAAGTCTGCTTTGCCAAGGATATAAGAGAAAGAAATGCACACACATATGTGTACAGAATACAGCTGAACTGGCTGGTGTGAGACACTAGGGCTATGGGTGAAGCATTAGATCAGCCTTTAACCTTTAGTCAGTCAACCCATCCCAGCCCCACTTCTGATTGTTCTACCTCTTGATTTACCACTTT
>NC_056524.1:65890362-65897522 GCF_019175285.1 Sceloporus undulatus
AGTGTTGTTAGACACAGATGTCAATGTGGTTTACATCCCAAGTTGGCCCAAATTAAATTTTAAATAGTAAGTCAGTTGAAGAAAGACTGGTAAACGTTTATGGATTTATTTATTTATTTATTTATTTATTATTTATTGCGTATAAGAAAATGTACAATGTAATAATCAGTCGTTATGTTTTTCAATACTTTTAGTATGACTATTTAGCTGCATCTGTAATAAGGAATAATACATTGTTGTTCTCTTTATTTTATTTTCATGTAGTCAGGACTTGGGGGGCAGTGTCCTATTGTATAATAGTTATTTGTTCCTCTCCTCTTTTTATTTCTCCAGTTTTTTCTTTCTGTCTTTTAATTTCTGAATGTATATTACTTAGATTATAAATTAGATTATTTGCATTAAAATTGATTTTAAAATGGTTTTGTCCCCAGGTTGGAAAACAAATCACTTTAAATTTTTGGGCTGGTTTAGATTTCCTCTCTCTCCTCCCCCCCCCCCATAGTTTTCCAGAAGAAAGAACTGGGGATAGAACATCGCCACCATATGTGACTCAGGCCTGATTCCATCCACTCTATACTGTCTTAAAGTGCAAGCATTTTCTCGACAATATAATAAAAGTAGCATGTTCAGTATGTAGAATGCATTGAAAACAGCTAAGGTATGTGGTTTTTCTCTGTTTATTAATAATTACTAAAAGAAGTGGGGAATTGTCCATCTTGGGGACAGAATTCCAGTTTTGGGGAAGGTATTAATGTAACAGCAGGCATTTTATTAGCAGACCCAAGGACAGTGGGTGAGAGGCAAAGTAATCCTTACCGATTTAGACATTTTCCTGCTAAGCATACAAAAACCTAAATTCTAGATATGACTGAGTGGAAGTAAGCCCAAATGCAACAACTTTTATATGTACAGTACTCGTATTCTTGCCACCAGCAACTACAGTTCAGCTGTCTTAGTTGTTTTCTACCTTCAAAAGAGTTTTCTGAAGACCATTTAAAGCAGTGGTCCCCAAACTTTAAGAGATTTTGGACTTCAGCTCCCAGAAACCTCAGCCATGTTGGCCAATAGTCTGGGATTCTGGAGCTGAAGTCCAAACTCCTGTAAAGAGCACAGTTTGGGGACCACTGATTTGAAGTACCTGTAGATGGCTTTTATTCCATTCACTGAACTGAGATAATAAAAGAAGAAACTTGCATCTCAAATATGGTACCGCAATTGCTACTTATAAAGTGGAAGTTCCCCATCTCTTATTGATATATCCAGTCCTTCCGATACAGAGTATCACATAGTGCATGCAGTTATCTGCAAATCTTCCATAAATATAAGAAGGCTGGATACTTACACGGCATAATAAAGAGTGATGGAAGTAACTGAGTAGAAATTAGCTTTGGATTGATTATGATCAAGGCCCCAACAAATGTACACTTCTGGAACTTTTCCATGTTAAGAAAGCATGTTGTATTAAGCTTTGACATTTATTGCAATATAGGCATCAGTGTTACTCTACTAGATCTGTGTACTTAGAGCAAACTTAGGCCTGTTACAGACTGCCAAAATAAAGCTGCTTTGGGTCTCTTTGGAGCAGGGGTAGGCAACCTGCGGCCCGTGGGCTGGATGCAGCCCGGAGAGGCCTTGGGACCGGCCCCAGCCCAGTCCTGCCGCCGATTGCCGTCGGGGCCTTCGGGGGGCAATTGTCTATAGAAGCCTCAGAAACATGCATTTATATTACATTTTTAAAAAATCAGCAAATTTTTTGCATGTCCTCCATTTTTTTTAAAAGTGTCTTCCATTGAAAATTTTGTCCTACATTTGTCCTGGTTTATTTAATATATATATTTATTTTTTAAAAAAAATTTTAATTATTATTTTTTGGCTTCGGCCCCCCAGTTGTCTGAGGGACAGCAACCCGGCCCCCGGCTCAAAAAGTTGCCTACCCCTGCTTTGGAGGTATGCTGTTTAAATGATGCATGCATCCTAAGAATCCGGAAGCTGCACCAAAGCTGCACTCCAGTGCTTAGGAATGGAGTGTGGCTTTGGCATAACCTTCGGACTCTTTGGACCCATGCATCATTTAAATTGATACCTCCAGAGACAGAGACCCAAACCAGCTTTATTTTGGCAGTCTGTAACAGGCCTTAGTTTTATATCTTTGTATTGATAAGGCTGAGATGCTATGCATCATGCCTGTTCCAAAATAACAATTTTCTGAGATAATTTAATTTCTCAAGTGCTAGGGCATCACATTACTGGCAGAAAAAAATAACATTTATTTAAAATTAAACTTTAAAGGTACAAGTGCTTTCCTTGCCGCCCCCCCTCATCCCCCACATGCATGCCATTATTGATTAGGTTCTCTTCTGGCCTCTGCTGTTGAAGAGCAGAGCTGCGTGGGTGGAAAGCTCCTACTGGCAGTAGCAAGGTTGAATTCCAGGAATAGGACATGGCAGGAACAGGTTGGAGCTGCCTTTTATCTGCTAGAATCAGTTGGATGAGAGGGAAACTACATTAAAAAAAACAAGTCTGCTTTGCCAAGGATATAAGAGAAAGAAATGCACACACATATGTGTACAGAATACAGCTGAACTGGCTGGTGTGAGACACTAGGGCTATGGGTGAAGCATTAGATCAGCCTTTAACCTTTAGTCAGTCAACCCATCCCAGCCCCACTTCTGATTGTTCTACCTCTTGATTTACCACTTTTCCAATATTTCAATATTTAATTTTTTCTGTTTCTTTTTTGCAGGAGAGTCTTTAGCTTTACACGTAATAATTATAATTGCAATTACCATAGCCATTGGTGTAGTGGTAGCAGGTTTAATCGGTTTTACATATTACATTGGGAAGAAAGTCAAATATGCATTTTTTCCAAAATGCAGCCCTCCTTTGACCATAAAGGTATTTATGCTTGATTTTCTTCCTTTATCATTTCTGTATGCAGAGCTCACAGTGAGCATATGATTGCTTTTTCCACAGGGAGTAGGAACATGTATGGAGTGTTTGTGGTGCTATGTGTTTGTATGTGTGTTTCAAAGAGAACAAATGGAAGTAGTCCCAGTACACCAAACACAAGATTTTTTGCATGCTTGGGAGCTGCTTTTGAATATCTGTGTTGTATGCAAAGATCCCTGGTTTGAGGAAATATGATTCTTTCACTGAGTATAGTTACTAGGTGATCCTGCCATACACATTATTTTGGCACATCTCCCAAATTTCTCTAATACTGTATATTGGATTGGCAATTTTATTTTAACATCATATAATGTCTTAAAGTATGTTTTCTTTCTACAATACACTGACCACACCATAAAAAGAAAAGGTTAAGTTTCAAGGCTCCTCCTAACTTTTCACCTCCTCCTGGAGGATACCTACACAGACATTACATACCTTTCTGTACACAGCCCCAAAATGAAGTACTGCATGTGTGCATGTGTACCTCCATGTCATCTGTCATTTTATGGCAAACCCCATGAATTTCATAGCATTTTCTGATGCAAGAAATACACAGAGGTAGTTTGATACTGCCTTCTGAAATATAGCCAATAGCACCTGGTATACCTTGGCAATTCCCCTGCTAAGTATTGCATGCTCCAAATATAATGACAGTGTATCAGTTAAATATTTTCACATCTCCAGTAGCCAAATTTTGCGCATCACTGAAGAAATGTTCTCTGTGAATACTCTCTGGTCTTAAAACAGCTTCTCCCCCCACCCACCCAATTATCACACACATGTATTTATTTTTAATCTACCAAGCAAAATTGTAGACTGTTTTCTATTGTACTGTTGCACTTGAAACATAAGATATCACATTTTTGTTTTTTGGTATCATGAGCAAGTTTCCCAAAGAATCCAATGTTGAATAATAATGAAATCTGTTATCAATTCTTGTAATGAACTAGAAATTGAAATCCAAGTCTTTCTTTGCCACATTAAGGCCAAAATGCACATTGGTTGGACTCATGTTTTTCAGTATTGAAATACTACAGTAATTTATCTTGGCTTCTCATTGCCAACTCACCAGTACTCCTTTCTCTCCTTACTGCCAAAAACAGCAGCTTGGCTCCCCTCACAACATCTAGCTGTTGTAGATTGAACTGAAGCCTTCTTCATTTCACCTTCCACCACCTTACTAATGGCTTTCATGTGTAGTCAGTCTATATTATTGGTTGGCAAGAGACAGTAAAATGCAGAACTATGTGGCGTGAAAACATACTTACTAGACACTATGGAAGAATAGATATTAGACATTATTGAAGAACTCAATGTGCAATTACCAGTTTTGTTGGGAGCTTTTACATCTTGCATAATATGTTTTGACTTTAGCTCCATCCTATTCCAGTGATCTGAACTTACTTGTATAATGCTTCTGAGAAAAGAGTAATTTTTTCAGTATTTTACCAGTGATACCTTCAGTCTCTGATAAACAGCAATGACATAAAGTTAATTCTAGCTGTACACAATAGCTTTCTGTAGTTTTGTTTATGTAGAAATCACTCTCACCTGTTTTTTGCACAGTAAAGCTTGTCTGCAAAACTAAATAGTAGTATAAAATTGATTTTTATACAATTGAAAAGTTGATTATGTTTTTTTTCTTATTCCTTGGTTTCTTGCTCCCCACCTGCAGAGCATTGAAGGAAAAGATGTGAGCAGTTCCTATTTGCTGACTTCAGAAGAACCAAAAGAAGACTGTGTTGTCATTGTTGACAGTAGTGCTCCAAATGATGTTAATCTGGTTGATGTGAAAGACCATAAAGAGTTGGAAGAGATCAGCCAAGACTCAGGAAACTATTCCAATCATGATGATATTTCTGGAGATAAAGATTCCTGTAAAATCACAGAACAGAAAGCAACATGAGTCTTGACAGTAATAGGCAGAATCTAGAAGATGGATATCACAAATGTTGTATCCCAAAATAGGCTAGCAGGTGGCATTCAATATTTTGAATTTTGTTTACTGCTATTGGAAGAACTGCTGGAATATGGAGAACAAACCTTAATATCTGTCTAAAACATAATGGGAAAATGTTTACACCATCGTATTAACTGGAGGTTGGTGCTTAAATGTGTGGTAAAACACAAAGAACATCCTGCGGACTGTAAATTTATGCTGGTATGGATACCAAGTTGATTGTTACAGTAATAGTTGTCAATATTAATAGTCTTCTGCGCATTATGGACTGCAGCAGCTTCCAAAGTACTGAAAGGGTCTCCAGCTTTTCACAAAGAGGAAGGCACTTCTTCTCTGACCAAATGTATGCCAACATTGTGAGTGTTGGCTGATGTTGGTGATTTACAGCGCACATACAGATTACTGGTGCCTTAATGTAATCTTATGCAAGTTTACAATTTCTTTTGTAACTACATAATGGTACTGTCAAGATTGCCATATAGCTGCATGTATTACACTCCTGAGTTAAACATTCTTTATAGCTGAGGGATAGGAATCCCTTTTGAGCCTGGAGTTGAATCTCAATTTGGGAATAGTTTCAAGATCTGCATTCCAGCTAAGGTGGGGTTAAGGGGACAGGACAGCCCAAGTTAAATGTACATGATTTAATGCAGGATAGTCTAGGGCAATCTTTACTGTTGGCAATCAAGAAATCAAATGACAATCATTGACCAAGCTATCAGTGTTTCTCAGAACATTTTTTAAAAATGATTTCTGTATCCTTTGTTTCTTATCTTTAATCTTCTAATCTGTTTTCTTTGATGGAAGGATGAGTATTAATGTGTACCCATTGAAATGTTCTTTTCTTACAGGATAGCAAGAGTTTAGCAACATTGAATAGATCCATTGTGTTGCTACTGATATAATGTTAATGAAGGGGGAGGCGATGTGTGGCTGCATTCATGCTGGCTGCAATCCATTGCTTTTAAGTCTTCATTCTGCTCCACACCATCATGGTTTTGCTGAAATTTGAGCTCCTGAGGCATATGCTACGCATGAGTGATTTTAGTGAGGTTGAGTACAAAACTGACTGATGTGGGGTGGAGAGAATATATTTTCGTATCACTCTCCATTTGTAGCTATAATGGAACAAAAAAGAGTAGTCAGTGCATGGTATTTGAATGCCCACCACCTTCGAGCTTTATTTTTAATTTTCAGAAAGTGCATCCAGGAAGCATATTTTTATCTGAATGAATACTTTGGCTAAAAGTGATTTTGGGTACTGTGGGCGAGGCTAAGGGGCCTAGCTTGGGAGTGGCTCCTTTGGGATCCATGGAGAGCTCACTATCACAACAGAAAATATGTGTACCAGAAGGGTTGCCATTGAACAAACAAAAATACTTTAATGAGGTAGTTCACCAAACAAAAATTCCTTGGCCACTGCCTCGGCTGGGGCGTCTTTCACTCTAGACTTAGAGAGCTCATGGTTCTCCCTTCCTCAATTACTTCACTGACGTCCCCCCCCCCCCCCGGGCTATCTTTCCCCCGGCGATAGGCCTCAGAATGCTCCACTTCTGACTTCCCAGGCACACCGGGGCAGGGAGCATGTTCGCACTTCTCTCCCTTTAGCTCCCACCAGGTCCCTTCTAGGTTTGCCAGACCCCAGACAGAGCTTTCTCCACTGGGGCTATAGTAGGTGCCACCAAACTCCCCCTCCCAATGGCGATTTGGGAGATTAACTGGCTGATAACGGCCTACCCGAGGGTGTCCTCAAGAAATTTGCAAGCTGATCGGGCATCCGACCCAAAAGGGAGTGCTGGTAACCTGTTCTTTCCCTTTTCCGTCCGCCTTGCTATGTCCCCATCTTCCACGTAATCTCTTCCCCCTGGCCACCTGCCCCTCTCTCCTTATAAGGGCCCTTGGCTCCTCCTCTTCTATCCGGGTCGTTGCCTTGCCCTCACATTTGTCGCCCACCTGTCTCCTATTCTCCTCCAACTCCCATCCCTCTGTATCTTCTGGGTCCTCCTGCCCCCTTCTACCCTCCTCACCCATTCAACCCGCTCCTGCTTCTCCAACCCTCTACAGGTACATAAAGATTTTTTTCAAAGCACAAAACAGTGAAGTGATGTAAGTAGATATTGTAGTGTAATAGTGAACTATTACTATTTTGCTGAATTGCTAAGTCATGTAAACAAAACCAAATGAAGATTTTGGAAGGCCAAGATGTATGAGGGCACACCTGTCAGCACCCTGATGATGATGATGATGATGA
>NC_056524.1:65897532-65932193 GCF_019175285.1 Sceloporus undulatus
TGATGATGATGATGATGATGATGATGATGATGATGATGATGATGATGATGGGTGTGTGTGTGAGAGAGAGAGAGAGAAAGAGAAATGACTGCAGGCTCTTGTGTGTAGCGTGTATGTACCTTCAAGTCACCTGTTGAATTATGGCGACCTCATGATTTTCATGGTATATTCCCAGACACATCTCATCCACACATATTTGGGGATTTGCTCTGGAGACAAGTACATTTTATATATTTTCTGTAATATTATGAAGAAGTATCAGACGTGTGTGAGAACTTTCTATTCGGACAAATTAAGAGTGCACATTTGAACAATAATATTACATAGTGGAAATGGGATTTGCTTCCAAGTAAAAATGCAGACAGTTGAACAGTAGTGAAGGAAACAGTGATACCTAGACCTTTAAAATGGTTTAGCCTAACTGAGAGGTACTCAGAACTTCATCCCGTGCCGAAGTATTTATTCCTGATATATATGGCTATTCCAGACTTGGTTTTAATCTGCTTCAGTTTAAAAGTTCATTGTACATTGCAGTCAAAACGCAAAATTTTCCTTCATGATTCAATACGCAACAGAAATAATACATTTTTAACACCACTTTAAGCGCTGTAGCGCCATCCTGTGGACCCCTGGGATTTGCAGTTTTGAATCCTGGTATCTGCAGTTTCACAAGGTCTTGAGCCTTCTCTGGTTGCATCTACACTACAGAAATAATGCAGTTTTAACACTGCTTTAAGCACTGTAGTGCCATCCCATGGACCCTTGGGGTTTGTACCATGACCTATGAGGAACGCCTTAGGGAGCTGGGGATGTTTAGCCTGGAGAAGAGAAGGTTAAGGGATGATATGGAAGCCCTGTTTAAATACTGAACCAGAGCTAACAAAATGATATTCAACACAGAAAAATGTAAGGTACTGCACTTAGGGCAGAAAAACAAAATACATAGATATAGGATGGGGGACACCTGGTTTAAGGAGACTCCGTGTGAAAGGGATCTAGGAATCCAAGTAGACCACAAGTTGAACATAAGTCAACAGTGTGATGAGGCAGCTAAAAAAGCCAATGCAATTTTAGGCTGCATCAATAAAAGTATAGTGTCTAGATCAAGAAAAGTAATAGTGCCACTGTATTCTGCTTTGGTCAAGCCACACCTGGAATACTGTGCCCGTTCTAGGCACCACAGTTCAAAAAGGACATTGAGAAACTGGAGTGTGTCCAAAGGACGGTGACTAAAATGGTGAAGGGTCTGGAAACCATGTCCTATGAGGAACGACTTAGGGAGCTGGGGATGTTTAGCCTGGAGAAGAGAAGGTTAAGAGGGGATATGATAGCCCTGTTTAAATGTTTGAAGGGATGTCATATTGAGGAGGGAGCAAGCTTGTTTTTTGCTACTCCAGAGACTAGGACCCAGAACAGTGGATGCAAGCTACAGCAAAAGAGATTCCAGCTCAATATTAGGAGGAACTTCCTGAGAGTAAGGGCTGTTCGACAGTGGAACACACTCCCTCGGAATGTAGTGGAGTCTCCCTCCCTGGAGGTCTTTAAGCAAAGGCTGGATGGCCATCTGTTGGGTATGCTTTGATTGAGAGTTCCTGCATGGCCCTTGTGGTCTCTTCCAACTCTATAATTCTATAATATGTATATATTCTCAGGAGTTCAACAGGAAGTGCATTAACTTTGAAACCCATTTGCTGTAATAAAGAAACCCAGTGGTTGACTTCTGCTTTTACGTGTCCCTAGATACTCTTATTATGAGCAAAACCACAACAATACTAGTTCTTTACTTGCAGTTCTAAATATTCTAATTCTGTCTTCATTTGTTTATATTTTATGAGTGCTGTATTGAATTTAGATGGGGAGTGGGACCAAATCAAATCCTTTGCTGAAACATTAACCTCAGGGAACACTCTGGATCAATTTTCTGAGCTTGTGATAACAAGATGTGCAAGGATGTACTCGCTGAACCCAATGTGCAAAGAGAACATTGGATTTGTGTGTTCTTGTTTGTCTCTTGTTGCAATTTCCCTTGTCAATTTTATTTGATTACATACTCCATTGTCACAAATAAATAATGTTAAATCTCTATTTCAGGTAGCCTTTTCTTTACAACTTGTATAATGCCAAAGAAGTGGATATGACTCGTTGTAAGAGTGATATGTATATATACATATCACTCTTACAACGAGTCATATGTATATATGTGGCAACTTGCTATTGTAATGTAGGGATTAAATTTATAAGTAGAAATGTACAATTTTTCAGGAAGTTAATCATAAATTTCAGATATTAGATTTTATTATTTATCAACTCTCAGTTTACTGAGGACTCCAAGATGATGGGAAATTGATTATTATTTTTTAAAAAAATTAAATAAGTAAAAACTTATTAAAACACTCCAGACGTCTCTATTGAAATATCTCTAAAACATGTGAGAGAACATGTTTGAGAATTTTTCCATGGGAAGAATAGTTGTTTCTGGACCCTAGCAGTTTAGGTTATTCTGTCACACATTTTGCTAGTTTCTCTATTTTTAAAACACGACACTCCTCCTGTATCATATTTTTACTGTATGTGTAGGTTAACTGTAAATAACAACAGTAAAAGTTATTTACAATACAATAAATTGGGTGAGATTCTACACAGGTGCAGTTGCTGAAGAGGTATAAGAGCCTGATAAGGCACACAGGGTGAGACTGTAATAGTTATATAAAGCATCATCATATCTGCATCACAATAAGTATAAATTAATATTTCAGGTACTGCATAAGCTAATTTTTTTCAGAGAATAAATGTGAAAAATATATTGTACACTGTGAAGAACCTATGTGGACAAAAACCATGATCCTATATCACTTGTTTCTAAACATCCACATAAGTGGGAGTAAATGGAAAACGTAATGAACAAGAAATGTGAATGACTGTGATTTTGTGCAGCAAACAGACCATCTATGGCTATTACAGACCATCATATGAGGATTAGCTTGCATAAGAATGTAGCATTTGAGGGTGAGGCTATTACCTAGACTTGTAATTAGGAAAAATCTGCTTCCAGTCAAAGGGGCTCTGGATGGATTCCCATGTGTACAAAGGGATTTCTAAAATAAATAATCATTTATTCTCATGTGTAATTCTCACGAAGGTAGCTAGCTTTGAGAACAGGTTGAATCCATTTGGAAATTATCTCTCACTATAACCCTGCAAAGCTTAGTATGGAGGTTTGTTAACTACATGCCAGAAATCTTATAGATTTACAAGCAAATTTCCATCAGGTTCAGGCTAAGAGATAGAAAAACAACTGGTGGAAGAGTAAATTATTTTAGCCAAGCACTTGTACATGGGTGTGAAGAAATCACCATAACCAGACCAGAATACAAATCAGTTTTATGTGTTACCTCGCATTATTATGACAGAGTTTAAGAAACCCAAAACTGTCTTGTCATTCGTGTTGAACGCTGATATGCTCATGTGTATACTTTTTAAATGTGCCATCACAACATTCTTTCATTTATTCACTTTTGAAGGAGAAGTGGTGTTAGTCTGTTACACCAAAAAAGAAATGTCTCCATCTTAAAGAACGTTAATTAATTGTGGCATAAACTTTTGTTGACTACATCAGAAGCATGAACTGTTACCCTAAGATGACTGTGATAGCAGAATGGCAAGTAGTGAAGTTAGATTGAAAATAAAAACAGAAATACAGGAATGTTTCCATGATACAGTTTGGGTATCCCTTATCCAAAATACTTGGGACCAGAAGTGTTCTGTATTTTGGATTTTGGAATATCAATATTTGCATATACATAATGAGACTGAAGAGAGACAGGATCTTCCACAGAGAGGAGCTGAGTTCCTGCCACAAAGAGGAGAAGGAGAGCAGTTTCTAGGCAGCCATTTTGACTGGGTGAGTGTTTAATTTATTTAACTCTTGGGAGAGTGCTTGTTGGTGAGGGGTGTACAATAGTACAGCAGAGGCAGCGGGGGAGCAGCAAACTTTGTCTTTAGAGGTCTCTTTAAATTTTTTCCACTTTTTAAAAAAAGGACTTTTGGGCGTTTCTTGCACATCTTATCAATGACTTGTATGACAGAATTAGGGGCATCTTATCAAATTTGCAGATGACACCAAATTAGGAGGAGTAGCTAACATCCCAGAGGACAGGATCAAAATTCAAAATGACCTGAATATACGGGAAAGCTGAACCAACACTAACAAAATGTATTCACACGCAGAAAAATGTAAGGTATTGCACTTAGGCGGAAAAAACAAAATGCATATATATAGATGGGGAAACCTGCTTAAGGAGGACTCCATGTGAAAGGGATCTAGGAATCCAAGTAGGCCACAAGTTGAACATAAGTCAACATTGTGATGAGGCAGCTAAAAAGGCCAATGCAATTTTAGGCTGCATCAATAAAAGTATAGAGTCTAGAGAAGTTAATGTGCCACTGTATTCTGCTTTGGTCAGGACTCACCTGGAATATTGTGCCAGTTCTGGGCACCACATTCGAAAAGGACATTGAGATGGAGCATGTCCAAAGTAGGCCAACTAAAATGGTGAGGTCTGGAAACCATGTCCTATGAGGAATGACTTAGGGAGCTGGGGATGTTGCCGGAGAAGAGAAGGTTTAAGAGTGATGATAGCCTTGTTTAATGTATGAAGGGTGTCACATTGGGGGGAGCAAGTTTTTTTCTGCTGCTCAGAGACTAGGACCCGGAGCAATGGATGCAAGGTATGTACAGGAAAAGAGATTCCCCCTCAACATTAGGAGGAACTTCCTGACATAAGGGCTGTTCAAAGTGGAACACATCTCCTTGAAGTGTAGTGGTCTCCCTCTTGGAGGTCTTTAAGCAAGGCTGGTAGCCATCTGTTGGGTATGCTGAACTGAGAAATCCCCACTTCAGCTCCACCTCTATCATAAATTCACTACATGTCAATCCAACCACCACTTTATGTGTGAGAATGAATCCTTTTGCTCTTATAATAATAAGAAGAAACAAAAACTTATTTATAGGACTTGTAAGAATATTATTTACCTTCTGGGAGCTTTGAAGATTTAAAAGTACTGAAGACATGCTACAGAGCCATTGTGCTGTAGTGGTTTGACTCTTGGCGACTGGGTGTTTTTTATTTGTGGTTTTCTCCCATTCATAGAATCTGAGTGGAAGAGACATTCATAGGGTCCTTCCCCTTCACCCCAGCGATGTGGAGGAACCACTATAAAATATATAATATATACATATAAATTATACTCTAATATACAGACTATTAGTGAATTTGGGAACAGCCTATCTTGCCAGACTATCTCGGCAATTGTACCTTGGGGTGAAACATCACTGGCTCAAACTGGTTCCATATTTTTCCTCTCCCCTTATAAAATCCAGATCGACTAATACAGAGAAGGAATACTTTATATTATTTCACAGATGGTATTCAACTCCATCAATTATCAGGAGAGTTAAAAGTCCCCCATCATCATGAAAGTGTAGGGTTGCAAAGAGACTGGCTCCTATCTTATTTGTGTACGAATTGCTAAATTAAAGTTTTTGGGCAGCGGTCATAAACCAGATCTCACTTATCACCCAAACAAACTGTCCTTCTTCTTCGTGGTCTCTGCGAATCACCAATGGGTTATCTTCTGTGCTCTGCACAGTTAGCTAGATAATCGTATACTTAATGTGAATTTGAATTCTGAGGTAAGTTGTTTAACAACAACTTGCCCTGTGATTTCTCAGAGAATCGCTTACTTATTGGGAATTTAAATTCTGAAAATTGCTGTTTTAGGACAGCCTGTACTGTGATTCTTAAAGAATCACGTACATTAAATACAAATTTAAATTCTGAGGTTAAAGTTGCTTTAACAACAACTTGCCCTATGATTTCTTAGAGAATGCCTTACTTAAATGTGAATTTTAAACTCTGAACTAAAGCATGTTTTAACAACAGCTGTATACGTTTTTTTAGAGAATCACATATTAAATGTGAATTTAATTCTGGACTAATGCTGTTTTAACAACAGCTCTGTACTGCAGTTTTTAAAGAATCACATATTTAATGTGAATTTAAATTCTGAGGTGAAGTTGTTTAACACAGCCTTAAACTTGGCAAAGTCTTTTTCCCTTCTGAGGAACTGCTGTTGTTGCAGAACTTTTCCCGCCTTTTTCTTGAGGAAAAGTTTTCAAACAATGCCTGCCTTACTTGGCAAAGCCCCATTATTCCTCTTATCTCTGAGAGGAACTTATAGAATGGCCACCGGCCTTCCTTCCTCAGCATGGCTAGAGATGCTCTTTTGTTGTGGACAAACCGTCTCTCGGGCCATTCACTGGCTTTGTCTCCTCATTCTCCTGAAGAGAAGTTGTTACTGGCTGCCTCGACTTCGTCCTTGCTGCGTCCCTATCTCCCCAGGATCAAACCAATTGGAGGTCATCTCATTGGTCCCTGACTCTCGGAGTGAAACCAACTGGCTGGCAGCCCAACGTGGATCCTCATCGGTCCCTGACTTTCCGGAGTCTTACCGACTGAATGGCAGCCCAACGTGGATCCTCATCGTCCCTTATCTTCGGGGTCATACCGACTGAATGGCAGCCCAACGTGGTCCTCATCGGTCCTGCCTCTTCGGGGTCATACCGACTGAATGGCAGCCCAACGTGGATCCTCATCGGTCCCTGACTCTTCGGGGTAATACCTGACTGAATGGCAGCCCAACGTGGATCCTCATCGGTCCCTGACTCTTCGGGGTCATACCAACTGAATGGCAGCCCAACGTGGATCCTCATTGGTCCCTGACTTCTGGGGTCATACATGAATGGCAGCCCAACGTGGATCCTCATCGGTCCCTGACTTTAGGAGTCATACCGACTGAATGGCAGGCCCACGTGGATCCTCATCGGTCCCTGACTCTTCGGGGTCATTACGACTGAATGGCAGCCCAACGTGGATCCTTATCGGTCCCTGACTCTTCGGGGTCTTTATCCAATACTGAATGGCAGCCCAAGTGGATCCTCATTGTCCTGACTCTCTGGGGTTCATACCGATGAATGGCAGCCCAACTGGATCCTCATCGGTCCCTGACTCTAGAGTCATACGACTGAATGGCAGCCACGTGGATCCTCTCGGTCCTGACTCTTCGGGGTCATACCGACTCTGAATGGCAGCCCCAACGTGGATTCCTCATCGGTCCCTGACTCTCTGGGGGTCATACCGAACGGATGGCTGCCCAACCTCGATCTGTCGTCGGTCCCTGACTCTCCTGGGTTCATACGACTGGATGTGACCCACATGGATCCTCATCAGTCCCTGACTCTCTGGGGTCATACCGACTGGTAGCTGCCCAACATGGATCCTCATCCGTCCCTGACTCTTTGGAGTCATTACCGACTGGATGGCTGCCCAACATGGATCCTCATCGATCCCCGACTCTCTTGGGTCATATGACCGGATGCTGCCCAACTCGATCTGCATCGGTCCCTGACTTCCGGTAGTCATTACCGACTGGATGGCAGCCCAACTGGATCCTCATCGGTCCCTGACTCCCTGGGATCATACGATTGGCTTGCAGCCTGACATCGACCCTCATGGGTCCCTCGCTCTCCGGTGCCAAAACCAATTGGACGGCTGCCAACTTCGATATGCATCGGTCTCTGACTCCTGGAGTCAGATCATTGGCTTATAGCCCAGCTTCAAGCCTCGTCGGTCCTGACTCTCCAAGGTCCAACCATTTTGCTGGCTGAAAGGCTTGGATCTTCATCGATTCCCGGATCTTATGGGTTCAAACTGTTTGGCTAGCTGTCCATCTGGATCTCATCAGTCCTGAATCTCTGGGGTCCATTATGCTTGACTTGCAGCCTGACTTCGTTCCTCATTGGTCCCTGACTCTCGGGTCAAACCTGGTTGCTGCAGCCCGACTTCGATCCTCATCGGTCCCATACCAACAGTATGGCAGCCTGACTTCGATCCTCGTTAGTGCCTGACTCTCTGGAGTCATACCGATTGACCTGTAGCCTGACATTGATCTTCGTTGGTCCCTAACTCTCTGGGTCAAATGATTGGTGGCTGCCGGCTTTGATCTTCATCGGTCCCTGACTTTCAGGACTAATTCCGATTGCTTGCAGCTTGATTTCTACCTTTGTCAGCCCCTGACTCTTCGGGGTCAAACTGATATGGGATGTTAGCCAGATTGCCATCATTGTATGGCTGCATTTCGTCCTGACTCTCCTTTGAGAGACGAATATTAAGAGTCTACGTTGGTACCGTGCAAAGCTGCACAAGAGGATTCGAATGCAGCTGGCTTTTCCGTTCTGAGGGCCATTATTGATACCGTCGCATGCGCCTTGCTGCTACCGGGTTCATTTTGTGGCCACGATTAGCTGTTCCCCGCAGCCAGTATGGATGATGCTGGTTTGGGTTCAAAGCCATGGTTGTTCCCTCTGTACCGAGGTTAAACTATCAGCAAGTTCTCTCAATTGGGCCATGAGGTACCCTGTCCTCAAACCACCACCAGTGGTTCACTTCTTTGCCTCTGAGCCAAAAACTGGTTACCCTGACATATTCGTCCCATTTCATTCAAAATTGGACTTTTTTCAGGTTGCTGCCTTGGTATTGAGGAATGCCAGCATCACAGGACAGTTATACAGTGCAAATATTCCTTCTGTACCGAGACATGACATCAGCTATTCCTATATAGCCAATTTGGGGGAGATGGTGCTTCCTCCATACTGAGGGAGGACATCACCATTTGTATGCTACAATTTATGACGACGTCCTTCATCTTAGACTGGACGGCAAATGTCACTTAATGCAGAAATTCAAGTGTGACTTCTGAGTTGGGCCCCTGTAAAATTGGGAGCACAATCGATTTACTCTGGGTACAGATAATCCTTCACCGCATGGACGGCTTCAGGACTGTACAATCACAATCTCATAAATTGGTTCATCCCTTTCATACCTAGGGACGCTACCATTATACAACCAGTACCAGCTCAATTGTGATCATCTTGTTCCCTCCATGGGGGCTTTGATACCAAAGCACAGAAACCCTCATTCATAGGGAAAGGTTTTGCCACTTCCCAATGTGAGTGTCACCTAAGGCAGTTGATGCCTATTATCAAAGGCCATTATATATAGTGAGAAATACATGTCTATTTCCCATACCCCTTCCAAAGGGTTTTTGTCAATGCCACTCTCTTCCTTGGAACAGGTGGCAAACAACTGCCACAATTCCTTTCCATTTTCTCCTCTGGGCAGGATGCCCTCTGGGGACATCCCTCGATTTTGAGCCACCATTTAAAGATCTGTCCACCCCATGGAAATTGGAATATCTGAGGTTTGCTACCTGTCTCATCTCTCCTGGCCGATTGATTGTCATACCATCCTATTTCTCCTGAACCTCTGGTCCAAGGCGTCGATTGGTGATGGTGACAATATTTCAGACCTCCACCTGCAACCCTAACAAGGCTATCCATGCATTCTGCAAATTTCTTGGGGCATCTCTCCCCTAAGGGAGTCCTGCGCTCACCTAATGCTATGCACTGTCACAGTGTACTTCATGCTTCATTACGCGCCCTGGACCTATACGATAAGGGTTTTTGAGCGCCACTGTTATATGGTTCTTCTAAGTCCTTCTGCTTCATTACTGGCATGTTGCAGTTAGTTAATGCTAGCTTGAGTCGTTCCTCTAAGCATTAGGGATAACGTTATCATGATTTCTGTCATATTGCCTGGTTTTTGCACCAGCTGGCTAGGAATTGGACTTTGTGGCTCTTAACGTCTATTCCAGCTCCACTGCTCTGAACATTTTTGTCCTAGGGCCCATTCTGATGGATTGACACCGTTCATCCTGCTATACTGTTTGATTATCAGTTCTGGCTGTTTCTTGCCATCTCTCAATTTCCTTCTACAGCTTCTACAGGACTATCATGTCATGGGATACCATCCCCACAGGGACTTCTTTCAACCTGACCGTGTGGTATCCCTTCTCTTTTAAATGCTGTGATAGTCTTATTGGATCATACAGCCATGTTGTTTTTCTTTCTCGTTTTACCAAGATCTGATGCTTTCATTGCTGATAGCCTGGAACATTACGCTCAGATTACGCGTGTCTTGTGGCCACAACAATTGGATCTTGCAATTCTCTTATTCTAGTCAGAAATTTTTTTGTGACTTATGAGATAATATTCCTCCTCTCTGGTGTCCACGTTTGTTCCAGAATCATTTGCTGGAGCTCTTCTCCGTCGATCTCATATGGCTCTCTCTCTATGAATTGCACTTTTCAACCATCTCATTGTTGACCACGATTGTCTTTTCTACTCTGTAAAGAGAACATTTAGCCCTGACTAACTAGCATTCTAGCTGTGTCTGTCACTGCCAGATCTCCAAATCATGGTCGTTCTTCGTAGAGGCTTTCGGTCTCTGTCGCCTCTTCAGATCTTTGATGAATGCTAAGTTTGGGGCTTTGTAAGCCCCCTTTTCCTAAATATACCAACATCCCGGCTGTGGCTCTTTGCATTTGTTGTGAGCTCTTTGCCTTTCATGTTGGATTCAATCCACCTTTTGGATTAGACAAGGTCTGTATACCAGACCTTCTTGCTTGGCATCTTCCATAGCTGCTCACAGTAGTGAGATTCCTTACTTCCATGTTCACTCACTATTCGGTGGCTTTGGATATATCTCTTACCAAGAATCTGTGCTATCTTAGGTCAGGTTTTCCCTGCCCTTAGTTTACACCTGCCATTTATTTGCCATAGTTTACCTACATCTGTGCAACATTATGGTTAGTTGGCCAGCCTGTTTTTCTACCATGGGCATGTTTCCCTGCATTGGTGGCTGTTCCACTACATCTCAGTATTTCTACATGCTCTGTGAGTCTTTTCAGCGGGGCATTGTCGTTCCTATGTTTGCATGCCCTTGGGATTGTTTCCCACCTGGTGATTTTATTGAGGGTCAATATGCCTTTCTTTTGTGGCTGGCACTCCCCCTCCACTGACCTAAGCTTGCTAGTCTAACCCATTTGTGTGATTCGCAGAGACCACGAAGAAGAAGGAAAGGTTGCTTACCTGTAACGGTATTTCTTCGAGTGGTCATCTGCGAATTTCAATATCACAAATCATCTCCCTCGCCCCATCCTCCCGCCGTCCCTCGCGGGCTGCTGCTCTCGGACGTCCATGGAACTGAGGTTTAGGAGGGAACCGACTGAAAAGCAGTTGGAGAGTGGGGGGGCTACGCCAAAACGCCTTTAATCTCTCCAAGAGGTTCGAAGCTAACTGTGCAGGCACAGAATGATAACCCATTTGTTGTGAATTCGCAGATGACCACTCGAAGAAATACCGTTACAGGTAAGCAACCTGTCCATTTCTGTCCTGCCCTTTTTTCTCCATTTGTATACCAAAGAAAACAGGGCTCTGAAACATGGAAACCTTTATCGGCTTCCTCTGGCAGCTGCAGAACTGAAACAGCTGCCCACTGGAAGAAGGGCGATTCAATCTGGAAAAATAGTGGGCTAGAGTTTGGAACACTTGGTTCCTTGAATAACTTTCCTCACACCATCCGCTTTTGTAATGGACCAACTGCAAACACCTGCTCATTTAACATACCTAAAAACATGACCCATAGAAGCTGGGCTTTAAAAATCTTGTATGGGGATTTATTCTGAGCAAGCATGCACAGAACTGAGGCGAGTGTGGACTGTGCCTGCCCACCCTCCCGGCCCTGCCCATGCCAATAGCCGCATGCTGATCATTATTCCAAGCAAAGGATCAGGTAAACGAGGTTCGCAAGTAGCAGCTGCCTTCCTGCCTTCCTTCTGGTGGCACCATGGGCACACCACCAAAGCCGGGGACAATTACCCCCACACACACACACACACTTTTGGTTGTTGTTAGCTGCCCACAAGTGGACCCAACTCATGGGGACCCTATGATGAGACTTCTCCAAGACCCCTGTTCCTCCACACTTCCTCAGGTCCTGTAGGCTCCGAGGTGACCAGATGTCCAACCAGAGTGGAGGACAAGACACTGCAAAAACATGGACGTTCAAGGAAAATGTGGACGTTACCAGATTAAAAGCGAAAACACTAACATACTGTAAAGCCAGTATTAGAAAGCATTATTTAGCCTCATTCTTGAGAAGCTGGTGAGAGAGAGGGTTGATGAGAGCGAAGTGGCTTTCTTGTTGCAAGGGGGCCAGCCTTTGTGACTCATAGCGTTGCCCTTTTTGCTTGGCAAGCAGCTACCCTGAGTAACAAGAAGTAGAAAAAGGATTAGCCTAGGTTTTTTTTCTGCAGAGATAAATGAGTGTCATTTTTGTTTATTGAACTGTATATATTTTCTGGTATTATTTCAGCTGTTTGCTTTCTTTTGCTACTTTGAAATGGTTTGGAGATTTATTCAATAAAGAATATTTTGACTAACATAAATGTCAATTCATGCTTTAAACATGCTCAAAAATGGAGGGCATTTTGGAATTCCTCCTGAGAGAGAAGGGTGAAATGTAGACATGTCTGAAAAGGACTCCTGCCATTGTTATGTAGGCTCGGCCTGTGGCCTCCCCTTCGAGTCTAACCATCTGTGTGTAGGCTTCCTCTCTGTCTATTGCCTTTCTACCTTCCCAGCATTATTGTCTTTCCAATGAGTCCTCCTTCTCATGATGTGGGCCAAAGTATGACAGCCTCAGTTGGATCATCTTGACTTCCACCAGAAGGTCCAGGCTAGATTGTTCCCGGACCCATTGTTTGTCTTTCTGGTGTCCATGCCGGGTTCCTCCGCACTCTTCTCCACACCACACATCTCAAAGATTTTTTTCTTCCTATCTTCTTTCTTCACTGTTCCAGCTCTCATCCAGGACATGGTGTGGGAATACAATAGCTTGCTCTTTTCACTTTGTGCTCAGCTGATATCTTTACACTTTAACACACCATACCAGGGGGTTTCTACGTGCGCACAGGGAGCCTTATCACACGGCGGGCTTTGAACTCTGTTCCGATTCGACGGGGCCAACCATGCAAATCACACTAAAACGTGAGCATTAGTGCTACTATTCCCCAGTGTCACTCCTCTAGCTGCCTCCTGTTGCATTCTGGTATTGGCAGTTTTAAGGAGGGTATTTAGAAATCTCAGGCAGAGAAGAATTCTAAATACCTCCCCCTAAAAACTGCAAATCCCAGAATGCAACAGGAGGCAGCTAGAGGAGTCAACTGGAATAGTAGCACTTAAGAGTATAGTGTGTAATAAACATCATTATCTCACGTGATTGCTTTTATGGGGGGTTGTTTGAGGCAACTTCCGCAGTCAATACAAAGTGATTCCTCCTTTTGGTGAATTCGGTAACAAGCAATTCCCAAATTGCTTTAAAGCACACTTCGATTTCACTCCGAATTGGTCTTGGTGTGGAATGAACTTTGCTTTCGTTCTCTGGTTAGACTCTCCAACCTCAAGGTCCACATTTCCATTGTGCTGCGCTGCGATTTTGCTCCATTTGCTTCCAGTTCAGAAGGGCAGATTTAATGTGATTGACAGTGTAGTGACATGTGGGGAATGAAAAGGAGGCTGGGGGGGGGGAGAGAGATGGGAGAACACGGGGCCATCAGATTGGGGGAAGCACAAACTCCACTCCCAGAATTCCATAGCTCGCGCCAAGACCCTGACCCCACAACAAACTCCAACTCCCGAATTCCATAGCACTGAACCAGGACAGTTGAAAGTGGAGTCAAACCAGATTATTTCCAGGTGCAATGCAACCTAAGAGAAGGAACTGTTACAAAGGGAAAGGAGAGTGGATTGGATTCTGGGAATAGTGTATTTTGGGAGCATGGGCGAATAGGGGACAACCAGATCATTTCTGCACTCGCTTCAAAAGAGGTCTCCTTCAGCGCCAAAGGATTACTTCAAGTAAACCTGCAGCTTCTACCCCTGTATTATCTTGCCCACTCCCCCCTCCTCCCAGTGACAATACAGTTACGAATCCTGACGCCTATGCATGTCAATCATAATATAATAACATAATAATAAATAGATGGGGGCTCTGACACGGAGGATGTGGCTGAAATGGATGAGGAGAATGACAGGAGGATAGATGTAGATGTGGCTGCAAGGGACACAGAGGACCAGTTTGGATTTGGCTGCCAGGGATGGGAAAATAGAAGGAAGAAACGTGCAGCAGTCATTCACGTGAAACTGGATCCAGGAAGTGACCCCCTTCTTCACCCTGGAAGTGCAAAGGTTCACGATGCGCTCTGGCCCCCATTGAGCATGCGCAAGAGTCCCAATTCAAATAGTTGAATCCGCATGGTATGTACGGGTGTGGTAATTCAATGTGCATTTGCTCTGCTTTGACTCAGGAATCCCCACAATTTTGTTGTTCACCTGTGATCATTCATCAGGTGAATTGCCTTGGATTTGAATTGACTCTGCTTCCCCTTCATTTCGAATGAACTCTGGATTTGAGTTCCAGTCTCATGTATGATAAGGGATAGTGAGGGCTACAATTCAGTTCTGGAGGCCCAGAGACCCCTTGTGAGAGGACTACCGGACATCCTCCTTGGATTGTACATTATGCTTTTGGATGAATAAGAGTGGCCTCCCTCCATCTGCAAAATGTACCGCCTCTGAGATTAAATGGTGCACCCTAATCATGCTCCGCCATGGATCAGTGCTACGGAATTCCAGGAACTGTACTTTGTTGGGGCACCAGAGCAAAGCAAAGCTCTGCCATGGCGCCATGCTATGAAATTCTGGGAAGTGTAATTTGTTGTGGCACCAGGGCAAAGCTCTGTCACAGCTTAATGCTATGGAATTCTGGGAATTCTAGTTTGCTGTAGCACCAGAGCAGAGCTCGGCCATGCTTCCATGCTATGAAATTCTGGAACGTGTAGCTTGTTGTGACACTGGAGCAAAGCTCTGCCCTGGTTCAATGCTATGGAATTCTGGGAACTGCTATTTGTTGTGGCACTGGGGCAAAGCTCTGCCATGACTCCATGGTATGAAATTCTGGGAATTCTAGTTTGTTGTGACAACAGAGCAAAGCTCTGCCATGGCCCAATGCTATTTGTTGAGGCACCAGAGCACAGTTCTGCCATGCTTCCATGCTATGGAATTCTGGGACTTGTAGCTTGTTGTGGCACCAAAACAAACTGCAGAGCAGAGCAGAGCAATGAAATCAATCCCATTAAATTCTGGGGGTTGTAGTTTGCTCCGCTCTGGGCCCACAACAAACTCCAACTCCCAGAATTCCATAGCCTTGAGCCAGACAAAGAGTTAAAGCGGGTTATTTCTCCGGTGTGGATGCAGCCCTAGAGAGCCTAGGGAGTTTCCGGTCAGGGGCCCCGCCCGCCTCTGCCTTCGCCCACAGGAGGAGGCCTGGGCCAGGAAGAGAGAGGCCCGCCTGCCTGGGCTGAGCAAGGAAGAAGGAAGCAGGAGGGGCCCGAGGAGGAGGAGGAAGGCCTGGCTGGCGGCGACTCTGGAGACAAAATGGCGGCCCTGGCGGCGGCGGCGGCGGAGGAAGAGCAGAGGGCCCCCTCAGCGTCCTCGGCCTCAAGGGAGTCCTGAGAAGGACGGGGAGGGCGGCGGCGGCGGCGGGGTGGCCATGATGCGGCCCCTCGGCCTCCCTCTCCTCGCCGCCTTCTTCTTAGTCCTCCTGAGGCCCCTGCCTTCCTGGGCCATGGAAGGTACTGCTGCCCAGAGGAAATGATTAGGAATACCTGCCTATAGGGACATACTACTGTATTGGGGAACCCTTGAAGGGATGCAACAGTCACGGCAAATGGCAGCAGGAATGTCTTGGCAAGATTTCCTCAGAGAGCTGCTTTTTAAGCCTTCCTCTGACTATTGAAAGGCAGCATGGTCTAGTGGTTTGGGAAGGCATTAAAACAAATGGCAGTGCTTGCTCATAGGGGAACCACACCTGTCTATAGCGAAACACGGGGGAATACAGTACTTACCTGTAGAGAAATATTGGGGAATACTTGCCTATTGGGAAACATTGGGTCTTTCCAAAGATTTGGAGAGAGCTGCCATTCCCAATTGATGCCTGATCTGACTACACAACAACAACAACAACAACAGCAACGTTTATTGATTAATCAACTGACCATTTCAGAGTACACATTGCCTCCTCCTCGATTTCAGGCAGGGTTTCTTATAGGGCATTCCACTGAAATGGCTTTGACCTCTTCTGAAGATTCTTAACAACAACAACAAAAAAAAACATGATAGGGTCCCTAAAAGTTGGAAACAACATGAAAGAACACAACAACAACAGACATATTGTAGATGGTATTCTAGTGTCCAGTGTTCAGCATCAAACATCTGTGTTGATCCTGTTGGATATTTCTGCAGCATTTGACACTCCGGATCATCAGATTTTACTTTACGGTTGGCATTGTTGGGAATAACAGGAATGCAGTTTTGTCTGATTGTTCCTCCTGTCTTTCATTTTGGGGATCTGTGTCAAAAGCTTTGCCTGTATCCCTAGGGGTGCCACAAGGATCAGTCTTGGGTCTCCCTCTTTTTTCATTATATACCCTCCCTCTTGGATTTTCTTATTTCAAATTTGGGTTTTTAATATCACATTTATGCAGACAACACAGAGATTTTTCATAGTTATAAATTAATTGTTGTCTCTGCGTGGAAATCCGTGATGGACTGCTTGTCGAGCATTTCTCACTGGATGGCTGTCTTAAACTGAATATCTTGGTGTTTCAACCTGACTGCCCACTAGCCCCTCTTTCATGCCCTCCACTGTGTTTACAGGGTTGCTCAGTGGCTCCTTTCCTGGCTGGCAGAAACCTCAGAGTCCTGCTGGATTAGTGTTTGTCTCTGCACCCCTTTATTGGGATGACAGCATAGGCATGTAACTTCCACCTCTTGAACATCCATAGGATCCATAGGTTTTTGACTGTTGAGATTGCTCATCTGCTTGTCCAAGCTTTGGTTATATCACACCTGGATTGTTGCAATAGCCTACTGGCAGGTTTGCCTTCTTTTTCTCTTCTTCCTCTGGCTTTAATTCAAAACAGTGCCATTTGGGTTGTCTTAAATCTCCCTAAATGTTCACTTATTCTTCCCTCTCATAGATCCTTTTTTTGGCTACCGTTTTGGACTAGGGGCCATTTTAAACTTTTGGTTCTTGTATTTAGAGCTCTACTTTAATCTCCTCTGGTACCTGGCAGCTCAGGTAGCATGTATTTGTTCCTCTTGAAAGGCTGCAAGCCTTTTAAGATCTGGCTCTGGCATCTGTGAAACTGTCTTCAACTAGAAGGGTTGAACACTTTCTTCTTTGATTCACTGGATTAAGCTGCTGAATTGTGCCTAAAGTTACTGAGATGGGTAGTTGCTGGTGGAATGCTGGTGGTTTCATGTATGTTTATATTTAGGTTTTATTGTCTCTTTCATTTATTGTATAGTGGGCGCTTGGCAACCACTAGAGTTTGGTTCCAGGACCCTCCTGGATATCAAAATCCATGGATGCTTAAGTCCCATTTTATACAGTGGCATAGTGAAATGGTGTCCCTTATATAAAATGGCAAAATCAAGCTTGCTCTTTGGATTTTTTAAAAATATATATTTTTAAACCTTGGATGGTTGACTGTATATGTTACATGTTTCTCCCTTTTGTGGAAAAGGCATTATAAATAAGTGTTGTTCATTTCCAGTTCCATATTAGTTCTGAAAGTTCATGCCTAGCCCTTACATTTTGTATTTGCAAAACCTTCTTGTTATCTGTCTTGAAGTAAACTCTGAGTTATGGCAACCCTATCATAGGGTTTTCTTGGCAAGATTTATTCAAAGGAGGTTTGCCATTGCCTTCCTTTTAGACTCAGACAGGATATTAGCCCAAGTTTACCCATTGGATTGCCATGGCTGCAAAGGTATTGGAATCCTGCTCTCCTGGCTGAGATCCTACATCACCAAATGTAGTTCAGCAGGTGAAATTATGCTATGGTTCCTCTTTCATCACCCTCAGGACTCACCATTTCACTATAATAGCACCCCCACCAATAGCTATTCAGTGATGAGAAGGGAGAAGTGTCTGGCTACGTCCCCATAACCAGACATGGCATAATGACCGAGGGGGTCCTCTGGAAATCTCAATGGATGATGTAATCATTCTGCGTCTGGCTCTGGGGACATAGTCAGATGCCTCTCCACTCTCCTCCCTCCACCAGTCACTGAATAGCTATGGAGAAGGACTATTGCAATGACATGGTGAATCCTGGGGGAGCCGTTGGTCGGTGCAGTGAGAGGAAGAAAATATCAATCACCACAATGACAGAAAAGGAGAAAAAACAAGACATACATAGGCATATGTTGGACTGAAGCTTGTGAATGTCACTAACAAGGTGCTGCCAGCCTTGGTCTGACATCAACACTGCAATAAAGAACTGAGTCTCTAAAGCGATAAGCACATTCCACCCACTCCTACCCAGGTTTCATGCATTAAAAAATCAGTGTAAATGGGAATTCCTGCATTCAACATGCTTTATATTTTACTTGTAGCTCTAGCATAATTTCCTTGGGTGTTTTAACAACTGAAGACCAAAAATAAAAAGCCCATCTGCAAGCAAATAATCTTTTGCATACCAGTATTAAGCCTAGCCAGGATGATGATGATGATGATGATGATGATGATGATGATGATGATGATTTCTTACCCATGGATCAAGGCAGAGAACAACAAAAAATTAACAATTAGCAATGTCAATTAAAACACTTTAATTAAAACATACAACATTTTAAAAGGATAAGTAAGGCCTGGTACAGACCGCCACTTTGTGGCGGCATGGGTCCAGTTTTAGGGCTTGGGAATGTGAAGCGTTTGCATACTCCCAAGCCCTACCGCGCACCTGCGGCACCATTATGGCTCACCTCTGCCCGCATGGCCACCATGATGGTGTATGCATGGCGCAGCCTCCAAATGTCGCCCTGGACACGTCCCAGAAAGAAAGTTCTTTTTATGCCTCCCAAAGGCCACACCGTTTGGTTGGCGCAGCCTCCATGTGGGTCAAAAACGGGCTTCTGCAGACCTCTCTTTCAGGGGTGTCTGTACAATCCCTAAGACATAGACATTTTAAAACAGTCTATAATTAAAATTCAACATCTTAATTCATAATTTAAAATTACCTGGATGACCCTGCCAGAAGAGATTGGTCTTCAATGCTGTTTTAAATTCAGACAGTGTATTCAGCTGTCAAATCTCTTCCAGCAGGTCATTCCACTAGAGGTGGCTGAAGAAAAAATCCTCTGGCTGACAGTTGCCAACCTAGTCTTGGCTGGCTGGAGTAAATGTCTGCTGGAGGACCTGAAAGTACAGGGAGCATTATTTGGGAGGAGGCAGTCCTGAAGGGTAACCTGTAAGAAAGGCTTTAAAGATAAGGAGGGCTTTAAAGGCAAGAGCCCTGGTGGCGCAGTAGTTAAATGCCTGTACTGCAGCCACTCACTCACAAACCATAAAGTTGTGAGTTCAATACCAGCGAAAGGGCTCAAGCTTGACTCAGGACTGCAGCTTTCCGAGGGCGCTAAAATGAGTACCCAGATTGTTGGGGTCAATTAGCTTACAATTTGTAAACCACTTAGGGAGTGCTTAAGTGCACTGACAAGCAGTATAGGAATGTACTTGCTATTCCTAATAATCAACACTTTGTACCTTGCCCCAAAATTAATTGGCAGCCAGTAGAGTGATTTTGATATTTGTGTAATATGATCACTCCTGTACATCCCAGTAACCAGTCTGGCTGCCATGTTTTGAACTAACTGAAGTTTATAAACTTGGTACAGAGGTAGTCCAATGTACAGCACATTGCAGAAGTCTGGCCTTGAGGTCATCAGTGTGTGCCTTACCATCATTAGGTCCCCCAGCTGTAATTAGAGACGCAGCTGTCATAAGAGCTAAAGCTGATAGTAAGTACTCCTGGCCATTGGTGTCTGATAAGCCCGGATTGTTTTTAACTGTATTGTTTTAAGGCATGATGTGAGCAGCATTGGATCTTATATGGGAGACAAGCAGGATATAAATAAGACAAAATAAAATGCCACAGCCCTATTTTATCGGCACAACCATTGGAGGCCCATCCACCACTGCCAGTACTGTATTATTATTCTGCTTTGTTCTGATCTTTGGTGATGTTTGCGTTTAAATATTTTTACTCCTATGAAGTGTTCTGTTTTTGTTTTTAGAATCTTCTTTGTTCTTGCCCGCACCACAGAATTTGACCATTCAGTCATATCATTTTGAGAATGTGTTGAAATGGTCTCCAGTTAAGGGAATCAATAGAACAGTATCCTACCGTGTGGAATATCGCTTGTAAGTAAATACCATCATTCTTATATACTAAAATAGTTGCTTACATTCTTAAGTATTTTTGTTGAAAAAATGCAACAATAGGAAATTCAATTAATTGTCTGGTCTTTTTATTGTAGACAGTCTGATGAACGTTGGGAAGAAGTGAAGTGCACAGATATCACAAAGCCTGAATGTGATTTTGATCATGGCAAAGATTTTTATCGCATTATTTTACGTGTTAGGGCTGAACAAGGGGGATTAAAATCTAGCTGGAGTCAAGCAGATCCCTTTCAAGCAAAAAGAGACAGTATGTATCTTTTATTCCACTTTCATTTTACTGTAGTATTATCACTGGGAAAATATTATCTGTGGATGAGAAAGGAAATCAAAGTCATCAGGACTCCTAGTACTGTCAACATCAGTTTTGTAGCAATATATACACTAAGGAATTTATTATGCCATAAAGTTTCATAGATCAGAGGCCATGTCCCTCTGATGAAATTCATGGTAACTTTAAGCTACCGTATATACTCATGTATAAGTCGACCCCATGTATAAGTCGAGGGCATGTTTTGGGGACAAAATTTTGGATTTTGATATGACCCGTGGATAAGTCGAGGGTACAACTTAGGGGCATGTAACAAAGGATGTAAATGACAAAGCCCCCCTCATGCACGCATACTCTCCTTGCCAAATACTATCAGGGCAGTTTTCCTCCTCCCTGGGAAAGAGAGAGACATACACACACACTCTCTTCTTGTAAAAAAAAAGCAATCAGGGCTCTTTCCCTCCTTTCCCAGGAAGCAGGGGAACAGCCCCAATTGCTTTTTGTGAGGCATGTGCATGTGTCTATGCCTTCCTCTTTACCAGGGAAAGAACCCTGATTGATTGCTTTTTTGCAAGGAGAGAGAATGTGTGTGAAAGAACCCTGATTGATTACTTTTTGCAAGGAGAGTGTGTCTCCCTCTTTCTCCTTTTCCAGAGAGGAGGGGGGGGAAGCAATGGGGCTCTTTTCCTACTCCCTGGGGAAAAGGGAGACATGCACACACACCCCTTGCAAAAAGCAATGGGGATTCTTTCCCTCTCTAGGAAAAAGGGACACACACACACACACACACACACACACACACATTCCTTGCAAGAGCAATCGGGGCTCTTTCCTTGCTCCCTAGAAAAAGAGACACACACAACTTGCAAAAAGAAATGGGAACTCTTTCCCTCTCTGGGAAAGAGGGAGACAACACACACACATGAGCGCCTCAGAAAAGCAATTGGGGCTGTTTCCCTCTTCCCAGAGAAAGGAGGAACTCACAAACTCTTCTTGGCTGAGCAGCAGCGGCGGAGGTAAGGCAAATGGTGTGTTGGGCGGAACTTTCTCAGCACTATTACCTTGTATAAGCCGAGTCAGAATTCTGGGCTCAGGTTTTTGGCATAAATTTTTCGACTTATAGTCAAGTATATACGGTATACTAAATTTGTTAGTTGTTGAAATGTCAAGAGTTTTTGTTTGAAGCCGTAGACTAGTATAGCTGCTCACATGCAGGGAAAGATTTTACATTTATATTATAGAGGTATGCTGGTATTACCATAGCATTTCATACATAAGATGTAACGCTATTCAAAAGATGTTGTTATTCACTATCAAGTTGGCTTCAAAGTTGGTGAATCTGTGACTAGAGTCCTGATTGTGTAAGCCCTGCTCTGGTTTTGTAAACTCAATCTATTTGTAATGTGATCTTCCTCTTTTTTTTACCACCTTCCACATTTCCCAGCATTATCATCTTTTCCAGTGTTTCATGTTGTCTCATGGTGTGTCCAAAGTATGAAAGCTTCAGTTTAGTAATTTTAGCTTCTAGGAAGGCTTGATTTGCTTTAGACCCCATTTCTTTGTCTTTTAGCTGTTCCATGGGATCCACAGAACTCTCTTCCAGCACTGCATTTCAAATGAACTTGTTTTCTGGTCGGTTTTTTTCACTGGCCAGCTTTCACAAACTTACATAGATTCGGATGACATCACATAGATGTTTATGTGAAGGAATAGCAAATGAGAACATTCTCATTTGCCAGTAGAAAATACTGTATCCCAGTCCAGATTTGCTTATTGAGAAATTTCCAAAATTCCTTTCCTACCCTGTGCACTCGCAAATTCTGCATTGGGGTGAGCAACGGTAGAGACAGTGGGCTGCACTGTCATATTTTGTTTGTTTTGTTTGTTGGTTGTTTTTTCAAGTTTTATGGGGTGATTGGGTAAACTACTGCATCTGGCTGATTTTTAGGTAGAAAGTCACCTATTTTTTACAAAATTCAAGGGATAAGGGCTTCAAGATCCACATTTTGGGATCCAAAGGACCACAAGCAGCCCACAGGCTCTACTTTGTCCTTCTTCTTTCTTTTTGAAAGAGAATATTTGTGGATGACAATCAATTGTCTGATCTGTTTCTCTGATGTTTATGAACTTCCCTGTTTCTGATTTACATAAACTTCCTTCCAGTTTTCTTGCAGACAGATAGAGAACGCCAAGGTTTCTTACTGCCACAATGATTTATCCCCTTTAAATGGCAGTCATAAGAAATGCTGCAAGTGTGCATTCCTGTGTGAATGCAGATCTGCTGCTTCCATTAAATGAACCAATATTGCATAGAGTGGAAATTAAGCCTTTGATGAGCTGCATTTGATTGAAACTAATGGAAAATGATGTTTCACCAACTTTTGCCTTTGTCTTCATCTGTTTCAGCAATGTTGGGACCTCCACGAGCAATAAATGTGACCACAGAGGCAAACTCACTTATTTTGAGGTTTTTGCCTCCTTTTGCTTATAGAGGAAATTCCTTTGTTTTTTATTATAGAATATACTCCTGGGAAGAGTCAGTGGGCAGAAAAGTAAGTACATTCATTCCTCTATATTTGCGGCTTTGATTATTCACAGATTTGATTAACATGTTCTCTCTAGGAATATGTAGGTCCTCCAGTGCAACTCTGTGGTCAACTTTAACTAAAATTTACATTGGAAGAGCTAAAGATTCCTAGAGAAAATACTCTACTAGGCATTTGTAGTGCCTCCAGTGCAGTTCTGTAGTCAGTGTCTATTTGACATTGACCAAAGAGTTGTACTGGAGGACTTAGAGAGTCCTAGAGAGGTGTCCTCTCAGGTAAAAAGCATAGTGTTTTTGTTATTTGCAGTTTTTCCATATTCACTGGGGTCTTGTTCCCTTAACCCTAGCAAATATGGAGGGACAAGTGTACTTGCCTTTGCTGAACCAGTTGGTCATGAAATAATTTCCATTCATGATGTAGACACACAGAAATACTTTTTAAAAGGTGGGCAAGTGTGATGGAATTCTTTCCACATCCTATTAGTCACACCAACAAATTTTCAGCAAAATGCAACTGACTACTTCTGGTTTTTATTTTACCTCATTATGAGCTTAGTTCCCTTTTGGAAAGTTGCAGTGTACACAGAGGGGTGGGGGCACAAAACATTTTTTATCTGTTCCATGTGTTTTGGGCATTCCTATGGGTGACACTTTCCCTATCCTTAGGTACATGTACCAGATGGTACCAGATGTACATGTACCATATGGGTTTTGGTAGCTAGAAAACCCATGAGACTTACTTGGGCTATATAAACTGGAATAATAGACTGGCATCTTGTTTGCAACTTTGTGTAACATACCTTGCTGCATCTGCCCTGCAGAAATAATACAGTTTGACTGAATTAACTTTAATATAACGTTTACTGCCTTGGCTTAATGCTATTGAATCCTTGGATTTGTAGTTTGTTGTGGCACAAGAGTATCTGACAGGGAAGGCTAAATATCTCACGAAACTTGAAATTCCAGGATTCCATTGCATTGAGACTTGACAGATAAATGGTGTCAAACTGCATTATTTCTGCAGTGCAGATGCAGTCCAGGATATCACTGTATCACTCAACTTTTTGTTGTTCCAGAGACCAGAATCCTCTACCTCCCTCATGCAAATCCACCTTTTTCATACTGCCTACTCCCAATGCAGCCATATAGTGGCCAGTCGAGAGCGAGAAATATCCATGGAGCATCTGGCTGTATCCTTACAGCCAGAAATTCAGTGATGACATCATCCTCTAGGGACTTCTGGAGAACTCACAGAAAGTTTTAGAAGATGACTTCACCATCACACATTTGGCTATAAGGGCATAGCCAGCTGCTTTTCATATGTTCCCTGATTCCCACCATGGTCATGGCATGGGCCAGTAGCATGAAAAAGGTGGATATACAGGGAGAGGAGACTGGACATGTGATGTAGTTCCACCTACAGAATTTATATGCTATATTTGTTTGATGTTAGGATCTCAGCTAGTAGTGTAAATTATTGTTGATTTGGAAAACCTCTAGTGATGAATAGAGAGTAATTTTGTAGCCATGGGTCATCAGAGTGGTTCTGGTCACATATGCTATCCAAAGGCCAAAACAATGAAAATGACATTAACTGGAAGTGACCAGGAATCAACTTACAAATTTGAAAATGTATATTTTTTTTCAGTGTTAAACCAAGGGTGGGGTTGCAAACCATTTTAAGGGTGAACTGTTGCTCCTGGAGGCTTCTAGGAAAGGTAGTTCGTCCTTTTGGAGGGGACTGAGGGCTTCTGAAATTGCTGTGGGTGCTACACTTTGCTGACTCCAGATATATATTAATAGCAATTTCAGTTCTCCTAAGTTTCTGTCCTTATGTACCCCAAAAGACCCCTGGTGTGTGCAAGAGGAAAGTATATATAGATGTGTGGTTAGAAAAATATTTTTAAAAACTGCACAGTGTAAACTAAATATGCTCAGTGGTCATGGAACACTTGCTGTCTGGGGCAGGGAGGGGGGAGCAAAGGACAGGAAATGAAGCAGCTGGAATCCTGCACAGAGAGCACACCACACTGCACATTTTCAAGGAGCAAAAAGGATCAGTGTTAATGGAACTTCATAAATTGTCTTTAGGAAAAGTTCCTATCTATGGAGACCATCACATTAATTTTTATGTTAAGAGATGTTGTCCTGCATCTACCAAAGCCAGTTGTCAGGTTGCTTAGGAAGTTTCAGTGTGGGATCAGTTTTATTTTGTACTGAAGAATGTATCCCTTGATGGGAGGGGTCTACGAGAAGTTTTGGGTATTCCCATAAAAGCATTCTCAGGGGAATGGTGAGTAGAGTTTGGGCATAAGAGAAAAAGCCGATAAGCTACTGCAGGACAACATGGCCCTGATATAAGTAGGAAAAGCTTTGGACAATTTTAATTTGCAGGATACCAGATGTATATGAATGCTTGGAAAGGAAATAGTACTACCACAGCAAATCATATTAATCCCACATATCTCTTTGACAATATTTTGAGGTACAAAAGTGTGTCAATCATAAGAAATCCTCCTAATTCCATTGGATTAGAGCAAAACTATTCATTAAAAAATAGCCTAAAGGTCTGTAACATAATTCCTTGGTGTAATTACAACTAAACTATAAAGCTCATATGAAGTAGATATTAAATCAGTTTAGTTATAATTATTGCCATATAAGAACACTTGAATTTTCTCTTCCTCTGCCCTGTACAGGATTCAATAACAACTAAAAATACTGAAAAGAAATTCAAGGATCTAAAGGAAAGAACAGTATATTGCTTTCAAGTACAGGCAATATATAAAGGCAATGAAGGACAAAAAAGTGACACTTACTGCAAAAAAACGACAACCACTGGTGTGTGTTTTCTTCATAAAGAATTATATTTTAATTGCTATGTCATGAAACTGATGTGCACTTAAAGTAGTAGACTGCATTCATGTAATTTCTAATGCTAAAATGATGTCTCTTACAAGTTAAGGAGAAGTTTTCAATAGCTACATAGCTATATCAAGTTGTTCAATTTGTACTAAAAAGAAAATGGTAATTATCGCTCTGGAAATGTAACATTTTATGCTTCTAAATGGGATCTTACATTAGCAATAAAATGTTTACATTACCATATATACTTGACTATAAGTATAAGTCGAGGGTAGGTTTTGGGGCCAAAATTATGGATTTTGATAGGACCCGCACATAAGTCGAGGGTAAAACGGATGTAAGGGACCAAGCAAAGAAAAACAATGCCAAAGAATTTAGAAAATTCCAGCAAGCATAACTGTTGGTGCTCACACTAAAGGCTGGGTGGCTGAGAGAGTAGAAGGGGGTCAGTGCTTACAGGGCAGATTAAATTCTTGTCTTTCACCAGGGGATGGTAGGTAGGTAGATAGATTTCGAATACAGTACTTACATTAACCTGTGGATAAGTCGACTCATTTTTTGGGTCAATTTTTAAATTTATATTGCTAGACTTACTGTATACATGAGTATATATACACTAAGCATGTTTTCATACGTTTTAATTTGAATTTTGCAGAATTTGAAGTTCTGTGTCCTAAATGTGTAGTTATGGATCAGTGTGCAAAATATGTACAGAAGCAAGAGCTGGAATAGGACTGGAGAGGAGGTATAGAAGATATATTCAAAGGAAATGGAATCCCAGAATTCCATAGCACTGAACCACAGCCTTTAAAGTGGAGTCAAACTGTTTTATTTCTGCAGTGCAGAAAAGGCCTTATTAGTCTCTTTGGTTTTGAGTGGTCAGTTCTAAATACTGTAGTACTGAATCCTTATAGGAATGCAAGTTTTGCTGATTTCAGTGAGAGTTTGTTTAAGAAGCAGAGATTATTTGGATACATGTATCATGCTTTTACTAATCATAGTATATGATTTCTTCCTTATCCTAATGTAGGAGTAGACAAACATTGGCCTTCTGGATGTTGGTGGACTACAACTTTCATCGGCCCTCACCATCTTAACTGATAGTGGGGAATGTTGAAAGTTGCAGCCCAGCAATATCCAGAGAGCCACTTTTTGCTTACCTGTGTCCTAGCTGAAAAAGCCGCAGCAACTTTTGCACAATGTTTAATTGTCTCTGTTATCCAGCAAGCTCCTGACATCTGCCTGCTTCCTTTTACCATCTTGCCTCTGGCTTCTGAATCCCACTTTCTGCCAAAAGCACACAAATTTCCCCTCAGGAAGTCCCACATCAAGTTTGATAGTGCCCCCTCTCCCATATGTCTCTATGGTAGGAAGTATCACTCAGCTAAAATGACAGTTCATTCCCTCCTCAACACACACACACACGGAGAGAAAGAGAGAGAATCTGCCAGTATTCAGTTCTGTCTTTTTGCAGTTATGGAGAGCATTTCACTGCATTATTTGAAAACTAATTATCCGAGAGAACTGAGACGTTGGTTCATTCATAGATTTTTGAGGTATTTTAATAAATTTTAGTAATCATGTCAATAATATCAGGTTAAGAATGGCTGGTAACTTCTTTTTTCTTTTTCAGAAGCATCACTACTTTTTTGGATACTGGGATTTGGCATTGCAGTTTTTGCCATTTTTGCAGTATTTATGTGTCTATGGCTTATTCGGAAGTTTAAAAGTGCAATTAAATCTTTTTGGGAGCCACCTCTGAGAATACCTTCCCACTATGAAGAGGTTTGTATAGTGATCATTTATGATGGTTTAAAATAAAGTGCAGTTAGATTAAATTATAACTAGTATGTGTTTAATGTTTGAACTTTGATCTTAGACTCAGATTGATAGATCTATGTTTTGAGATGTTGTATTACTTCCCCTGTGATCTCCTTGTACTGGTGCAAGGAGAGGGAAGTTGTCTAGTAACTGGACCACACTTTCAACTCTTGGATTAAGCAAGAACACTGCCTGGCTTTTACTGGCTGGTTAATGTCTGCGATGATATGCTGCTCACTGCACTTGGATCCTGATAGAGGAACTTGCATTCCAGAAGGGGCAGGAGGACATGTGATCCTTGCTTTATTCTGAGTTGGCTCAGGAGTGCTATTTCACACAGGCTTATATTTGACAGCAAAGTATGACACTCATTGGTGGGTTACAGACCGCCATTTCGGACGTCCTCAGGACATCCCAGTTTGAAAAAGGGGCATCTCTTCTAGACGCCCCTTACCCTGTTACGGACAGAGTCTGTAACAAATGGCGGTGGCTGTTTGTTTTTTGTTTTTGTTTGTTTTTATTATGAAGTCATCATTACACATTCGTCTGTTTGTGCATTTGCTACTTGATAAATATATGCCTGTCCTCAAACTCTGGTTTGATGGTAAAGTATTCTGTTTCCAGCTTGTCTTTAACTCAAGTACATGTCATTCAGCTAATGAGTCATTCAGTTAATCATTGAGCTTCTCTTTCTTGATTTTTTCAGCTAGAATGAAACTGCGGTTTGCTTCTCTCACATACCAAGTAAACTGAAAAAACAGCCAGAATAAATAGAAATCACAAATACATTTGTAGGGATACAGGACATCCAGAATCTTGTTTGGAATTTGCACATGTGTAAACACCATAGTTATAGTGCTACCCAATGAATCCCAATTTCTTTTTACCAGGAAGCAACCACTGCAGTCAATGGGAGCCTGTTCCTTTTGCTGAGGAAGGCGTTGACAGTCTCACTCCTCCCATGAACAATCTGTAGGGCAACAGGCAGACGCATGACATCTGTTGCAATTCTACCTTGCACGAGAGATCACTCACATGAGAATGGGTGGGGCCATTAGCCAGTTCCTTTCTGTCGATCGAGTTTGGGGGACTTTCATGGTCCCTATCTAGGCATTGTGAATACAAAGTAGTCACAATATATAACTCTGCGTTACACATTCATAACTGCCCAGCTGGATTCCAACCATTATTTCTAGTTTCCTTTCTATTCAGCAGGGAATTTCTGACAAATACAGTGCTTACCTGATAAATTATGATAAAGATGAGCTAGGTGAAGTTAGTTAAGAAAGCATAGAGCAATAGTAAAATCACAAAGAGAATACTGTATACATAATTGCCCAATATACTAGCACAATGAAGCATTGTCAAGGAATTATTCTTACAGGCTCAAATTACCAGGAATTGAGTTGTTTTATCTGCCACCCAAGAGGGGTAGACTTCCTTGCGTGCTTTTTCACTTTTCTCTGTTGTGAACAGTTGCCCTTCATACCAGGGAGTGGGGGCAGTCAAGTGCTGCACTTGATCATATTTGCAGTGAACTATAATGTAGAGCTTATTCTACATATTTAATTTAATTTAAATGCTTCTTTTTTTCAGGACTTACAAAATGCTCATGTGGTCACATTTCAAAACTGTGCAGAAGAATACTGCGAAACGGTGTCAGTTATCTCTTGTATGGATGAAAGCCAAATTTTGAGAGACAGCTCAGTTAATGGAAATCAAGTAGATATATCAGAATGGAAAGAACATAGATGACAATGTATAGAGCATCTTCATCTCACACTGATCAGTGAATCTTAAATGTCCACTTGCAGAGTTTTACTACAGAGAAGTTGTTTCAAAGGCCTCAACACACCCTTGTGTTGAATAGTGAAATGGAAAGCAACACTAAATTTGTGTTGGAGGACACAAATGCCATGGATCAACAGAGCTCTATTTAAATACTTTTCAAATGATCAGAGACTATCAGGTTTATGGTTTCATGGTTCACTGCAGTAGACTGAAACCTGAAATCAGTTTTGGTATGCAGTTCAGTATAACCAGGAAGGTACAAGGAAAAGTGTATGTCAGTGATCTCATGTTGCCTCATTAGATGGAGTGTGTGGGCAAGGGTGGGGTGGAGTTCATGTACAACACAGAGGACAATTGTATTGCTCTAGTTTTAATACAATGGCACTACCATTGTATATAATGGCAATTTCAGGCTCAAATTAATGTTTTCATTTTTACTTTCTGAAGCACTGGAGGAGCACTATCACCATGTTTCTCTCCTTCAGATATCACTTGAAAGTCTTCTTATCTTTTATTGTTGTATACAGTACAACAATAGAGTATAGTGAGCAGAGCCTTTCATTTGTGCCCCCCACATTAAAGAATGGCTATACTTGCTGCCCTCACTTTCCAGTTTCATTGACAACTTAATATGATTGTTGGAAAAGAAATTTACAGTGTGGTTTACATTTACATTTTATTTTGGGTTGTTTTTCTACTGGACTGCATATGCTGTTTGTTTTTCAACTTTTTAAAAGAGAACCAACATGGTTAGTGGTTTTAGTATTGGACTGTGACTCGAGACCAGGTTTTGAATCCTCGCTCAACCACAGAAACCCACTGGGTGAGCTTGGGCAAATCACATGCTCTCATCCTCAGAGGAAAGCAACTGAACAAATCTTGCCAAGAAAAGCCCATGATAGGTTTACCTTATAGTTGCCATCAATTTGAAACTACTTGAAAACACACAAGAACATAGTCTTGTATATTGACTTGAATGCTGCTATTCAGAGGTGAGGGACTTGCGTTATAAAAGCATTATAAAGTACATAGTATATGCTTTTTAATTTTGTATTTGAAATTAAAGTGCACCCAAGGAAACTAAAGTTTATTTTTTAATTCACTTTGCTTCTAGTGCTGTGTAAAAAATTTTTTTACTTGACAGAGACAAAAACAATGTAAATAATCTCCATGCATGTGAAGAGAAGGGTAAATACATTCTAGTTTTCTTTAATGGTCATGTTCAAACAGCACAATAAGCCAGAATTCCTTAGAATACTGGCTTGCTGGGAGCAACACAATGTGCTAGACATGCTGATCAAACAGCCATCCTGAAAGTGGCATCAGCTAAACCAACCACAAATATGGCTTGTCATGATGTCCAAACCCATGATTTTGGCTTGTCTAGGAAGCAGAGCGTTGGGTTCAGACATTACAATTAGCAAACCATAGACTGGGTTCAGATACCACAGTTAACAAATTGCAGCAGGAATGCGTGGGCAGCATAGATCAGTGCATTTCCTGATTGTTGATATGCCAGAGTTCTGACTCACCATGATCTGAGCCCGCCTAACATATCAAAACATTTCATCTTCTTTATTCCTTGACAGAAAAGAACACTGGCTGGAAGAATAATGAAATACTTAGAATATTCTGTGGAAGGTTTAATACTTTTTTTGTGCCAAAATTTGAAAGTTTTTTTTCCTTTTTGAGAAAAGTGATACTGCTGAAATAAATTCTTTTCTATTTGAAGTAGTGTAAGCTGTTGCTGTGTAATCAAATTACTATTGCCTGAATCTAATTGCTATTCCCAAATAGAGTAGACCCAATGAAGCAACGGAACATATTTTATTTTATCAAGTTTAGTTAATTGAGCTCCTCAATTTGGGACTTATTTCTGTCTAGCTAGTAGGTTCCTCATGTGAAGGAGATGATGCCTTACATAGGGGTAGGCAATCTGTGTTACTACTGAATTCACTTAAATGTAAGACATCACTAACTTAAATGGAAGAGTCTATATCTAGGTAGTCTCTTGAGAGGAGTTTGGCCTAGTATTTGTCCTTCACTTTAGTAAAGGCATCTGTGTCTGTCACTGTAGGCTCCTGCAGCACACATAAAAAGAGCAGTCCCACTTGTTTCAGTAATTTTTATTCAAAACTAAAAATTGGTACAAGTAACATGAAACAAGGAATTGAAACATTGTAAGTCTTGCATAAGTAAACAAAAAACATTGTGAACCAGCTGTGGACTAACTGAAGTTTCTTCCAAAGTGCATACAGGGATTTTTTTTTCTTGCACTAACCTCCACTTTTTTATGGTCTCCATTTTGGCAAACAGATTTATTGTATATACTCGACTATTAAGTTGATCTCATGTATAAGTCAAGGGAAAGTTTTGGGGCCAAAATTATGGATTTTGCTATGACCTGTGGATAAATTGAGGGTAAAATTTAGGGGCACATAGCAAAGGATCTAAAGATTAAGCAAAGCAATGTCAAAGAACATACAAAATTCCAGCAGACATCTTACTCTTAAGACTGGATGGATGAGAGAGAGCAGGTTGGTGCTTCACATACTATACTTTTGCTTTTCACCAGGAGATGGTTCTTTTATGTAAGAGCTAATATACAGTACTTACATTGACCCATGGCTAAGTTTTTTGACCTAAATTTCTAGACTTACACATAAGTATATACAGTGAGCTTTTTTACACAAACTGAGCATATGTGGTAAGGCAGGTGCTTTCCCATTTTTTCTGTTTCGTTGTTCAGAGGCTTAGAAATTGTAGAGGAAGCTGCTATTTACCTTGCCTTTTGTGGACAAGTATACATGGTTACAGTAGGATCAGATACAGTACAATATCATTCTTTCCCACCTCAAGATTTATGTCATTGTTTACTACAGACACACTGGCAATCTAAAAATCTATGCTGTTCTCGCCTCCCTTCACCACCCTCCTCGTTCTGATGTTGCTAAAAACCTTCCAGCTAGACAGAGGATAAGGAAGAAAAGGGGGATTGGGCAGGCATGAAAAAGGCTTTGTCACCAGCTTTGTTAACAGGTATGCGTGCCTCTATTTGGAAAAATAAAACATTATTTGGATAGCCAAAGCCATCCAGTGGTCATAGCAAATAGCACAGCAAATATCCTCGTCCCCAAATGGGTTTTATGTTTGATGGAAAAGTGAAGAAGTGTAAGGAACACCAATATGTTGCTACCCTCCAGTCATGCTCCCAGTGATTTATCTCCGTGGGGAGAAGCTGCTTATTTATTTAGCCCCTACTGCTGTTCCCAGTGTAGAAAACCACTATAGAACCATGACAAGATCTGAAGAGCTTTCAGCTCAGCTTTATTATTCATCAGAGATGTGCAAAAGGCACCCAACAAGCATACCTCTGTTTCCCTCAGGTTTTTCAGAGAGTAAAACTTATTTTGGAGCTCATCAAGGGGCAAAAATGGCCCTTGGGCCCTGTAATGACTAGGTCTCTAGTCATTTCAGAACTCTTCAGACAGTAAAGGGTTAAGACAGGAGAGAGGTATATGCAAATAAAGAGTGATATCATTATTACGGAAGGTATATATAAGGCCTCTGAGTCCGAATGACAGTTGGGGACAGTTAGGACAGGAAAGAGACCAGTGCTGTTTAGAGATGGATAGTGGCAGTAATTAGTGAGCCTGGAAGTTAATTATTTTTATAAAAGAAACATATCAGAATAGAACGTATAGGTTATTTTATTAATTTTTCAACAGCTTATATGAAATGAATTGTATTTATTTATAAAGATTGTACCTACAAGATTTGTAAGACCTTGTATAAGTTGTATATTTCTGATTTTTATTTTGTGACTTCTAATAAAGATTTTTATTTTGTGACTTCTAATAAAGATTTCCCAAAAAGTATCTACTAATCGGCACTCCTTGACACGTGGCCTGACTTGGTTATTGCTAGAGTAGATCGGTAAATAAGTAGAAGGAAAACCCTGAACAGGTCCCAGTGTAGGTTAAGGGAAAGTCATCAAATTCACTGGGTGGTGGCAGCATAAGGCTAGGGAATTCAAGGGTCTGCTGGGCTAAGGGCCAAGACAGGGCCATTGTTTGGCTGCTTAGACCATAGGAGATCATCACAGGCCCTATCCTGGCTGCAGCACATGAAGCAAACTTACCTTTGAAGAGGCAGGTTCTGGCTTCCCATTAGTAGAATCATAAGAGCTGGAAGGGGCCTTATGGACCATTGGGTCCAACCCCCAGTTCAATACAGGATCTCCAGCTAAATCATCCTCAGCAGGCAGCTCCCCAGCTTCTCTGGAGATATCCGGAGAAAGAGACCACACGACCAGTTGGTTCCATTACTGAACCACTCTTACTGTCAAGAAATTCCTTCTAATGTTCAATTGAAATCTATTCTCCTGTCACTTTAAACCATTAGATTTGGTTCTGCCCTCTAGAGTAGCAGAAAATAAACATGAACCCCACTCTGTGACAACCCTTGAGATATTTAAAGAGTGTACTCATGTCATCCGTGTCTCCACCAAACTGAATGCACCCAGTTCTTTAACCTTTCCTATGTTTAGTTCTCCATGTCTCTTACAATCCTTGTTGCCCTTCTCTGAAGCTGCTCCACCTTGTCTATATCTTTAAAATGAGGTTCCCAGAACTGAATGCAGGATTGCAGATGAGGCTGGACCAAAACAGAATATAGGGGGACTATTAGTTTGCTCGACTTCAAAATTATGTTTCTATTAATGCAGGCTAAAATAGCATTCAACCCTTTTGCTGCAGCAACACACTACTGGCTCCTTCTCAACTTATGATAAGAATCCCAAGATCCTTTTTGTATATAATACTCCTGAGCCACCTATCCACCATCCTATACCTGTGCATTTGTCTTTTGTGGCCTAAATGCAGAATTCTGCATTTGTCTGTTCAATTTCATTCTATTAAATCTGGCCAATTTTCCAAGTTATTTTAGTTCTTTTAGATTGTAAGCCTGAGGGCAGGGAACCGTCTATTATCCCCTCTGTTGTAAGCTGCCCGGATTCCCAGTGTTTGGGCGGCATATAAATAAATCC
>NC_056524.1:65932203-66126472 GCF_019175285.1 Sceloporus undulatus
TATTATTATTATTATTATTATTATTATTATTATTATTATTATTATTATTATCAAAGTCTTTTTGAATTCTGTACCTATCATCCAGTGCATTAGCCACCCCCAACCCCCACCACCAGTCAGCAAATTTGATAAGGATTCTCTCCATCCCATTAAGCCACTGATAAAAATGTTGAAGAGTAATGGCCCTTAAGAAAGAACCTTGAGGCACTCCACTCAAGACTTCCTTCCAGTTTGAAGTGCAGCCATTGATGACAACTTTTTGAGTGCCATTTTACAATCAATTATGGCTCTCATCTGACAATTTTCCACTTATTCCACATTTAACCCGTTTGCTAGTAAAAATACTATGTGAAACCTTATTAAATGCTTTGCTGAAATCCTGATGACATTCATAGCATTCTCATAATCTATTAAACTAGTAACCTAATTTAAAAAAAAAAAACAGTTTAGCTGGATTTCTTAATAAAGTCATGATGGCACCTAGTGATCACTGCATTGTCATAGAATCATAGAGTTGGAAGAGACCACTAGGGCCATCCAGTCCAACCCCCTGCCATGCAGGAACTCTCAATCAAAGCATCCCCAACAGATGGCCATCCAGCTTCTGTTTAAAGACCTTCAAGGAGGGAGACTCTACCACTGTCTGAGGGACTTTGTTCCACTGTCGAACAGCCCTTACTGTCAGGAAGTTCTTCCTAATGTTGAGGTGGAATCCCTTTTCCTGCAGCTTGCATCCATTGTTCCGGGTCCTGTTCTCTGGAGCAGCAGAAAACAAGCTTGCTCCCTCCTCAATATGACATCCTTTCAAATATTTAAACAGGGCTATCATATCAACTCTTAACCTTCTCTCTTCTCCAGGCTAAACATCCCCAGCTCCGTGAGTCGTTCCTCATAGGGCAAGGTTTCCAGACCTTTCACCATTTTAGTCGACCTCCTCTGGACACGCTCCAGTTTCTCAATGTCCTTTTTGAATTGTGGTGCCCAGAACTGGACACAATATTCCTGGTGGGGCCTGACCAGAGCAGGATACAGTGGCACTATTACTTCTCTTGATCTAGACACTATATTTTTATTGATGCAGCCTAAAATTGCATTGGCCTTTTTAGCTGCCGCATCACACTGTTGACTCATATTCAACTTATGGTCTACTTGGATTCCTAGATCTCTTTCACATGTACTTTCATTCAGCAATGTGTCTCCCATCCTATATCTGTGCATTTCATTTTTCTGCCCTAAGTGCAGTACCTTACATTTCTCTGTGTTGAATTTCATTTTGTTAGCTTTGGCCCAGCTTTCTAGTCTATTCAGATCATTTTGAATATTGATCCTGTCCTCTGGAGTATTAGCTATTCCTCCTAATTTGGTGTCATCTGCAAATTTGATAAGTATGCTCCCAATTCTGTCATCCAGGTCATTGATAAAGATGTTGAATAGCACTGGGCCCAGGACAGAGCCCTGTGGGACCCCACTGGTCACTTCTCTCCAGGCTGAAAAAGAGCCATTGTTGAGCACCCTTTGGGTTCGGCCGGTCAACCAATTACAGATCCATTTAACAGTTACTTTGTCTAGCCCACGTTTTACAAGCTTGTTTGCAAGAATATCATGGGAAACCTTGTCAAAGGCCTTACTGAAATCAAGATATACTATATCCACAGCATTCCCTTCATCTACCAAGCTGATAATTTTATCAAAGAAAGAGATTAGATTTGTCTGGCATGACTTGTTTCTCTGAAACCCATGTTGACTTTTTGTGATTATGGCATTGCCTTCTAGATGTTCACAGACTCTCTGTTTAATGATCTGCTCCAGAATCTTTCCTGGTATTGATGTCAGACTAACTGGACGATAATTGTTGGGATCCTCTTTTTTCCCCTTTTTGAAGATGGGGACAACGTTTGCCCTCCGCCAGTCTGCTGGGATTTCTCCTGTTCTCCAGGAGTTTTCAAATATGATTGCCAATTGCTCCGATATTACATTTGCCAGTTCTTTTAATACCCTTGGATGTAGTTCATCTGGTCCTGGAGACTTAAATTCATTTAGATTAACAAGGTATTCTTCTACTATCTCTTTACTTATTCTGTGCTGAAATTCCCCTATCCTGTCCTCTGCTCCATTATCCTCAGGTTGAGCAGCCTTTTCTTTTTCTGAGAAGACTGAGGCAAAGAAGGTGTTGAGTAATTCTGCCTTTTCTCTGTCCCCTGTTAGCATTTTGCCATCTTCTCCACGAAGTGGCCCTACCATTTCCTTCTTCTTCCTTTTGCTGTGGACATATCCAAAAAATCTTTTTTTATTCTTTTTAACCTCTCTAGCAAGCCTGAGCTCATGCTGCACTTTAGCTTTTCTGACTTTACCCCTACAAATGCCTGCTATTTTTTGAATTCCTTTTTTGTGATTTCCCCCTTTTTCCATTTCTTGTATATGTTCCGTTTCAAACTTAGCTCGGCTGAAAGTTCCTTAGTCATCCATCCTGGTTTCTTGAGACACCTCCCTTTTTTCTTTCTCACTGGAACTGTTTGAAATTGTACCTTCAGTATCTCCCTTTTGAGAAAGTCCCATCCGTCCTGAACTCCTTTATCTTTTAGTATTTCTGAACATGGAATCGCCCTCAATACTTCTCTAAGTTTACTGAAATCCACTCTCCTAAAGTCTAGGATGCGTGTCTGACTATGCCTGGCTTCTCCTTTCCACTGTATTACAAACTCCAGGAGAACATGGTCACTTCCACCTAATGATCCCACCACTTGCACCCCATTAACCAAGTCATCCTTGTTGGTTAGGATCAGATCCAAAATAGCTGACCCCCTTGTTGCCTCTTCCACCTTTTGGACCATGAAATAGTCTTCCAGGCAAGTGAGGAAATTGCTAGACCTTGAGGATTTTGCTGAGTTTGACTTCCAACAAATATCAGGATAGTTGAAGTCGCCCATCACTACTACATCTCTCTTTTCTGACTGTGTGGTCATCTGTTCTAGAAAGATATCATCCAATTCCTCCGTCTGACTTGGGGGTCTGTAGTAGACTCCCACTGTAACATCCTTGTTGTTTCCCTCCCCTTTTATTCTTATCCAGATGCTCTTCCACCTGGCTTCCATGATTGATGTCCAGGATCTCTTCACTGGTGTAAATATCTCTGACATATAGTGCTATTCCTCCTCCTTTCCTGTTTGGCCTATTTCTCTTTAAAAGGTTATACCCCTCTATTTCCACATTCCAATCATGAGACTCATCCCACCAGGTTTCAGTGAGGCCTATTATATCATATTTGTTTTGTTGTACTAGGAGTTCGAGTTCATCTTGCTTATTTCCCATGCTCTGTGCATTAGTGTAGAGGCATCGCAGACCACGGGTCCCATTTACTTGCTGCTTGTGCAAGTTTTTTTGCCTCCAACTGTTGGGTCCTTGCACTTTTTTTCTTGTTTCCTCTATGTCTGTTTGACTATTTTCGCCATCCCTTTTGCCTTCCTTAATATTGTCTCCCTTCCCCACGGAACTCAGTTTAAAGCCCTCCTGATCAAGTTCTTGAGACTGTTGGCAAAAACATTTCTTCCAACTGGCATGACATGCAACCCGTCTGTTGCAAGAAGTCCCTCCTCATGGAACCGCAGCCCATGATCAAAGAATCCAAATCCTTCTCGGCGGCACCATCTGCGAAGCCAGTTGTTCACATCCGCTATTTTCCTCTCCCTTCCTGGACCATGCCCTTCAACTGGCAGAAGAGACGAGATGACAACCTGTACATACATTCCTTTCAGCTTCCTACCAAGCGCCTCGTAATCCCTTTTGATGTTCTGCAGGCTGTGTCTTGCAGTATCACTGGTTCCCACGTGGACCAAAAGGAAGGGGTAGTGGTCAGTAGGCTTGACCAGTCTTGTCAGCCTCTCTGTCACATCATGGATCTTTGCCCCTGGGAGACAATACACCTCTCGAGACATCTTGTCAGGCCTACAAATCACTGCTTCTGTACCCCTCAGCAAGGAGTCCCCCACTACGACCACACGCCTCCTCCGAGGTTTAGCAGCGGCTGTTCCCTTGGGTGGGACTCTCAGGCTTGCCTGCTCTGTCCCTGAAGTCTGTCATGAAGATACTTGAGACAGATTCCTGCATAATCTGTTCTGTTTTTCCTGGTATTAAGGTCAGGCTGACTGACCTTTTTTGAAGAGAATGTTTGCTCATCTCCAGTCCCATGGCACTTCACCCATTCTCCAAATGATGGCAAATGGCTCTGTGAGTACATAAGCAAGTTTCTTCAATACATTGTGATGCAGTTCATCTGGCCCTCCTGGGTAATTCCTGACTAGCTCCTTGTCAAAGTCTCTGCTCATGCATGGAAGTACACAGTCCTCTTTTTGAGGAAAAACTGAATCAAATCAGGTGTTGAGCAGTTCTGCCTTTTTGTGGTAATTTGTTAGCATTTCACGCTCCTTGTTGAGCAGTGGCCCCAACGTTTCCTTGGGTCATTCTCTTGCCTCAAACATATTTGAAAACCTCTGCTTGTTGCTTCCTGCTCCCCTAACCAGTTTTATCTTATTTTAAGCTCTAGTTTGTGTTATACTCTTCCTGAAAGCTTGGGCTACACACCTGTATGTTTCGTTAACGGCAGCTAGGATTGGCATATAGAAAATTGAACTTTTGGACTACACCTCCCAGACTCCACCAACATGATCAGAAACATTTTCTTACAGTGACACACCATCCAGAAGGCTTTCAGTGCATTAAACCTTATAGTGTTGCTAAAACATGCAAGCAGAGGGCCCAGGACTGAACAACTGACTTGGCTTCAGACATTGTGGGCACCTCAACAGGAATAACTGATAAAAGGGATGCTCTTCTTTTAGTTTCTGGATCTTTTGGAGCTTTACTTCTTCATTTGCTTGCTTGCTAGTTTGCAGTTTTGGAAATGAGTTCATTTCCCCACCAAACCCATTAGAATTAACATGGAAGACTTACACAAATGTTTACATTTTTTTGAGAGAGAGAATATGAATACGAGTAGGCAAAGAGAAAAAAAGGACGGAGTGGAATCTACATTGGGAGATGTTACACAGGAGCAGCCTTCCTTCTACATGTGGTGGTCTTGCACTTTTGGGTACAAGTGTTTAGAATAATGCAACAAACCAAGGCCAGCCTTAACTTGTAACTATGGTGGTGTGTTAAGGTCCATCAGTGAAGTTCCTCTGGGTGTCCAGAAAGGTTCTCTTTCCATGGCTGTACATAGCAGCTAGATGGTACCCAGACATACTCCCAATTCAATCAGCTCCCCAGGATGATAGAGCTATGCACAGGCACCATCCACCTGCTGTGCATAGCCAGGAAACACCAGTCTTCAGCTTTCTTGGACAGTCAGTGAGCTCCAAGGGAAAAATGGCTGCTGCCTTTTCCGACATATTGTTCCACTTTCCAGGTCTTTGACTAGCCACATAGGTGGACCAAAGTACCACGTAGTTGTCATGGAGCAATCAAGGAAAACACACGAACACACTAGAAGGTATTTGACACCTCCTTTGTGCTTGTGAAATTGGGAGGTTATGGCATCTTAAATCACCAAATGGATTCTACCCTATATTTAGGAAGCCTCCCATTTTCGCCAAAAGCTATTATTACATTTAGGAGCAGCAAGGATTTAAAAAGCTAAACAATAAAAAACTTTATCTGATTACACTGGTACCCCGGGTTACGAAATTAATTCGTTCCGCCGCCGCTTTCGTAACCCGGGATACTTCGTAAGCCGAATAGCCCATAGGCGCTAATGGGGAAAAAGCCGCGGCTGCGCCGCGGCTCCATTTAAAACAGCGCCGGGGTTTTTTCGTAACCCGAAAAAACCTTCGTAAGCCGAAACAATAAATCCCTATGGGATTTTTTCGTATCCCGAAAATTTCGTAACCTGGGTATTTCGTAACCCGGGGGACCAGTGTATTTAATTTAAAATGCTTCTTCAGAAATGTGAGGAAATTAGCATGTTTCTTGTAAAGTGGGTCAAGATTACTAGATTCAAAGTTTTCATGCACTTGGTGTATTACATAAAACTGTGAGTAGAAATTTTTTTATCCATGCCCCTTTCCATCATCTTAAGTATGTGAATCGAGCACTGGTGCAACTCAGAAAGTCAACGCCAAAGGGATTTATAGGAAGATCTTACAGTAGTATCAGTATAAACTTGATAAAACAAAATATTTTACCAATTTTTATTGGATGTTAATGTAAATACAGTGAACAATTATGGTTGTCTAAAATTTTATAACAGAACAAGGTGACAGTCTGATGGAGAAATCAAGTACAAATTAAGTCTGACATAACAGGACAACTCTCAGCTTAAGGATTTGCTTCATAGTCTGTCCATTGAAGTCTGTTTACAGAAATCCACACTACCAGGCCACTTGCCCAGGACCTCTAACAATCAGAATGCAGGGCAATCCTAGTTCACCTGATTCTTCATTTCCCTACAACTTGCAAGAGTACTTAACATAAAAGAAAAAAAAACTATTAAAATATGCTTTTTATGCAGCCTGACGTAATTCTCAGTAAACTATTTGGATTTGGGGACACAAAATACAACCAATACAAGTTAGTGCAAATTGCACTAGCATAAAGGCTTATCATTTGTATGAATAAAATATAAAACTCTTTGAAAATGATAGTCTTGCTACAAGTTGAACATGACTAGTTAAAAAAATATAATTGGCTTCTTCCATCTTTCCCTCCCTCCTTTTTTTTTGGAATCTTAGCAAATCACATCTAAAGACAAACCTTTTCCTTAAAATATATAGAAAGCAACAAACAGGAATTCCTGCAACAACTGGTGCATGGGACCTCCCTCACCCTCAATACGCAAATATCCATGGCAAATGTGATTTTACTTAAAATAATCATACAGCCTGCCTGTATATCTAATGCCTCAAAAGGTTAATAAGTTATTAGACACTTGGGAGATATTTTTTTTAAAATAAGAAAAGATCTCAAGTTTAAAACCACCTATTATGTTATGCCTTGCCAAACATACCAGTACTTTAGTTTTAAATAATTTGGGCCATCCCATTTTAGGACATGCTGCGTTAGCAAACAAAGTTTTTGTGATCTTAGTGCATTTCAGAATTTTCATACTTCTATCATGCATTTTGTTCAGGACAAATTGTGCAGTAGTACAGAACATTTCCAGTATTCAGGAAATTCGTGTTAGGTGAAGTTCTGCGATAGGCTGCCAGATTATACTAGCTTTTAAGGACATTGGAAAACAATTTTTCCTCCCTGTCATGCATTACAAAATGGCTGTTTTGAAGAATCTTGCTAATGATATTCTAGATAAAATTCTTTAGTGTTACTTTCTGATCATCTAATCAAAGTTTTCATCCCTCAGCTAATGTAGTATAAGAAGCTACTAAGCTGATTTGCACTTAAGAACAGCATGTGATGATTCTGACAAAGCTATAGCCTCTTAAAACAGACTCCATATAATAATCAGATGATCCTGCCAACTGCAATATAACGGTAACATTCACTGCTTTTCATGTTATTTGAAAAATATGAGGAAATTAGCACAAATATTTCCCCATGATTGTCATTTAACACATAGATTCAGAGAGCAATAATATGTACATATGTACATATTCTATTAAAAAGGTAGCTAAATATAACAACTTGGAACAGAATATTTAAATCAGTTCACTTTCCCCCCCAAAAAAAGGAAAAATTCAAAATGTGTAATGCAAATGTGCCTGCAAAAATAGAAAACAACCAAAACATAATTTATATTTACATTCAGGACTTGCTAAGCAGGATAAAGAAAAACTGTACTCTTAAGCCCACAATTCTTCTGTTCTTCCAAATTTGTAGATAAGGGTACTATGAAGAAAGAATTTGACATAAACCAGACATTAGTTTCATCTACATGCAAAAAGATATAACACTAGCATATACAGTATATTTCATTTCATTACCATCTCCACTGGCTTCTTAGAATAAAAGCCCAAGGCACTGCATACTCAGTGGAATTTGGTACTGACAGCAATCTGAACACGGACTGCAGTCCAAGCACATGATCTACTATGCATGTCGTAAAACGAATCTAAATCCTTTGGTCTCAACTAGACATATTATATTACTGTGAAGCTGATAAATAACACTTACGCTAAATTCCAATGACTTAATGTTTGAATGAAAAAACTGGATTAAGGCCATAATCTGATTTAAATATGCCCCTTTAAACTTCAGGTTCTTTTACTAAGCCTTACTATTTAAAACTGTTTGAGACAGCCACTAGTCAGTATGTAGTTTTGCAAAAGGCATAGATCAGATTTTGATATATTCAAGCGTATTCTTAAAATTTCAAAGAACAGCAGCAAAGCGAAGAATCTGTGAAAAGACTGTATTCAGTCAGTGAACAAACTTCGTGGAAGAAGGCATTGTGTACTAAGAAAGTCTATAACCAAGCCAGTATGAATGCCAATGACATGTTTTGCTGATGAAATCCTTACATGCAGCCCATTCGATATGCAATAATTTCAGAATTAATTTACTCCTCCACCCTGAGATTTTACTGACTTTGAAAACCATGGCTTTAAACAGAAAGCCAATCAGATATGCTCACTCCTTTTCAAGTAATCACAACCCAGTGTAACAGCTTTTGAAGCATCATTATATACAAACAGTGAATAAGCACTATAAGAGGTACAGCAGAACTAATCCTTGGACACTGCCCTCTGAACATGGTAATATATATAAATGTATAGATAATGTATTTCAAATGTAACATAGTATCACATATGGCCTTTGATCCAATGCAAACCAGACAGAGAGATGCCTGGAAAAATCTGTAGAATGTGATTTTACAGTAGCATAGTAGTAGGAATTTAGATTTAAAAAAACCCAATAAGGTTGTAACCAGATTTATCAACCAAATAATCAAAACACTGGTGTTAGGTAAGATACTGCTTTGCAATACCACACATGGTGGACTTCAGTGTATTCTTCATCTCTGTCACTGCTTACAGGTACTTCATATGTTTTATTATTGAACTGAAAGTTTCCTTTTAGTTTTGATGTTTTGTACCATGAACTAGAATTCCATAAGAAGCCTTAACACATCTTATTCTTCTGTTTGAATCATGCAAATTTTAAACAACTGTATATTTAACATAATCATTCAATGTTTGGGGATGACTTACCTAAAAAATATCAAAGCATTTTGGAAAAACACTGCTAATCCGGGGTAGACATTAACATCTATGAAATAAAAATACAAAGAATATTAAGTGGTCTTCAGAATATGCTAATACACAAAGGGTTTTTTTTTACATTTTTCTGAAGTAGCTCTAAAAGAGTTCTTTTAACACAAGATATTGGACAGAGCCACTCACTTCCTACCAGAAAACACTAAGCCTTTGATTGCATGTATAGTGGAGTCCCATCTGACTGAGGGACTTCACACTGAATTTGTGTCTAAGAACTGAACATTTTCAAAATGCACACAACACTGCTCTGAGATTGAGCTGCTGCCAGGCTGGATGAGAGGAAGACCCAGGAAGGGATCTTTGGATTATATCTAGATATAAGAATTATTATAAAAAGCCAGCAGTAATATAAAAAAACAACAACAGTATTACACAGCTAGAGTTACAGGACACAACTTTAAACAATGTTTTTTTTCCTAGTTTCCACCTTTCTTGTTTGACCATTCCACCAAATACAGTAGTTCCTTTTATTCAGTGCTTCAGACCCTCCTGCCCCGCCCCAATGGCTAACTGATGAGAAAACATCTGGCCTTTTCTTTACAGGAAAAGTAAAATGTGGCAAAAGCTCTTCTGGTAGATGGAAGCCACAAAACCTTTCTACTTAATAATAATAATAATAAAATTTTATTTATATACCGCCCTTCTAAAAAATCAGGGCGGTGAACAACAAGAAATTACAATACAATTACACAAAACCAAATAAAATACATTAAAAACAGTTCAATAAAAATAATAAAAAATAACATGTCGGCAGCACGATGCTGACATGGGGGGGGAAGAGTTACTGGTCGGGGTAAGCTTGCTCAAATAGATGGGTTTTTAACCCCTTCCTGAATTGAGGTAGGGAGGTGGCTGAGCGGAGCTCGAAGGGCAGCGCGTTCCAGAGGTTGGGGGCTGAGATGGAAAAAGCCCTCCTAGAGGTGGAATTATATTTCGCCTCTGGAACACTTAACAATAGCTGCCCTGAAGATCGAAGTGTGCGGGGCGGATTGTACGGAGAGAGGCGGTCCTCCAGGTACCCTGGGCCCAAGCCATTTAGGGCTTTATAGGTAATTACCAACACCTTGTATTGCGCCCGGAAGCGAATAGGCAGCCAATGTAAGTCTTTAAGGACTGGAGTTATATGACTGGCCCTGGCAGTGCCAGTGACCAGACGGGCTGCCATATTCTGCACAAGTTGCAGCTTCCGGGTATGGTACAAGGGTTGCCCCATGTAGAGCGCATTGCAGAAATCTAAACGAGAGGTTACCAGGGCGTGTACAACAGTTTCAAGGTCTCCCCGGTCAAGGTAGGGACACAGCTGGCGTATCAGCCGAAGCTGATAACAGGTGCTCCTGACCGTCGCATCCACCTGAGATGTAAGGTGGAGCGACGAGTCCAGGAGCACCCCCAAGCTGCGTACAGAGTCCTTCACGGAAAGCGTGATTCCGTTCAGGACAGGTGGAACCACCGCCAACCCCGGACCGGGGGAACCTATCACCAGTACTTCCGTCTTCTCTGGATTCAGGCTGAGTCTGTTGTCCCTCATCCAGCCCATTACCGACTCCAGACAGGCCACGAGAGGAGAGACGCCACTCCCGGTCACTGCATCAGTCGGAGACATAGAGAAGACTATTTGGGTGTCATCAGCGTACTGATAACACCGCGCCCCATGTCTCCAGATGATCTCTCCCAGCGGTTTCATGTAAATGTTAAAAAGCATGGGAGACAGAATGGCTCCTTGAGGGACCCCAGATGTAAGAGCCCTCTCATCGGAGCACACGTCTCCCAGCTGCACCATCTGGGACCTCCCGGAGAGGTAGGATCGGAACCACTGGAGCGCAGTGCCCCCGATTCCCACCTCCGCCAGGCGCCCCAGAAGGATACCATGGTCTATGGTATCGAAAGCCGCTGAGATGTCCAAGAGCACTAACAGGGACACGCTTCCCCTGTCCATGCCCAGACGGAGATCATCGACCAAGGCGACCATAGCAGTCTCAACCCCGTAACCTGCCCGAAAGCCAGTTTGAAATGGGTCTAGATATTCCGTTTCATCCAAGATCGATTGAAGTTGGATTGCAACCGCTCGCTCGATCACCTTTCCCAAAAATGGCAATAGCGAGATTGGCCGATAATTATTATGCAACAGGGGGTCGAGGGAGGGCTTTTTTAGAAGAGGTTTTACTATGGCCAATTTCAAATTTGTTGGAAATTGCCCATCCCTCAATGAGGTGTTAATAATCCACTGTAACAACAAGGTTACAGCCGGGCCCCCCTGTTTGCAGTCCATGACTACATGGCAAGAAAGGAACAAAATGCCTGCAGCTTCCCAAAAAAGGCTTGACCTATGAAAACTGCTGACACACATACACATGGAATAAACACCAACTAATAAAAAGCGTTGATTTTTCAAATATCCAGGAAGTGGGCTAGCAATTTCCATAGAACACAATGCTTTTGCCTTCTGAGTCACTGAGATTCAGTTCAGTTGGAAGATCAGGCCAACAGAACCTCCCTTCCTGCCTACTATTATTGGGTAGAACCTGCCTACATAATTTAGAACAGCTGTACACAAATCCTAGCTAAATGGGTTTCTATTAAGTAAAGGTAAAATGTAAAGGTAGTCCTGTGACATGAATGTTTAATCATAAGGGGTGGTGCTCATTTCCGTTACTAAGCCAAAGTGCCAGCGTTGTCCGAAGACGGCTCCAGTGGTCATGTGGCCAGTATGACCGCACAAAACGTTGTTACCTTCCCACCAAAGTGGTACCTATTTATCTATTTGCATTTGCTGCTTTCAAACTGCTAGGTTGGCAGAAGCTGGGATTAGTGACATGAGCTCGTCAAGAAATGCTGTTAATTGTTAACCGACAACATTTTCCACAGTACTTGTTAAATAATTCCAATGATATGGGCATGACACAGTGAACATGCAGCTTTTATAAGTACTACAGTTTCAAGAAGGAATACCATTTCAAGAAAATGTACTTTTGTAAATATGTTCACCTTATATTAATGCCTAGCTCATGTTCATATCCTAGGTATTCCCCTTCCCTCTTTTTTCGTCTTTTAATTTTTTCCTATTTTTTATTTTTTGTAATAATACTTTTAAAATCCAATTAAAAATTAAAAATAAATTAATTAATAACAAATTTAATCTCAACAGAAAAAGAAAAGCATGTGCACCTATCTCATTTTAAAAAGGATGTTAAGTATGTATTTCTTCCTCCTTGGATAAAAAAGTAACAAGAATGACTCTTACTTTGGGTAACATATGCTCCAAAAAGGATCCACATGGAAGCAATAAGTGAGCCAAACATCAACATGAAGCCAATGAAGAGCCAGACACGAGCACCTGTAAGAACATACGAAGCTAAGTACTGCGGTAATATTTGCTGTAAATTATGAGAGGATGCTTCAAAGAAGCACCACTGCTTATTCCACTCATGAAAAGTAGAACAAGACTTGCATTCATCATCTCAACACTGCAAAGATGACACAAATGAACATCTACAAAAAACATTATCCTCAGAAATCAATGGTATCATGATAAACTCCAGAAAAATTATGGTTTAACATAGTGCAAGATAAATGAGACTATCGGGTAAAAATCTTATACTGTTTTGTCAAGCTTGTGATGCTTTCGGTCTGAACAATCACTTGATAGCACTGACAATACCAGTAAAATGCAATATAACAAAAGGAGAGTTATATTTTAAGGAGGGAGGCCTGGGTGTCTAGCCTCTGGCTATAAAGTTTCTTTCATTAACTGGAAACCTGATTGCCTCTTAAAAGCAATCTACTTCACAGGTTTACTTGAAAGAGAAAATGGTAGTTATCCCATGTATACTGTCCTTGACTTCTACAGAAGATGGTGATACAAAAGTGCAATAATTTAGAAATATTTCCAGAATTCATCTAAGGCATTTTTATTCTGTCATTTGTTAAATCTAAATCTTAATTTTCTAGCCAATATTAGAAATTATTACTAACAATATTTTTATGAGCTGCTCCACATCTTACTTTGTGGTACTATACAGCTGGCCCTCCATATCTGCAGTTCTGATCTGATTGTTCACAGATTTGATTAATATGTTCTCTCTAAGAATCTCTAGCATGACTCTGCCAGACATTGACCATAGAATCACACTGGAGGACCTACCGTAGATATAACACTCTTTTAGGCATTTGTAAGGCCATCCAGTGCAATTATATGGCCAACGTCTGCTAGATGTTGGCCACAGAGTTGTGCTGGAGGTCCTAGGATTCCTAGAGAGGTGTACTTTCAAGTTAAAAAAATGTTTTGGGTTTTTGTTTGTTTGTTTGTTTGTTTTTTGCTGTTTTTTCACTCTCATAGGGGCCTTGCAGCCCTAACCCCAGCATATATGGAGGGCCCATTGTATTTAAATAGGTCACATCTCAGCATCCACTTGTAGAGCAAATTCTCTAATTATTATTAAGTCTAGCTAGATAAACAAATGTATTCTCACCTGTTCTTCCTAGACATCCATCACCATAGCTGTCTCCTCTCACCTGAGCATTTGATACAGCATTTATCCTAAAAGACAAAAAGAAGCATTTTAATTTAACTAATTGATGTTACCAGCAACCTAAAAAGAATTAAAAACCTTCACTATTCTGGATCCACAAGATAGCCACTTAGTAAATAACTTCAGTGTTAGCATTCTTCTCTTTGAATTTATCGTGCAATAAAATATGCAATTATTAAACCTGAACAGGTAACAGCCAAAATGCTAAAGCACAGTAATTGGTATCTGACAACAGGAGTATTGGATTCACTGGATTCTCTACCACACAAATACATATAGTAATTTCTGTATAGTTTAACATCTATAACTCTTAAGTATATTTTCTAATATTGGCAGTGATAGTGATCAGTCTACTGCAACACAAAGTCAAAAGGCAGAAGAAAGGATCATTCCTAGATAGCTGGCATAAGGTACTTATTAAGTGTAAAAACAGTAAGAGGTGTAGATCAGAAATTGCTCTCTGAAGATAGTGGAGACAGGTACCCAGGAAAACCAGCCCATGCCCCCAAACAGAGAAGGCAGCAAACTATAAAGGCATCAAGCGCTTTAATAAATAAATAAATATAAAAGGGAAAACAAAATAGATAGAGGGAGAAGGGTTTCTTTGTAGCTTCTTTTTATCATGTGAGACAGTTTACATTCAACTGCCATCTGAGGTATGAAATTCATTTTATACTGTATATACTTACATGAAGAAAGCCAGTGTGGAAAACACTCCACAAGTATGGAATGCATGGTTCATTTGATCTGGCTTTGGATAAACTACAGCTGCATCAATCATTATCCACCAACCTGTAAAAAACTGCATTACATATGATGATTAAACGAAGTCAGAAACTATAGAAAGGTCACCAATGCAGTTTCCTTTTCCATCTTCCACTCAAAGTTCATAATCAGATGGGTCCTAGACATCCAGTCTCATAAGAGAAGCAAGCCTTCAGAAACAAATGTAGGTCCATTTTGCAGCTAAAGAACTCTCTCCTTCACAGTAGCTTTTAAATACCTCCTAAAGTAGGGATGGGAAACATGCAGCTCATGTGCTGCATGCAACACCCTGCCCCCATGAATTCTGGCAATACCTTATAGGTTCCCTGCCCCCACATCAAACTAGTTGCTATGAAAGAAACTAGGGGAACTACTTTAAGAACAGATTTGAAACTGGGAAAAATATGCCTACCTAAAAATTAGTACTTCCAGGAGATGCTCCATGGAAACAGTATGTTTCCAGACTAAATTGCCCCAACTACTCAACATAAATGGGCTCAAAATGGAGGCCAAAACAATGTAGGTCAAGCAGACTCCATTTAAATAGTAAATGGCACTTGGAAAAGATGATGTCCCATTCCTCTAATTAAGAGATATCATACTTCAGTATTGGCTTCAAGATACATAAGACTGTATGGTTTCATGGTATCTGCTTATATAAAAATGGGAGCCAGTTGCACTGTCCTGAGGATAGAGTCTATGATAGGGTGTTAATTGCTCCCAAACTGTATCTCTTCCCAAATAGGCTGAAAAGCCATGGCAGCAACCCCCATGGTTAAAAATACTGCTGCTTAATGCCCAGCCAGTGAATGGTAGGACAGCTGCCATTCAGGATGTGATCCTGGATGAACATGCCAACTTGGCATGTGTTACAGAGACCTGGTTGGATAAAGTGGGGCGGGGAGTCCATCTTTCCCAGCTTTGCCCATCAGGATTCTCTGTGCAGCAGCAGGCAAGACCTGGGGGGGGGGGGCAGGAGAGAGATGGAGTGGCAGTGGTCTATTAGGATAATATCCCCGACCATGTGTCTTATTCCCTCAGTCTGCAGGGTTTGAATGTATGTATTTAAAGGTGAGCAGCCAGGACAGATATGGGACTGTTGGTGTATCGCCCACCCTACTGCTCAACAGTCTTCCTTCCTGAAATAGCTGGGGTGGTCTCAGAGGCTGGCGTTGGAGTCTCCAGGGTTATATTGCTGAGAGATTTCAATATCCATGCTGAGGCTACCATGTTGGGAGTGGCTCAGAACTTCATGTCCACTATGACAACGATGGGTCTTTCATTCCCCATAATAGTGATCTGGGAATGGAGGAGCTTTCTACTGTTCTGTTGTCATGGGCAGATCACTTCCTGATCAGGTTTAGACTTGCTAGAACTTGGAGCATCCAGAGGAGTGGGGAACCCATTAGGATGGCCCACCCCATTTGGCAGATGATCCTGTTGAAGCCCCCTGGTTGATCTGTGAAATGCAAGAATGACCAGGTCAGTAGACATGATCACTCCTAAGTGTTCCGTCTCATGGAGTGGAGCTAAACCAGCTCCTTGTTTCTCTAAGGAACTGGCAGCAATGACGTGAACAAGATGGAGAGTAGAGCAGCAGTGGCAGAAAGTTTAGTTAGAGTGAATCTGACTGAAAACAGGCTAAAATCTATCTGAAGGCATATAGTAGAGCAACCAAAAAAAAGGTTATTATTTTTTTGGCTACAACTATTGCAGCTGCACAGAACCATTCAGCTGAGTTGTTGAGATCTGCTGTGATCTGGTCCAGAGGATAATGTAAGCAAATCAACAACTCATTGTGAAGAATTTGCTCACTATTTTGCAGATAAAATCACTCAGATTTGCTCTGACTTAGATGTGAGTTGATACAGTTTCAGTGGATGTAATCTTGGCCCCTGCTTGTCCAGTACTGATGGACACTTTTCAATTTGTGCAGCCTGAGGATGTGGACAGTATCATTGGAGAGGTGAGAGCCACCACATATGTACTAGATCCTTGCCCTTCCTGGCTAATTAAACAGTCCAGAGGAAGACTGGTGGAGTGGGTAAGGGAAGTGATTAATGCCTCTTTGCAACAAAGCAGGGTCCCAATAGGCTGTGGTGAGACATCTTCTTAAAAAAAATAACTGGATACTACTATATTAGCTAACTATAGGCCAGTTTCCAACCTTCCATTTTTGGTCAAGGTACTGGAGCATGGCTTCTCAACTCCAGGGATTCCTAGATGAAATGGATTATCTAGATTCATGCCAGTCTGGTTTCAGGCCTGGTTATGGGACAGAAACTGCTTTGGTTGCCTTGGTGGATGATGTACGCAGGGAACTGGACAGGTGGAGTGTGTCCCTGCTGGTTCTACTGGACCTCTCAGTGGCTTTCGATGCCACAGTATCCTTCTGAGTCACCTCTCTGGAATGGGGCTTGGAGGTACGGTTAACAGTAGTTCTTGTTCCTTCTTGGAAAAATGCTCTCAAAAAGTGGTGCTGGGGGATCCCTGTTAGACTCCTTGGTCACTGGCCTGTGGCGTCCTTCAGGGTTCAGTCTTGTCCTCTATGCTTCAACATCTACATGCTGACAGAGGTTGTCTGGAGTTTTGGAGTAAGGTGTCACCTGTATGCTGATGATACCCAACTCTCCTTTCCACCTAATTCCAAGAAAGCTGTTTCTGTACTAAATCGTGTATAGCAGCTGTAATGGACAAACAAATTGAAGCTTAATCTAGATAAGACAGAGGTGCTCCTGGTCAGTCAAAAGACAGATCAAGAAATAGAGATTAAACCTGTGTTAGATGGGGTTATACTCCCCTTGAAAACCCAGGTTTGTTGTTTAAACGTACTTCAGGATTCAGTGCTAAGCCTAAAGGCCCACATTTCGACAGTGACCAGGAATTCTTTTGCACAGTTAAAATTGGTGCAACAATTGTGCCCGTTCCTTGAGAGGTCAGATCTGGCTACAATGGTACATGCCTTGGCTACATCCTGTTTGGATTACTGTAATGAGCTGCCTTTGAAAAGTTCTCCGAAACTTTAGCTGGTCCAAAGAGCTGTAGCCAGGTTGTTAACTGGAACTGGCTACATGGAACACACAACTCTCTTGGCATGACAGCCCCTCCCTAAAGAGGCCAGGATGGCTCCATCTTTGCTTTCTTTTCGACCACAGATAAAAACATTTTTATGCCGTCAGGTTTGGAATATAAATGCGGTGTAATTCAGATTTTAAGGCTTGTATAGAGTTTTTAATACATTTTAAAATTTAATGCATAATTGAACTTTTAAAATTATTTGTTAAGACAACATTAAAATAGTAAAGCATCATACTTCCTTATCACAACTACAAAACCAGCTTGTATTAATTTGTTTAAAGTATATGCTCATTCTGAACAGAGAGGAGACAGCAAAATATGTCTTTTCCATTTCTGCTTCATATATCTAGTAATGATTTATCAAAAAATGGAATACAATAGTATAGCATAGTGCATACCTGTACTTTATTTGTGAGGCTAGAGAAAGATGTGAGGATCTGTGAAATGGCAGGAGGTGTGGATTCATAACAAGCATGGATTCCTGCCATTTCAAGGATCCTCAGTCTCAATCCAGCCTCACATATTTTGTCACCTGGTTCTACCTTCAATGCAGCTGCTTCAATGCTCCTGTCTTGCTTCAGCCTCACATTTCATTCATTTGCCCCTTCTGTTATGTATGAGACACAAGGGTGACAAGAGACAGAGGATCTGAGAGATGAACCAGCAGGAGTGGCACAGTTGCTGCCTTGAAGGTGGAAACGGGTGGCTGGTGGCAAAAAGTTCCTGGTTTTTGAGGTTTTTGGACTTTGGATTAGAGGTGCTCAACCTGCACTGTGCCATAATGTGTTGGTCTATGACCATAAGAAAGATGAACTAAAACTAGAACTGAATCCATAATGATGGCATATATCACTTGAGAAAAAAAGAGAAAATTAGGAATGCAGCTATCACTAATGCATGATTTAGACAGTGTGCTTGGAATAATGCCAAAATAACCATCACTGCTAATATGCTGATCTAACAAACCTATGCTTTCATTACTCTGCTGTACTGCTTCCAGTTCTCCCAAGAGGAAACCTAAAAACACCCCATTTTGTAGTTCATAACTTCCCAGAATATGTTCTGATATGATAAGGCCTTTAATACAAATATTATTTCTTTGACCAATCTATAAGTGTGGTGATTATTCTCAAATGAAAATGTGCACAGAATAGTGCAGTTGTAAGCATATTTTCCTCCAAAAAACCTGACAAGGATTTTTACCTATTGATAGGTTTGCCTTACGGTCAAATAAGTCAGAAACAACTTGAAGGCAGACAACAAAAACGTGTATAAGACTAATGCCTAACTGGTCCTCAACAATGCAATAGAACATAACTTTTGAGAAAACTTGCACACTACTGCATTGTAACAGACCAAATGTAAATGTTTCCCAAAGCTTCAACATAAACAGTGCCTTTAAATATGATTTTTTTTTTTACCATCAGCAACTGGGAAGGGTCTGGCAAATAATAAAAATGTATGATATCAACTTTCACCTACCACACAAGACTTTAAAAGCTGGCTCTTACAGCATAATTATAAATCAGAATGCAAATCATTATCTGCCTATGAAAGATTACAGATACAATACTTATGGCCAGTTCTGCCAACCTTTTAGTCACCAGAAATGATGCCATTAAAGATAATCAAACTCATTAAAAATACTATGACCTCTTACAAAAATGAGATATCTGCTAGACATTACGTTAACATTAGAAACACAGATAAAACATGTTTACTGTATATACTCATGTATAAGTCTAGAAATTTAGGTCAAAAATTGACCCAAAAAACCCTGAGTCGACTTATTCATGGGTCAGTGTAAGTACTGTATCTTAACTCTTATTTAAAAGAAGGAACTATACCTTGGTGAAAGGCAAGAGTATAATTTGTCCTGGAAGCACCAATCCCCTCCACTTTCTCATCCATCCAGCCTTAAGAGTGAGCACAAAGAGTTATGTCTGCTGGAATTTTGTAAGTTCTTTGAAATTGTTTTGCTTTGCTTCATTCTTTAGATCCTTTGCTATATACCTCTAAATTTTACTCTCAACTTATCCATGGGTCATATCAAAATCCAGGATTTTTGCCCCAACACTTGCCCTCAACTTATACATGAAGTCGACTTACAGTCAATTTTGTACAGTAATTTGTCTCAAGACTTACCAGAATCCCAGCTACCACTGAAGCAACAGTATTTCTTCTTTCACTCCAATCTATACACTCACATTCTGGCCATCGGAAATTGTCCAGGAAGCCTGCCATTTTCTAAGTTCAGTTTTGCTTCTTCACTTGTGTATTTGCATTAGATTTTCATAAGCTTCCAAGATCTAAACAAAAGATGATCAAAAGATAAGAGGGGTTTATTCCCACAGACTTTCTAAATAGTAGTATGCAGTAATCAGGCAAGAACCCATATACAGTTGACCCTCCATATCAATGGATTTTTTATCCACAGATTCAAGCATCCATGGCTTGAAAATTTATTTTTAAAATAAAAATTTCAAAAAATAAGCTTTGATTTTGCCACTTTATACTAGGGACACCATGATACATTGTATTTAATGGAACTTGAAGATCCAGAGATGTTGGTATCCACGGAGGGTCATGGAATCAAACTCCAGTGGATACCAAGGGTCGACTGTACAGATATACAATTATCTACAGCTGTACATACCTATTCAGGCTCCTGCTCTACCCTCTGTATAGTACTGTGTATCTCTTCTGAACAGGTCTCTAGAGCAAGACAACTCCTTTGCATTAGATTTTCCCAAAAAGATGTTTTGTCAAGGAAAAATATAGGCCTACAATTACAGTCAACATGCATTTCTTTGAAGTCTATTGTCCCATGCTGGCAGAGGGGCTAGACATAGCATAAGGCTAAGAAGTAATGAAAAGCTGAGTATTACTCTCCTGATATGCAAGCAAATGTACACACACAAGATTTCCTAACCCCATTCTCTGGCTTTTCCCCATCAGTAGGGGAAAAAACGCACAGAGAATGAGTAAGGACAGAATGGACTAGGAAACCCTGTGTGTCTACATTTTCACTCTCCTATTCACTTGAAAAATACCATTGCAGAAGGGATGATCACGCATGAGCCAATGAATCTAATATCACATTACTCACAGAAATAGGCTATGCAGGGGTTGTAGCTGTTTTAGATATCAGTCCACTCAACCTTGCATTCATGCAAAATGACCAGAGTATGCACATCACTTTTACAAGGAGAGATTGAGGATGTTCTAGGACAGGTACGCAATAGCCTATAGTGAAAGACTAAGGTGGGTTACAGACCGCCTGTTTGGGATGGGCTGCACCCACCCCTTTCCCCGGTGTATCGGGGCCTCAGCTGCCAGACCGGCAGCCTCTGAGGCCCCAATCCGCCGCTTTCCAGGGCAAAAAGCCCCTTCCCCGCAACCTGAAAAGGGGTGTTCTTGGGGCTTCAAGAGGTGGGGAGGAGGAGAAAGGCTGCGCCCAGCGACACAAACTGACTCCGTACTTTCATGGCAGTTTATAACCCGCCATAGTTATACTAGAGTATCTACCCAGACACTTCCTGATCTACAACTGTAAAATATAAAACTGATGAAAAAAGTTGCACAGCTGTTTTCTTGGTGAATGGGGAAACAGATACACAGAGAAACCAAATATATTCCATCCACCATCATGGACTAAAGCAGCAGTAAAACTGTCAATGAAGAAAGCAGGTTAAGGGATATAATTACACTATGTTAAGTGACATCTAATACCTCTATCAGAGAGCTAGCATAGTCTAAGTGTAGTGGAATCTCCCTCTTTGGAGGTCTTTAAACAGAGGCTAGATAGCCATCTGTCGGGGATGCTTTGATTTGGATTTCCTGCATGGCAGGGGGTTGGACTGGATGGCCCTAGTGGTCTCTTCCAACTCTATTATTCTATGATTCTAATAGTTTGAGCACTGGACTACAGTACTGGAGATCAGGGTTCAATTCCTTCCTCAGCCATGGAAACCCACCAGGTGACATTGGGCAAGTCACCCTCTCTCACCTTCAGAAGAAGGCAAACGCAAATTCTCTCTGAACAATTCTTTCCAAGAAATCCCCACGATATAGTTGCCTTAAGATCACTGTCAAGTCAGAAACGATTTGAAGGCACACAACAACAATACCATTACAGGGAGATAATCAGACAATATCACCATATTCTGTGGAAGTGTTGCGTTGATTTATTTCTACAATGATTTCCTTCTACACTTTACTCAAAATAGTGGGATACACTATTGTAGGATATTAGCTTCAAAGCGGTAACACCTTTCTTGAAGATCCACATCTAAGGCATCCAGTATATTGTATTTTCTGGCGTATAAGATGACTGGGCGTATAAGACGACCCCGAACTTTTTCAGTAAAAATATAAAGTTTGGGATATACTTACCGTATAAGACTACCCCTCTTTCTGTGAAGCTGGCAGCTGGCCGTGTGCGTGCGCACGCAGACTTCAACAGGCCTCTGGAGACCTGTGAAGCTGGCAGCCACGCACAGGCTTCAAGGGGCCTCTGGAGGGCTGTGAAGCCGGCTGCAGGCCATGCACGCACACGCAGGCTTCAAGAGGCCTCTGCAGGTCCCTTGAAGCCTGAGCGTGGGTGCCAGCTTCACAGGCCTCTGGAGGCCCCTTGAAGCCAGCAGCCGGCCGTGCATGCGCATGCAGTCTTCAAGAGGCCTTCGGAGGCTTGTGAAGCAGGCAGTTGTGCACAGGCTTCAAGGGGCTGCTGGAGGCCTGGAAGCCGGTGGCGGATGCGCTGGGCCATGGAACAGACCAGGTGAGCGTGCCAGGCCGCAGGGCTCTCTTGTGGCCAGGGCTTAACCCGGCGTATAAGACGACCTTCGACTTTAGACGCAGTTTTAGAGGGTTAAAGAGTCGTCTTATACGCTGGAAAATACAGTACTTTGCTACAAATTCAGTTAAAGGAAGCTGACATAGATATGTTGGGATTTCAATTGTTAGAGCACCAAATGATACAGGGAGACAGACAGAGCATGGAAAGTTACTTTTTTGGATTAATTTCCAGAACTCCCCAACTGCCTTGACTACCGGAGGGAGTATGGGACCCACACTCCAAAATATAACTTTTCTACCTCTTGAAGATCAAATGCTATGATAAGCATCTTTAGGGCAACAATCCTCTGAAAGTTTATCTGGGTATAAACCCAGTGAAATGAAAGGATATATTACTGAATAAATGTATACCAGACTGGGCTGCAACCTTCACTGATTTCAGCTAGCAAACATGAGGAACATTATATTTCTTAACTTTCTTTCTGATGACAGTCACCTAAATTTTAATTTTCCATCTTTCATGGGGAGAAAAAAGTATATATCAAATAAAGAAATAAATTCTTCCAGAATGTTTAATTTCCCCTTTGAAATCAACTCCCTTATAATTTTAATTCATAAGTCGACACAATATTTTTGCAAGAGATTCTCATGTTCAGTAATGAGGTAAAAAACAATGTTAGCAATATGCATACATGAAGCATTAATTATGCTGTGCACTCCCTAGCCTCTACTTTACTTCTTTTGAAATTTTAAATGTCCAGAGTAGGCAACCTGTGCTTAGCTGACCCAATTTCACACGTTTCAAAATGCAAATCTCTGATGGAGATTCCCCAACAGCAGACCTCTGGAATTCTATTTTGGTCATTCCAGCAGCTACCAAAGCCAGCTCTTTGTGGTCTGTGCTACTTTGTCCCAAACACCAACCTGATAACCTTTTCACACAAAGCCCTTGCGCTCTACCACTGAATCCTCAAGCCGATATACTGAGAAAACTCTGAAATCAAGATTTTAATGAATAAGCAGGCAGCCTTTATCTATGCAAATGCAGCGCTTTAATAAACCTGTAATAAATGTCATTCCACTGAGGCCTCCTTTATTGGCTTTTTGCCTTTCGCAAGCACTCATATAAAGCTACAGAGCATTCATCTGAGGAAGTAGGTGCATGTCTATGAAAGCTCATGCTCCCAACTTCTCTCTTCCAGTGAGCCTCAAAACTGCTCCAAGATCCCTGTTGTTGTTGTTGTGTGCCTTCAAGTCATTTCTACCTTATGGTGGCCTTAAGGTAAATGGGCTTTCCTTGGCACGATTTGTTCAGAGAAGGTTTGCCATCTGAGAACCAACAGCGCAAGGTCACCTAATGGGTTTCATGGCTGAGCTGGAGAATCAAACTCTTGTCTCCAGAGTGGCAGCCCAGCACTCAAGCCACTACACCAGGCTGGCATACAAGATCCCTCTGCATAATGGTTTTCCAGACGAAGACTGTGATGGTGTCTTTGAATACAAAGCTCCAGTCACTCTTGCTGAGCTTGGTCCCACAAGTGGAACCGGTTTCCAGAGATGGAAAGATAATTTAAAAGGGGCGCAGTCAACTCCTCTGCACAGAAACAGACAGAAGGGTGTGTAAAGGCATCCTTGGGTGAGCATTCCCCAAATATTCTCATGAAGAGTTTTAATTTAATTTCCCCAACACCTGCGCACACACAAAAACTATCCGTCCGTCCATCGGGGCAGGAAACCCCCTCCCTGGCTTGGAAATCGGAACTAAAACAAGTGCTAAAAACACATTTGCCCACAGGAAAGAAAGAATTAGATGCTCATTTGTGCTTTGCTGTGTGCCTTCAAGTCGTTTCCAACATATGGACCCTAAGATGAAACTATCACAGGGTTTTCTTGGCCAGATTTATTCAGAGGGAGCCTGCCATGGCCATCCTCTGAGGCTGAGAGTGTGTGACTTGCCCAAGGTCTGCCAGTGGGTTTACATGGCTGAGTTGTGATTCAAACCCTGGTCTCCAGAGTCATAGTCCAACATTCAAACATACTGTACTACATCAAGCAGGATTATCTCTGCAATGTGTTTTGGTCCCTCCTCACTCTGTTTCGATATAACAAGGAAAGAGGACAGAGCCTAGTGGCACCTTTAAAACTGGTTTATTTTGGCCTGAGCTACTACCACAGAGTCAGAGCCACTTCTTCGGAGGACCTGAGGAACAGACACTCCTCCACTCCTGGCCTCCTGAGCCTTGGTCTCAGATGCACTGGTTCTGGGGCCAAGGGTCAGGATGTCTTTACAAACACAAATGTGTGACTACATATAGCCATACACTTGTGTTTGTAAAGATATATAGAGAAAGGAACAGAGAGATATGTTATATATATACAGTTTATATACAGTATATATAGTCACACATTTGTGTTTGTAAAGATATACATAAATAGGATGGAGAGATATGGAATGTGTGAGAATATGGAAAATTAATGTGTGTGTGTGTGACATTTGTGTTTGTAGAGACATCCATAAGTAGGAATGGAGAAATATGTAATGTGTGAAAATACAGAATGGATAATAATAATAATAATAATAACATTTTGAAAGTGTGACACATCTGTGTTTGCAAAGATACACAGAAACAGAAATGAAATCTAATGTGTGAGAATATGGAAAACAAGAGAGTCCTATAAAAGCATGAGACGTTTGTGTTTGTAAGGATGTCCATAAAGAGGAATGGAGGGGCATGCAATGCGTGAGGATGTGGGGAACAGCAGAGAGAGACTATCGCCAAAGAGAGCAAGTGAGCCACACTCTCTCAGCCTCAGAGGATGGCCATGGCAAACGACAACAACAACACACACAACACCTCCGAAGAAATCTTGCCAAGAAGAAAGCCCCACGGCGGGGTCTCCTTGGGGTGGCCATAAGTCGGAAAGGACTCCAAGGCACACAACAAGAGCAAATGTCCTCCCGCAAGAGCCGCCCCCGCTGCCCCCAGCCTCGCTGGGCTCAAGGGCAAGAGTGAGCGGAGGAGGAGGAGGAAGGCGGGGGCGGGCGGGAATGATAGTAAGGGCTCCCCGCGCGAGCCCCGCTCCCCCTCACCCTCACCTGGAAGCGCCTCCTCTCCTGCGTGCTCCATCCACTGCCCCAACCGGGCCACCTCTGCTCTGCCCTGCTGCCAGCCACAGGCTGAGGCGAGGAAGGAAGCCACAGGGAGCCTCGACCAATCAACTCCCGGCTTGACGCGTCACAATCGGGAGGAACCGGGATGAGCGCGGTGATTGGAAAGCGCGCCGGCGCAGGGACAGAGAGAGAGAGAGAGAGATTGAGACAGAGATGCCTGGCGAAGGTGTGGCCTCCGTGGCTCCGCCCACCCGCCAGACGTCATAGATGAACTGGCGCGCGCAGGCGTCAGTCGCGATGACGGTTGGGCGCGAGGCAGGCCTCAGAATCAGAGCGCTTTCATGCGGGAGGAAGCCCTGCTCCTGCTGCCTTAAGAGGAATTTTTGCCTATTAGCTATAGTGGAATCTCACTGACTGCCTTATGTTTATTTTATTTCCAACATGTGTGTGTGTGTTTTATATATTTACAACATGTAAATAAATATACACACACATATAAAACATTATATATATGTATGTGTGTGTGTGTAAATATACAATATCTATCTATCTTTCTATAAATATATTAAAAAAGCACTTTAAAAACAAAACAATCCACTCAAAACAGTAAAAAGTTTTAAAACAGACAACATTTAAAATATACAATATTAAAATAACCTAAACTGCCCCTGCATGGTTCTAAAAAGCTTTTGACAGGGCTTGGCCTGCCAGGGCTCCATGGTGTGGGATCCTGGGATGTGTAGTTTTGTGAGCTGTCCAAGGCTCCGCTGTCAGTGAGCTCTGGGACCACAATCTACACATCCCAGGTTCCAGAGAGTAGAGCCATGGCAGGTAAAGCAATGTCAGACCGCATCATCAATTCATTTCATAACCTGCCTTGCCACAGACTTCTCTATACAGTTGCTAACTCACCTGCTGGGTTGTTACCTTTCTTCCAAAACACAATGCAGAAATAATCCAGTTTGAGACCGCTTTAACTACCCTGGCTCAGTGCTAGGGAATCCTGGGAATTGTAGTTTTGGGAGACATTGAGCCTTCTCTGTCATGAGAACTCTGATTCCACAATAAACTACAGTTCCCAGGATTCCCTAGCACTGAGCCAGGGCAGTTGAAGCGGTATCAAACTGGATTATTTCTGCAGTGTGTATTAGACCTTAGGCTGCTGCCACACTGAGGAATTAATGCAGTTTGGGCACTGCTTTAACTGCCCTGGCTCAGTGCTAGGGAATCCTGAGAGTTTTCTGTGGCAAACATAAAGCTCTCTGACAAGGCTTAATTTCTCACAAAACTATAAATCCCAGAATTACACAGCATTAAGCCATGGCCATTAAAGCGGCGTCAAACTGCATTGATTCCTCAGTGCTGATCCATCCTTAGCTGCACCTAAATGTGCAGCTTCCTTTCCCATTTTGTTTTCTTCTGCACTGCTTTAAACTTGATGTCCATTGGTTGTTTAATAATGCTATCCTATGCATATCTCCTCAGAAATTAGTCCCATTATTTATAGTGGCACTTACACTATGTCTTGAATGACAGACAGACAGACAGACCTGATGTTGTGCTCTTTAGCTCCCAGGAATTGTGATTTTACTGTTCAGTATTGTAATAGCCACACTATCCAAACTACACACTGCTGTAAAAGTAGCAGTTACAGGTATCTTCACTCACTGCTGTTATTAGATAAGCTGCAGTACATTTGCTTAACTAGCTAAAGGATATGGTTCTAGTAAGTTTTCCCATTACACGAACGGTAACTCTCAACCTAAATTTCCGAAGACCAGTGATGTTTTGTTTCAGTAATAGTCACTGCTACACTTCAAATTGAGAGTCTCAGCTACAGGAGACCTACTCAATCAATATATTTACTAAAGTATTGACATACCACTCAGCAATTGATTCAGTAGATCTGTTCTAGATGGACCTAATAACTCAATTCAAGATGAATCTCTGAAGATGCCAGCCACAGATACTGGCAAAACGTCAGGAATAAACTCTTCTAGAACATGGCCACAGAGCCCAAAAGCCTCACAAAAACCTATTAATTCAAGATATCTCTCCCATAGTCATATTTTTAGCGTCCCTAAAAATTCCTGCCACTTTAAAACCTTTGCTCTAGGAACAAACATTTGTCTGTTTCAGCTAATTTTTAAAACTGTCCAAATGTGTAGGTGACTAAATTTCTAATCAAAATATTAATTCACCATAACTAACAAATGAAGGGATAGCAACAAAGCCAAGGCATGCTGGTAGAAGTGTTTTTATTTAATCCTATCCTTCCACAGCAAAGATCACTTACTATGTGTTTGAACTAGAAATTGTTCCAACAGTAAAATAGAAGAAGAAAAAACTTAAAGTCTTTTGGAAGGATCTGTCTTTCACAGAAAAATCAAATTATTATCTGCTTAATTCTACTTCAGAATAAGAGTAATCCAGTTTAAAAAACTGGTTTTAATATCAGATGCTCTACCACTTTTGTTTTCTGTTTTCTCTGTGTCATTTCCAGTCTTTTTTTCCACTTGGATTTTGTGGAGCTCCTGTATCTTTGCAATTTCTTTGCCTGCATTAAAATGTACCATTTGTCTGCTGAGAAGGGGAACAACTAAGTTGAAATCATTAATTCGTTTGTTTAATGCCTTGACATCTTCTATAAAATGTTCACAAATCTCCTGCCATTGTTTTGCTTTCTGCGGTGTCATTGGATCTCCCAGTTTCTTCCTAGAAATAACCATATCCTTTCTTAGCTTTTCAATGGTTTCCCGTATTTCTTTCTGCATGAGAATCCATTCTGGTTGGTATCCATTGTCTATCAGGATCCGGTTCAGGTTGTGAGTCATAGGATCAATATGTGGACAATCTGAAAATTTTCTCAAAGGCTTTCCTTTACCACTAAGGTTATCAAAATCTCCTTTTGCCATGGATTCCTGAATGAGGTCTTCAACCAATCGTTCCATTGCTTGGGTGATCTTTGCTTTCTTACTTTGCCGTACATCTTTTGCTAACATAGCTTCACTCATAGCAAGTCCACTCTCCATAATCTGCTTCCGGTATTCCATGACCTGTTCAGAAGCCCGATCAACTCTAAACTGCATGTACTGTTTTTGTCTTTGACTTGGAGTACCATAACCAATACCTTCAAAACTTAAATAGTGTCTGTGTTGTGGTGCTTTAGATTTGAATCTATCTTCCTCATCCTCCTCTGCCTTTTCTCTTGATTTCATTTTCTCAGCTATATCATTAAGCACAGTTGTATATGCTTCTTGAATTTGCACAAAAATTGCAGCATCTGCTGTAGCCGATCCGCTGTCGGGGTGATACTGCTTGGCAAGATCTCGGTATACATTTCTAACATCATCCAGTGAACAACCTTCCTGAACTTTAAGAATCCTGTAAGATTCTTTGATGTTCTTATGCCTGTGATCTGACAGCAGTCGATGGCCATAATCAAAGCAACGTGGAGCTGGATTGTGTTTCTTTGGAACCAGCACTGAACATACCGAGATATGACATTGTATTTTTCTCATCAGCACCACAGAAAGCCACTTCATAGCTCTTCAGTGTAGCTACAGGTACAAACCTGAACAAGTTCAAATGGAATTTAAGTGAATTAGTTATATTTTTGAAAAGATCTACTGTATTGCCATTCTTGGGTTCTTTTCTGTGAGTTAGTTTAGATAATTAACAAATGTTCTGAGTTAATTCTCACACACAGTTAACCCAGAGGCTAAGCAGTTACGAAGTACAGTTGTGCCTCCATATTCGCTAGGGTTAGGGGCACAAGACCCCCATGAATATGGAAAAACCGCAAATAACAAAAATATCATGTTTTTACCTGAGGGGACACCTCTCTAGGAATCTCTAGGTCCTCCGGTGCAACTCTGTGGTCAACATCCGACAGACACTGACCATAGAACTGCACTGGAGGAGCTACAAAGGCCTAGTAGAGTATTCTTTCTAGGAATCTCTAGGTCTTTCAGTGCAACTTTTAGTTTAAGTTGACTATAGACTTGCACTGGAGGACCTAGATATTCCTAGAGAGAACATAGTAATGAAATCCGTGAATAATCAAATCCGCAAATATGGAGGGATGAGTGTATACTTTATAAATGGATGGAGAATAACTTTGTCCACTTTTATCCTATCCCAGACCTTGAAAGGCCACACTTCTCTCCATCCTTTCCCCAGTTTAGGCCTGAACCCCACTTAGCAGAGGAGTGGAGACATGCTTTGCCTGCCCCTGCTTTATAAATATGTTTGCCGGATTCTGCTTCCACAATATCAATGAAATGGGAGCATTTTTGAAGCTATATTCCACCTGACAGGTTAGTATTACAAGAATCACACCATCTATTAACTCAAGTTCCAATAGAAACAGAGGGAAAACATGCAATTTGGCACATATGTAACTGAAAGAATTTCAGGAGGTGAGAATACTCTGTAAAGTTTTTCTCAATGGCTTTGTGTTTGTGCTGGTCTACTCTACCTACTCTGCATTTCATATTTTCAGATTTGGAAAGAGACCTTCCTCTTAACAGTGAGTTTCCAAATTGTTTCCAAATGTGTAAGCGAACAACTAACCTTCATGCTGCCACCAAAAAATGCAACTGATTAAAAGTCAGGTGATTGACTGAATACGTGATCAATAAGATTAACTAAAGAAAGTAACTCTAAATAGCTTAAGCCCAACTTTGAAACTGAATCAAGAATCTTGCAGTCTCAGGCAATAATTAATTTAGAAAACAAATGGCGGAATATTCTTAATGATGAAGTGAGAAGACCAACACCATTTTACCTTCAATTCTTCTAGAAGAAACATGGTCATTCCGCATGTCTTGGCAATTCTGAAGCTTTCTGTCAGCTTCCTTTAGACTATGGGGGGAAAGAACAGTCCCATCAAAATATAAGTGATGATCAGCAAAAAACCTTCAGTTAAAGGACATACATAAAACTGGTAAATGTTTTCCTGGATACTATCATTTGTATATTCTTCCATCTTGGAAAGACAAAAGATATGAGTCAAAGGCTAAAGTCAACAGAATAACTACCACATGTTCTTGTATTTAGATTAAACAAGGAGAAGGAAACAAAATAGGAGAAAATATCATTTGTTCCAGTACTGAACTGGAAACAGACTGAACCAAAAGTCCATACACATAAGTTGTGGCTCCTAAGACCTGAATGCATTGCATTTAAGGCAGATTAAAGGATTGTCTTAGTTATTTATGGAGTATGTCCAATGATAACGGAAACAAAATTTATTTCATGTGCTATTACTCCATGATTGCTAGAAACAACGTCAATGTCGAGAGCAGACTGGATTTTCCATGGTTATACTTTTGGGTTTAATACTCTTTTGAATATGCTCTATAGTACAGATTACATAATGAAATCAAGATTTCTTTTTAAAAGAGTAATTTCTCTTTTTATCAAATCACTCTATTTCAGTGTATTGTTTACAAGCTTTTACTCTGCCTCCTACACATTATACCAGTATAGTCCCACTACAAAGGTAAAGTTAGTCCCTTGACATGAATGCCTAGTAACCAACTGCAGGGTGAATAGTCCCACTAGTCTATTTAAAACCCCATTGACCCTTGTGTTTGTATCTTCTTTCAAGTCACTGGGCCCTTATGGCAACCCCAATAATTTCACAGGGACTGCTCAGAGATGGCTTTTGCCAGTTCCTTCCTCTGAAATATAGCCTGCAGCACCTGGCTTCATGAGCAGTCTCCCACCCAAGTACTAACCAGGGCTGATCCTGCTTAGCTTCCAAGATTAGACAGGACCTGGGGCCTTTTAGGGTACTCAGGCCACTCACAGACCCTTGTTGTTGTTGTTGTTGTTGTGTGTCTTCAAGTCATTTCCCAACTCATGGTGGCCCTCTCTTGGGGTTTTCTTGGCAAGACTAGTTCAGAGGGGGCTTGCCGTTGCCATCCTCTGAGGCTGAGAGAGTGGAGTTTATCAGACAAGGGGCTTCATGGCCGAGCTGGAGGCTCAAACTCTGAGACCCCTTTACAGCCCTGGCTTAATGCCAGGGGATTCTGGGAACTGTAGTTTTGAGAGACACTGAACCTTCTCTGTCACAGAGAGCTCTGGTGCCGCAACAAACTACAATTCCCAGGATTCCCTAGCACTTAGCCAAGGGGCAGTTAAAGCAGTCTCAAACTGGATTATTTCTGTAGTGTGTTTGGGACCTATGCTACCTAAAGAGCTCTTCGTCCTTTAGCGAGGAAGACACTGACCTTCTTTAAGGGCTCCCGAGGAAGCTGTCAGCGAAGCCCCGCCTCTGCGCGCCGCTTGGGATGCTGGGAGGCGTAGTCCTGGGTAAAGTTGCCATGGAAACCGTTGCCATGGGAGACCGGCCTACAGGATTCAGGCCCTTGGTTGCTCAACCCAGTTCTTCATCATGTTGCTCTTGCTTTTTCAGAGTGTGGGTCAACAACAGATGTCAAAAAGAGAGATTTGTTTTACTTATTTCAAGGATTATATATATATATATATATATATATACACATACCGCCTCTCTCCCACAATGGGGTTCAAGGCGGATTGTTACTACTACTACTACTACTACTACTATTATTATTATTATTATTATTTTCTTACATCCTGCCTTTCTCCTTACATAGAGACTCAAATAATAATAATAATAATAATAATAATATTTATTTCTATCCAGCCTCTTCAATAAGAAATGGCTAACAGCAAATTTGAAAACAATACAACAAAATGTTTAAATATATAAAAAATGTTAAAAAGGGCAAACAATTTAAAAAGTTAAAACACTTATGAATTAAAACGTTACAATGTTAAAAACCTTAAAATTTAAAACGCACAACATTTAAATCCCAGCCTTTATCAGATTGGAAAAGCCTGACAGCATTGAGAAGGTCTTTATCTGCCGATGAAAGGAATAGCAGGGACAACGACTTAAACAGCCAGAATTAAAACGTGGATGACAAAAGCCAGAAAAAATAATACAGTAATTCGATGTTACTAACATTCAAACATAAGTTAAAAACAGCATAGTTAAAACCAATAAAAAAAAACCAGTAAAATATTAAGGCAGCAGACTACACAACACAAGTAAAATTCACCTGAATGACCCAGGTCAAGGAGACAAGATGCCTTGGCCACAAAGGAGGACAAAGTACCATGAAACGGAGGACGTCACAAAATAAAAGCGAAAAACACTCATAGGAATAAAATCCATGCTTCTTAGTCAAGCCGAAAATGGAGGACATTTTGGAATTCCCCCTGGACCAAAGGTTGAAATGTAGGGAGTTTATCGCACGGGGTTTTCCTATGCAGAAACAGGATTTAAAATGGAAAAATCCCACAATAGCAGGATCGTTTTCACACGACATCGCGCATTAACACATACAAAAAGTGGATAAATCCTGCAAAGGTGGGATCGTTTTCACATGATGTCAGCGGCACTGAGCATTAATCCAGCAGTAACCCACACAGAAAATGGACAAAATCAGCTGCTTTTTACACAGGATTTAGGTGCTTAGCCTCCTGTGTGATAAATTCCTGTCCAGGAAAGAGAAGATGTCTAGTCACCCTGACCAGAGTCCTTTCACCCTACACAGTTACAGTATAGCACTATGATGTTACTTTAACTCCTGTGGCAACATCCTAGGGACACCTGGCATTTGTTGCTGGCAAGGTACTAAAGCTTGCTGGCTGAGGATTCAGAATATCCTTTCCTAAACTGCAAAACACAAGAGTCTCTACAGGATGTTGCCATTGTACAGTGCATCCGTGCCATATGCGGGTGCACCGTACACTGCTTCCAGCCTAGGTAGAAGCCACATGGGGGGGGGGGACAATGGTGTGCAGGCTCATGCCCCATTATTTTCAATTGGGTGTGAGAATATGCACTTTTTCCATTATGTGTGTGTGGGGGGGGGGTCTGGAACAGATCCCCTGTGTAAGGGAAGGGTCCACTGTAGTTGAACCGAGTGGCATCATTGTGGGGTATGGGGGGGGTGTGCAGCCCACATCAGGTGACATCCCGAAAGTAGAGGTGTTGACACCCGGTTGGGCCCTCCCCTGCACTCTCTCCTGCGTTCCCCCTGTCCCCACCCATGCAACGTCCGTGTGCTCCCCCAATGTGCCATCCCTGTACTCCACCCCATCCACCCCAGCATGTGCTCCACCCCCTGCTCCCTACCATGTGCTGTTTCCTGATGAGGAAAAAGACAGGGTGGCATGGGAGATGCAAGCATGCGCCACCCAGGAATCCCTGCCCCCTGCACAGGGTGACCTCCAGTGCGGGGACACCAATAGTTGAGGTGGGCCTCATAGTGCTACAGTTGTGTTGCGTGAAAGGGCCTCAGGTTACTGCAACAAGTTCTTGGAAGAATTACAGTGGTCCCTCCACATTCACTGTGGTTAGGCATGAAGGACCATGTGAATGTGGAAAAACCACAAATAAGAAAGAGCCGCCTTGGTTCCCTTTCTGGGAGAAAGGTGGGATAAAAATCAAAGTAAGAAAGACAGAAAACACTGTTCTTTTTACCTGAGAGAACACCTCTCTAGGAATCTCCAGGCCCTCTAGTTCAACGCTGGGGTCAATGTCTGCCAGAGGTTGATCATAGAATCATACTGGAGGACCTACAAATGCCTAGAGAAATGTCTTCTGTAGGAACCTCTAGGTTCTCCAGCACAACTATATGGTCAACCTCTGACAGAGTTGCTCCGGAGGACCTAGAAATTCCTTAGAGAAAACATATTAATCAAAATTGCAAATAATCAAAGCCACAAATGTCAAAACCACAAATGTGGAAGGTCAACTGTAGTCCATAGGAAGAACTGGAAAGAGTCAGCAGAGTAGGGAAGAATCAGCCTGGACACCAAGACCACTTCTCAGAGAGTCTTTTCTCTTGTCTGCTGCTAGTGGTGGTCCACCTGTCTACACCTTTCTCTCCCTGTGGACTGCTACTTGATATCTCCCAACAGGATGAAGTCCCAGGTGCTGAAGGCTTCCTGCTTGACCCCATGGCCATTGACCTGAAGGGTCTCCTTAGGGCTCCTTTTTGTCCCCCATGCTATTAAATGTCTACACAAAACCTCTGGGAGAGGTTATTCAGAATTTTGAAGTTGTATATTACACATATGTTGATAACACACAACTCTGTCTCTTCTTTCCATCTGATTCTGTGGAAGCTGTCTGTGGGCTAAACCTATGTCTGCTGTCGGTAATGAACTGGATAAGAGCAAATAAATTTAAACTTAATCCAGACAATACAGAGGTGCTCCTGGTCAGTCACAAGGCACATCAGGAAACAAAGAGTCTCTGGAAATCTCACATTTTGAGGGGGAGAGAGGCCTGGCCTGGAAGACAAAGTGCCCTCTTCCAACCACCATCTTGAGGGGGAGAGAGACCTGGCCTGAAGACAAAGAGCCCTCCTCCAACCACCATCTTGAGGGGGAGAGAGGCCTGGCCTGGAAGACAAAGTGCCCTCTTCCAACCACCATCTTGAGGGGGAGAGAGGCCAGGCCTAGAAGAAAAAGAGCCCTCCTCCAACCACCATCTTGAGGGGGAGAGAGGCCTTGCAATTTTTTGTATTGTTTTGGAATTTTATTGTACACCGCTATGATCATTGCGGAATAGCGGTCTATAAATAAAAAATATTATTAATATTATTATTATTTGCTGCTTGGGTGTGCTCCTGAACTGTCTGGATGCTCAGTTTTCCGCAATGGCCAGGAATGCATTTGCAAAGATAAACTGGTATGCCAGCTCCACCCAGTCCTTGAGACATCAGCTCTGGCTACAGTGACACATGCCTTGTTTACATCCCATTTGGATCACTGTAGCACACTCTACTCAGGTTGGCTTCCAAACTTGAGAGAAGAAGCCCCTCGTCACTGCTGGGTGGAGGACATTTATGTCTCATTGTGCATATGATGGGGCATGGGGAAATGTGTGATTGAGCGTGTGCGTATGTGCAGGTATGGAAGTCTGTGGACAGGTTTATGGATATTCATACCTGGGTGGGTGGGAATTTCCTTGCACACTCCGTCACCACCAAACATCCATGGCTATGTGCAAGGCAAGAAGGCTGTTCATTCTTAGATTAGTACAGTAATTTGTTCACTAGGATCCCATTCTAGAGTAGGAGTGAGAATTGTACAGCCCTCCAGGTCTTTGAAACATTTCCAGCACTAAAAGAAAATCCAGTTTCTTAGGGCATATTGAGATAGAGTGTTGTGCAATTCATCAAATGCCTTAGACAAAGCAGCCGAAGCTTATTTCAGCTGTATCTGTTTGGCTAACAAATTACTGCATGCTGGTTTTGGGAAATGAATCTTGCACTATAGATTAATCTCTTAAATTATTTTCATCTTTGACAGGTTGGGATCCTATTCCAATTTGCTTACTTAGAATTTTGACTTTTACAGATATATGTTTGTTCCTTGTTTCTTTCTCTTATCAATCACATGTATATTTCTCTAATTTTATATAAGATCATTTGAGCTGCATCATACAATTCAATTAATGCAAATGTACTGTTATCTTCCTCTTATGTGATTGGTCACAAGATGGAATTTCAGGCAGTGCATTCTGTCAGTGATCTAGACTAAAGCCTTCCCTCAGCAAAACAATTTCTTTCTTGGCCAAATATTCATATAACTTAAACTGGCATCTGTTCAGGGATATATTTTTTTTAGTACTGCAGTTTACAATTTAGAAGAAAGAACACTGAAGCAATTTTTTAAAAAAAATTCAAAGTAACTTAAATATTTGGTAAGTTATGTTTACTTTTTTATTACAAATCAGGTTTTAATGAAGTAGTAAGATAAAATATCTTTTAACTTTTACAGGAGAATAGCATCTGGGAAAATTTATTGCACTTTAATCTCTAAAATGTACATTTATTATAATGTGAAAAATCAATTCTGAATCAAATATTTAGATGAAGTAAAATAATGAAAATTAATAACACTTTTTACATGTGAGCAGAAACACAACAGTATTTTGTTTTAAATTGAATTTACTCTTAATTTCCACTAAAAACTGTTGTGTCCATTTCCTGGACACTGTAGCAAAATGCTGTTGTTACTAGTCTGTGAGAATTATACTATTATCATTTGAAGTGAAGAGGAAGTACTTTATCTAGAGTAGGGCAATCTAGGCACTGCTCTAAGCATAGCTGAGTTAAATACACAACTTGGGTAGCAATGATAATCTAAAACATTGACAGTTGTTATAATAATATTAAATTATGGGATGTTTTCTATTTAGTGTGGTAAAGTTAAGTATATTTTAAGATCGAGGCAGAACAGCTAGACAGTTGATTTGTGTAGAGGTCTGTGCTAAACTGGTTTGTCTGGATCTCCAGTCCTGCAAGGTAAGACTGGCTGCAAGATCCTTTTTGTCTGTATTTCAGAGTTTGCACTCATATGTTCTTAGTACAATTCTAGCCGGCACCTCCGAGAATATAGCTTGCGTGTGTGTGTGTGTGTGTGTGTGTGTATCTATGTGCCTTCAAGTTGTTTCTGATGTATGTCAACCCTAAGGCAAAATCTTTAATGTGGTTTTCTTGGCAAGATTTGCTCAGAGTTGGTTTGCTATTGCCCTCCCCTGAGGCTGAGAGTGTGTGCCTTGCCCAAGGTCAGTGGGTTTCATGGCTGAGTGGAGACTTTAACTCTGGTCTCCAGAGTCATAGTCCAACACTCAAACCACTGTGCCATGCTGTGCTCCACAAGCTTGTGTGAGTGTGGAAAAGAATGAGCTACTTTTTACACAACATTTTTAAAATAAACAAAAAATGACATGAGTGAGGCTACCACTCTTCAAACTGGGCAAAGAATTCATTTTAAACAAGGTGTGCTAAGTCCAACATAAATCTGCCTAGAAATCAAATTCACATGACATTAATTTAAATGGGTCTACTCTACTTTGGACTGAGACCATCATATTATTTATAGAATCAAATGTGGTGCATTTTAAAATTAATTGCTTACTTTAAAAAAAATGAACATAAATGTGGCTAAAAAATCAGGATCATAAGAATAACTAACTAAAGCAGCATATGAGGAGCCCCTGTAACATGGCTTAGTCTTGTTTTGACTCAGTCCCCAACCTAAAGAGAAAGAAAAGTTTGTCACACCAGGAGAGCTGGGCAGCTCCAAAAGAAGGAAACTCAGGGGTCATTCCCACTGGGCATATAATTCGAAGCACCCTTTGAGTCTGCTTCGGATTGCATATTCGATTTGCCCGAGCCATAGTTCCCACTATAAAGTGTGTCTTTTTTGGAGCACATGCATTCAGTTTATCATCACCCATGTTCCTCGTTCCCATTTGCAGTTTTCCGGGAGCATTTGGATGCAGACCTTTCTTGTTGCCAGTTTCCACAGCTGATCAACAGCCTGGGATGATTTGATCATCCCCCATGATTCCTACAAGTACCAAGTTCATGTATAAGGCTGCATAATAACACAGAGAGAAAAAGCAGGAGAAACACAGTCTGACTCTGGACCATGTAAAGATGTAGATTTTTGATGCATGCAACTATCTGACCATGCTCTTTATGTGAAAATATTTACAGAAAGGGGAGGGAGATAAAGCCTGGATTTCTGACAGAGGAGCTATAGGCTAGAGAAAGTTAGCACTATTTCAATTCTCTCATCTACATAGAAGTCACTTACTATGATCTGTCTAGTAATATTAGTACATCATGTGTATCTTAACTCCTACAAAATGGTTACTGCAAGACTTTTGTCAAGCTCTGACACACTTGTTTCTGTGCCCATTCAGAGTTCTCAGATATCTACCCAATCCATGAATAATCACATAATATGTCTCTGGACGGAGATATAAATTAACGTTAATGTATAGTATGAGGTACTCTGTGATTGTCTGGAATGGAGGATCCACAAAGTTTTGGGATGACTTTGGGCTAGTCTCAGTTATCTCTCAGCTTGACCTGCTTAATAAGAATTGTTGGGAGAATAAATTTGGAGGGTATTATTATTATTATTAACCTTTATTTATGAAGCGCTGTAGATTTACACAGCGCTGTACATGGAATCTTTTTAGTTAGACGGTTCCCTGCCCTCAGGCTTACAATCTAAAAAAGACATGATACAGAAGGAGAAGGGAGTGGTGACGAGAAAGGGTAAGAGGTCCAGCAGTTCCTCTCAACCTCCGAGGCCTGGACCAAGGCAGATGGACTGGAGGGAGGGCAAGGCTTCATAATGGATGGTTAATCATTATCCAGGGAAAATACATAATCACAAGTAGGATAATACATATACAGTACATAGGAATACAGGAAATGGATCGATAAACAGCCAACAACAGAACATCAGATAGTAAGCGACAATTATGCGATGCCTGGGAAGGCTTCTCTGAATAGGATGGTTTTCAGCTCCGTTTTGAAGCTGGTTAAAGAAGTGATGGCTCTTGCTTGTGGAGGAAGAAGGTTCCAGGAGTGAGGGGCAGCAAGTGAAAAGGGGCGAATCCGGGATGGGGCAGAGGAAATCCTGGGCTGAGACAGGAACCCTTGACTACCAGAACGGAGGGCCCTGGTGGGAAGGTGAGGAGAAAGAAGGTCTGATAAGTAAGGAGGGGCCAGTCCATGGAGGGCTTTGAATGTCGACAGCAGGAGCTTATACTGAATGCGGAAAGGGAGAGGGAGCCAGTGAAGGGATGCCAACACAGGAGAGATGTGGTCAGAGCGGTGGGTGGAAGTGATAATGCGTGCAGCTGAATGCTGGACAGAGATTAAAGGACGGAGGTGAGAAAGAGGAAGCCCAGCCAGGAGGACGTTGCAGTAATCAAGTCGTGAGAAAATAATATAGACTACCCAGAGCTGCATGTAGATGAGGGAGAATAAAAACTGAGTAAATTAATAACCGTGAACTGCTTCGAGTGCAGACCCAGCTCCCAGTACCTAATTAAAGGTCTCAACTTCCATCTTTCCTCCTACTGCAGTTTCATGCGCTCAGATTGTCCATATATGACAGGGATTGTTCCAGGTAATCCTCTGTCATCCCAGTTTTCTACTGCTTTTCAAATATTCTTATTCTTCTCTCCTCCTACTACTTGCCCCCTTTGTCCCTGGCTTACTTCCGTTTCTGAAAACTGAGTGCAAAAAAGCAAAAGTTGGTTGTACAAAATTAACTCAGCCGAGGGGAGATGATAGGAGGAAGCAGAGTCATGCCCTCTCCCAGTAGGCTTAGGCAAAAGCAAATTTCTGCAGCCTCTCCTAGCTTGTATATTCTTCCTCATTAATGGCTTTTGGCATCTTGACCACACACTGATGTTGTTTCACCTTTCCTGTCCAAGTTTTCAGCTGTGAAATGTTGGCTGTGTGTGTAATTTCATGTACAAACAATTGTTTTGCCATGGTTCATTTAACATTGATAAATAATTCTTATGTAAAATGCTGCTCAAGGATGTTGGAATCAGGGGCCCAAGCATGTATGCACATACACACATGTGCACAGCCACCCACCCCAATAGCCTTTCAGAAAAAGGGGAACATTTCTCTTTCCATCTCAGCTTCCCATTTCTTTGGGAGAACTGTTTGTAGGGGGTGCGTGCCTTACAATATGTATCTGCTCATACAGTACAAGAATCCTCAGCCTTTGTCCTCCAACTATTTTTGTAGTTTTCAATATTTAATTTTATGAATAAAACTGATTTTTAAATGTTTTGTCACATTGATCATTTCAAAATACTTTCCATCATGTTTTATTTCCAATACAATGGTCACACTGTACAAGTAAGCAACATTTTACTTGGACATTCTTTGTTATATCTTGCCTAGAAAATCATCTTTCCACCCGAGTTCTGTAAATTATTCAGAAAATTTAAAACAAAAATAATGTATATGTAGAAAGAGTCATGTTCCCCTGTTAGAAAAGAGGATGTATCTCACAGTACTTTAATTAATGTATTTGATGGGCAAAGGGGAAGGACTGCATAATGTCAACAAAGTATTTCTTAAAGGTCACATTTGCTGAGCTTCACCCCTCCTCCTCTTGACATTTATGATAGCTCATTCCCAATTCATATTAAAAATAAGGTCACTGAATAAAAGTGTTATGAAGTAAAGTCAAAACTGTGTGTCATGTCATCTCTTCATCAAACTGAACATGCCCAATTCCTTATATGTTTGGTTCTCCATACTTCTTATCATACTTCTGAACTTCCTCCAACCTGTCTATATCCTTCTTAAAATAAGGCACCCAGAACTGAACGCAGGACTCCAGATGAGATGTCACTGGTGCTGAATATAGTGGAACTATTACTTTCCTCAACTTGGAAACTGTGCTTCTATTAATACAGTGCGTCTGTTTCATACGTGGGCATGCTTTACATAGCTTTCAGCATACCCTGAAAGCCACACGGGGAGAAGGGCCAGCACATCCCATAGGCATGAATGGCGTGTGCACCTGTGGCACATGCGCACCACCACACCACCGCATGCACGAGCCCCATTCATTTAAATGGGACTAGAGCATAGGCGGTATTTGCTTTATGCAGGGGAGTCCGGAACGGATTTCCCACATAAAGTAAGGGCGCACTGTACAGGCTAAAATAGCATTCACCTTATCTGCTTCAGCATCACACTGCTGGCGCGTGTTCATTTTATGATCAACAATAATCACATGTAGTACTACTGAGCCAAGTATCCCCCATTCAATCCCTGTACATTTAGAGTTTTTTGGCCTACATGTAAAATGCTGCATTTGTCTCTGCTGAATTTCATTTTATTAATTTCAGCCCTTTTATTCTAGCTTATCAAGGTCCTTTTGAATTCTGTTCCGAATTTCCAAAGATTTCCCTTCCCAGTTTTGCATCATCTGCAAATTTAATAAGGATTCCCTTTAGCCCATCTAATTGAGCACTCCTCTATAATCTATTCTAATATTTTTCCTGGTATTGAGATTTCCTGGTATTGGTATTGAGATCAGGATGACTGGCTGGACTGTAATTTCCTGGATCATCTTTTACCTTTTTTGAAGAGAGACAGTGTTTGCTTGTCTCCAGTCCTTTGCCACCTCACCCATTCTTCACGATTTCTCAAAAAACCCGATGTTCCTCATAACTACCAGCTCTTGCTTCTTGGAAATTTCTGAGATTTGTTTCAGAATTGTGTTATCACTCATGACATAAATTCTAAATGAGGAACATTTTTATTATTATCAATAATCCAAGGTCGTAGCGTCACTGATCAGTAGTAGAAAGGCAAGAAATGGCTGCATGTTGAAAAGCCCCAGAGGATGGTTCTGTATGTGGATGGCTATGTAGGATCTAGAACTCAGCATTAGTAGGAAAATGCCCCCCCCCCAAAAAAAAGACTCTCATACAGTTAAGAGAAATCACCACCATAGCTACCTTTTAGTCCATTCAATACCATTTTAGGTATTACTTTTGTGAACAATACAAATTCCCCATATAGTTGTCTAGAAAATCTTTAAAAAAAAGTTTGCGCTAGTCCATTATGACATACATCTACATTTGAAATTATGCGAAAGGCTCTTTAGAGCCATTGTAGTTTGTCAAGATGAGCTGTTTGTGATGATCTATTAATTAACATATTTGTTAATAATAAAATAATTTCCCATGCAATATGTCTCCATGTAATAAATAAGTTTCCAGCCAATGAATTGGATCAGCTGCCAAATAAAAATGTTTGGGACTGAGACACTGTGGTGGTCCTGTAAATGATAAATCACTTCTTATTCTAAACACCCAGATGGCGGATCGAGTGCTTGTGATTGGAAGTGGAGGTCGAGAACATGCTCTGGCTTGGAAACTGTCACAGTCTCCACATGTGAAGCAGGTACTAGTCGCTCCAGGAAATGCAGGAACAGCAAATGATGGGAAGATCTCTAATTCAGGTAAAAAGAATATTACCTTACAGACTATTTCCCAGGTGTTTATCACACGTGAGGAATTTCTTTTAATTTCGAATGAAAAGAAAGTGGGGCCAGAACGCATTCACGTAAAGTCGCTGGTTTAGCGAAATTACGTGAATGCTCATTGCATTCGAACTGGCTCCCCATTGCCCAAAAATAGCATGTCATTGCCTGAATTTGCGTGTGGCAGTCTAACGTGAAACCCCATGATTGCACTCGGACTGACTTCCCATTGCCCGAATTTGTGTGTAGTGAGTTATCACGCAATAACATTAAACCCCATGATTGCGTTCAGATTGCCATTGGATTATACTTCCAATTTCCCTTGGGCTAGAATCCACCAGTAGGTCTCATCCCACTTGCTGATGGAATTGCCTGCCCAGTCCTTATTAGACTAAGCAACCTGCCACAATCACGTTACAACCTTGCAACAGCAGCTCTTGGAATCACAAACAGTGCCTAGGAATCTATGAGAATGAGAGCTGATTAGGAAGAAAACCTGAAGATGCCAGCCACAGATGCTGGCGAAACATCAGGAAGAAAATTTTCTAGAACATGGCCACATAGCCCGAAAAGCCCACAAAAAACCACGCAACCAAGATTGTAAAAGGCATGAAAAGACTATTGACAAGCTGAAACAAATCCAGAGAAGGGCAACCAAGATGGTAAAATTTCTGGAAACCAAGCCCTATGAGGAATAGCTTAGGTAGCTGGCTATGTTCACCTGGGAGCAGACTGAAAGGTGGTACTGTGGCAATATTTAAATATCTGAAGGGATGTTAAGTAGAAAATGGAACATGCCTATTTTCTGTTGCTTCAGAGAGTAGGACACAAATGAGGGAATTCAACTTACAAAAAAAGAGATTCCACCTAGGAAAACTTTCCTGATGATAAGGGCTGTTCAACAGTGCCATAGACTGCCTTCTTTGGAGGTTTTTAAAGAGAAGCTGCATTACTGTTTCTCAGGAGTGTTTTAGTTGTCTATTTCTGCATGGCATGAAGTTGGACTTGATGGCCCTTGTGGACCCTTCCAGCTCTATTATTCCAGCTCTATGGTGGCACAGTGGTTAAATGCTGGCATGGCAGGCAAAACGTTGTGAGATTGATTCCACTGGGCTCAAGGTTGACTCAGCCTTCCATCCTTTCATAGGTTGGTAGAATGATTACCCAGCTTGTTGGGGGCAATTGCACACTGTAAACCACTTAGATAGTGCTTAGCACTATAAAGTGGTATAGAAATGTAAGTGCTATTGGTAAGTGCTATGATTCCTCTTTCCTAGGAGAATCTGGCATGAGGTAGCAAGCAGGTTTTTGATATTAGCCTTCCGATTGATTGTATAGTTCCTTTTTGCCTCTATTGCAATGGTATAACAATAATATGTAAGATATTTAGGGTCCAGGTGTTAACCACTCATCATATCTTTATCATTTGTTTCAGCTGTTTTAATTAGTAACCATACTATTCTTGCCCAGTTCTGTAAAGATCATAATATCGGATTTGTGATTGCTGGACCAGAAGCGACACTTGCAGCTGGTAAGGTCAGAACAGCTTTGAAAGAAAATAACTTGATTCTATATTTAAAATTAAAATTCAGTTTGAAGTAGCAGAGATATTATTTATACAACACTGCACAAGTAACCTAGTTTTAGTACATAACACTGAATTGATCATAAACTGGTCAGGTTTGGTTGAAGTCTATTGTTAGTTCCACAGTTGTTGTTGTTGTGTGCCTTCAAGTCATTCTGACTTACGTTGACCCAGAGGTAAACCTTGTAGACCCATTCAGTCAATTCAACTTACATAAATGTTAAGTTACCAAGTTGCAATTGATTAAGTGGATCCATTCTAGTTGGGGTTAACAATTTGATTTATGCCTTGGTTTTTACAACTTGCACCAGCCTGTTGTCCCCTAGAAGCAATGGACAATAATTCCCAACATCCCCAGCCAGCATGGTCAGAAGTCTGGCCCATAATATCTAAGAATGTGTTATAAAAATTGTCTTGCTAGGCCTGGGTGAAAATTAGTGTAATGTTAAGGATGGACACCTGTTTCTCCTGAAAAACCCACAAGGGTAGCATGACAGAGATAGTTATCTCTTTGTCCCAATTACTTGATAATCAGAAATAGTGTCTTCATTCTGAACTCTGTTCTTAGATGCCAATGTTCTAATTTAAAGTGACAAATAGTTTAAAGAGATTTGAAGGTGGCATGAAGTCTCCCTTCAAACTAATGACCTACTTTCTAATCATTGTAATTGATCTTTTTCCAGCTGTATGATGTCTTTATTGAGAAATGGAAAAACTGATAAAATAAGATGTAACATTGTGTAAGCAGTTAGGTTTTAACTTTTCAGTGTTTCATTATTAGGAATTATTGATGACTTGATAACAGCTGGAGTTAGATGTTTTGGCCCTACTGCCCAGGTGGCACAACTGGGAACAGACAGGCATTTTTGTAAGGTCTTTCTTGATCAACATGAAATTCCCACAGCAAGATGGAAGGCATTTTCCAGTTCACAAGAAGCCTGCATCTTTATTAACAAGTAAGTGTTATTGCTGCTGTCAGTTTATGAATAATTGTCTACTCTTTATATTTTGTGATAATAGACTGTTTGTATTTTCTTTCATGGGCAAATAAACAACCACGTTTGATACTATTAACATGTTTTTATAAGAGCCCTGCTGTAATTCATGTATGAAAGAGAAATCTAAGAACTCAGTTGTGAAAATCTAATCTGTTGCATTTTATGTTACTTTCTATTGATATTTTTAAAGGAAAAAAGCAAAAACTTTAAACCATAGAACTTGAAAAAATACCTCTTAAAATGCCTTACCTGCCCTTTAAATAATTTTGAAAAGTAGTTATTTGGTAAGCCAAACAAGTAACTTCATTTCCACTCATAGTATTACTCCTGAAATTTATTTTTTCCATGCTAATTACAAAAAAAAGAGCTTGTTGCAGCCAATTATGGTAAGGTAGAAGAGAAGAGACAAATAGGCCACACTTTTCCTTTCTTTTCCATAATTAACATTTGTTGTTGACTACAATACCAGTATGCCTGGTATAAAAAAGACACTATGCAAACAATGTGGAAAACTGGCTCTGTAAATGTAAAAAAGGAGTCATATCTAGCTTTTCTTTAAACACACACCTGCCTATAAACCTCTATTTTTAAGTGCATTTATTGGTAAATGTATATAAGAACTGGATGTCAAACTGGAGCTACTGTAGATGGTGGCTAGATAAAAATACATCTGCCAAATGCATCATTCTAGACTTTGCTTTAAGGAGAGGAAAGTTTGCAGTAATTTCCCTCTAACCTATCATATTTTAATTTAAAGTGCAGATTTTCCTGCATTGGTGGTAAAACCTAGTGGCTTTGGTCCTAGAAAAGAAGTAATTCTTGCATCAAACAAAGAAGCAGCTTGCAAGGCAACACGAGCAATTCTACAGGTGATATAGTATCTCTGTGTTAAACTACAGTGAGAGTTAATTTATAACAGCTTTACTTGATAAGTCTGCAAAACTCAGAGGAGTTGCTATATATCAAAATGAGTTATGAAATACATTCATTTTTGTAGTGTATGCACTATTTTTGGTATATGTTCATCACACTGAGTTGAAATTCATAGCTAGTCCTTACTTAGAATTATACAATCAAAGAGGAAAAGGGTGGATTGCTCTCACAAAACTGCAGATCAAACTGCCATTCAGTTGATATGTTTGCCCAACAGTGTTTACAGCCAACAAAAATTCATTAAGCACTCAGATGATGGTAGTACTTGAGGCCAGTGGCCAGACTACATGGTGATTTGCATGTGATTTTTTAAAAACCCCATAAAAACAGTGACTATAATTGGAAGTGATTTAAAGATAGCTTACATAATTAAAAAAAGAAAAGAAAAGAAAAGAAAAATTAAAAGAATGAAGATCTGACCAAAGGTTGTCATATTTATAATGCAGGACAACATTTTTGGAGATAATCGAGAGACAATTATCATTGAAGAACTTCTGAAAGGCGAAGAATTTTCTGTATGTTTTACATTTTAAAATATAAATTTCATATATTGTTTCTATATTGTCAATACATCGTAACTTGATTTATCAGTATCAGCTACAACCAAAACACAGATTACCACAGTTTGGAGTCCATCATTGAATATTCACTCACATTTGTAGAATATAATTGTTTCTAGTGTATTGTCATGGATAATCCCAGAATGGTAGAGTTGGAAGGTCTCCCAAGAGTTGTCTATTAGTCCAGTGCCTTGCCAATGCAGGAAAATGTGCTGGAATGAGGACTTTAACCTGGATCTCGCAGCCTGTCATGAAGTCTATTGGATATTCCTGTTTTACTCCTGGTTTCCCAGCCAAATCTACCTGGTAGGATTATTGTGTAGACAAACTAGGGGCCCCTGAACTCCTGGGAGAAAATACTGTGTAAACTTCAAGGGTATCATAAAAACTATGAAACAAATGGACTGCTGCATGAAGGAAGGTGTTCTTTAGCAGAGCTGTGCTGAAAATCAGAAGCTCTCAGCTTTTAAGAAAGATCCTGGGTGGGAGGTTGGTTTTATTGTGCATAGGGGTTAACATGTAGTAAATCTTGATTTGCATTAAACATGACTTCTGTCAAAGAATACTAAAGGATATCTTTACAGTCCTCTACAGAGCAGACCAGAGAACAGGATTCTAGACCCTTTCAGATTACACAATCAGAACACTTTGATTTCACTTTCATTGCCATGGCTGCATCCTATGGAATCCTGGAATCTGCAGATTAGGGAGTGGTATTGAAAATTTTCAGCCTGAGTGCTTTAGTGCCTCACAAAACTACAAATCCCAGAATTCCATAGGATGCAATTATAGCAGTTAAAGTGGAACTAGAGTAGTGAGGACAAGTTCTGTGTAGTGAGGAAAGGTTCAGTGTCATTATTTCTCATCATAGCTGAAGAGTACAAAGAAACCTCCATCTAGAGCCTTTCCCTTTTTCTTCATTGCCAAGCACTTGGTAGAAATTACTGTAAATATTTCCCCTACTCCCTCCCCAAGGGCTTAAAGCAGCTTTTCAAACCATTTTAACTACTGCTGACATCATCCATGAGCCATGCTGGCTGTGGATGGAGGTATCAGCCATCAGGGGGGTCTAAAACTGGGAAAGCTGGCTGAAACAAAGGGAAAGAGACCTGATAGTTTTTTGTGGATTTTTCGGGCTATGTGGCCATGTTCTAGAAGAGTTTATTCCTGACGTTTCTTTGAGGATTTGAGAAAAGAAGGGGGTAACAATCAAGGTAAGGAGAGGAGGAGAAACAATTTGACACCTTCTCATATAGATCCTTTTGAAGCTGTGCTCGTAACTGCAGACTGATCTGCAACACACAGAAAGTGCTAATGAGTTGTGTCCACTGGTTTAAAAGGCAGCATACCAAAGCAAAACACTAGCCACCTCTTCTGCTTCTGTGTTAGTCAAATACTTGATATAACCTTGATCATCTCTCTATATTCAAATCATACTACTTCCTTGAACCTTTCAATCCTATGTATTGTACTAAGTATCATAAATATATGTAACTTTTGCTCTTAACATATGCCACTCAATTCTGTCATTTTTCTTACAGTTTCTCTGTTTTGTGGATGGAGTCACTTTTGCTTCCATGCCACCAGTCCAGGTCCAGAAGCAGTTACTGGATGGAGATCAGGGTCCAAGTCCTGTTGGAATGGGAGCATATGGGCCTGTGCCTCAGGTACCAAAAAAGATTTTGGTCTCTTTGTGCTTCAAGTGCAGATGCTCCAATACTAAGAAGCCTCATTTCTTGTCAGTCATACAAGGCTCCTCCAGGCTAACAAAAATCCTCAGGATTTGGTGGGAGTTATTCCTGAACTTACTGGGATTTTAAAAAATAGCCATATAATATGCTTGTTATTCTGATCTATTTCTTGTGAATTTCTGGGACTAGCCACAACTTTTTAAAATCTAACACAAGGATTACCTGCCCCATGTCCCAACAGTTTCTGATAGGCAAGGCAAGGGTAAATTCCCACAACTGTATCCATTGTTTCATTTTCTCCTGTACTTCTGTATTTCTGGGCAGTACCACTGGTGACAGGTTGATTAGGGATATGTGAATGTTGTCATGGAAGTTTTCTTCTGACTTTCCTCCCCTCCTTACATATTCAGTTACAAAACTTGACATTGTTATAATGATATAGTACTTTAATACTAAGGCTGTAACATTTTTTAAAAAAAGAAACTTGTCAGACTGGGAACGTGGATATTGGAGCAAGGGGCTGAAATGTGGAGTTTACAAAGAGGATGAGAGTGAGGAAAGGAAATCCCACCCACAACACAATTAACCATGCCTCAAGCAACTGGGGGAAAGTGTGGACAAAATCCATGTATATTTAGGGCATGACTGCATGCAGAAGTGGGAACAAGTGTCACAAGGCATGAAGTCCAGAAATAGAAGAGCCTGACATTTGTTAGAATTATTGACCCATCTGGAGAAGCCCGTGGTCCTGTTTTCTGCATAACGTCTTTGGCAACATTATCTAGAATCTGGGCAAGCTGCAATGTCATTTCTTTTTATTAACATAAAGTGTCATTACCAACATTCTCACAAATAGATGTTTAGTCAAAGCTATTCACAACTGTACTCTGACAACACAGAAACTAGTACTGTCTGTAGAGCTTTGCAGAGGAGAAGTGTTGCCTTCCTTTTTCCTCCCCTCCTCCACCCCACATGTTTCTGGCTCCTGGGATTGCAGAGACAGACCCGAAAGTGAATTGACAAACCAAGGGAAACTTCAGCTGTCTAGGATGCTTGCAGGAGTCAAGGATTAGGGCCTTGACCCCATGAATAAAATTCTTGGACCTTCTGATTTTAAGCTTATCAAAATCAATTAAGTATAATCAGGGAAGAAATGATACACATAATCTGTGAAATTATGCAGAATATTTAATTTTTGCTTAGAACACATAAAATTTTGTGTCTCAGCTCTATATACAGTGCATAGATGGGAATCATGCCCCTTCCAGATGTTAGTGGACCTCATTTTCAACAGTTCTAGCCAATATAACTAATGGTGAGGAATGCTGGGAGTTGTGGTTGAACATCATCTAGAGAGCTACACGATTCCCGCTACCCCTGTTCTAGAGTCATAACTGCTTGCCCTCTGCTGGCACTAAATCAGTCTTGCACTGGTATAACAAGGCAGCAGTAGCAGTTCTCCATGCCTTAATGCAGCGTAGCAAGGGATTTGGAGAGCAATGTATAGAAATTTGGGGCCAATCAGAACCACTGACACCATGGCAGATCTGTGGCAGTAAGCAGAGAAGATTATAATTGCTAGATCAGTTGCAAACAATTCCAATGAGGATGAAGTGTAGGAAGGGGATGTGCAATGAATTTTCAGATGAACTGAGATTTAAAAGAGACATGCATAAGAAATGAACGAAATCTATTGGAGGAGGGCAAATGTTGTTCCCATCTTCAAAGAGGTTAAAAAAAGAGAGAACTCAAGCAAATACTGATCTGTCAGTGTGATATCGATACCAGGAAGGATTCTAGAACAGATTGTTAAACTGTGTACACAAAATTAATGCTGTGATTACTAAAAGCCAGCATGGGTTTCTCAAAAATGAATCTGGGTACCGCAGTTCATGAAGGACATAGACAAGTTGCAGCATGTCCAGGGGAACGATTGTGATGATCAAAGGTTTGAAAACCAAGCCTGATGAGGAAGAACCTGGGGAGCTGGGTATGTTTAGCTTGGAGAAGGGAAGTCTGAGAGGTGACACAATTGTTTTCTTTAAATATCTGAAAGGATGTCATGTAGAAAACCAAACCAGCTTGTTTTCTGCTGCTCCACAGACTAGAACACAAACCAATGGATTAAAATTACAAGAAAAGAGATTGCATTTAAGCATAAAAAAGAACTTTTTTTAAACTTTAAGAGCTATTTTAACAGTGGAATAGCCTGCCTCAGCATGTAGTGGACTCTTCATCTTTGGAGGTTTTTAAGCAGAGGTTGGATGAACATCTCTTAGCAGTGCTGTAATTGTGTATTTCTGCTTAGCAGGGAGTTGGATTAGATGGCCCTTGTGGTCTCTTCCATCTCTAAGATTTTATGTTAACAACAACAACACATATATAATAGCAGCAGCTATTGTTAAGAACAACTGACATATAGTTAATTGTGCGGAATTATGAATTTTCCCATATTCCATTGTTCTTTAGGTTCCTGAAGTTCTTCTGCAAAAAATAAAAAGCACACTTCTTCAACACATTATTGACTGCCTGAAGCAAGAAGGCATGTCATATGTAGGTAAGAAATTGCTCTGATAAATAATATTGTTTAGAGATTATTGTTCACATTATGGTTTGTTCTCACATACGACTACTCTGTGCTGTCTTCCTGGATTGTTTTATATGTTAGAAGCTCACCATATTTAAAAGTACAGTGCTTGTCATCTGTTCATCCTTTCATATACACAGCAGATTCATATCAGTCCCATTTAATAAATAACTTCTCTAAAATTATTATTTTATTAGTGAAAAACCTGATCCTCAACAAGTAACAATTTACAGTTTTCTAATGCTTTACTTCATCTCATACCTTAATCTCACTGTTCACTACTAAAAAATGTCTGTAAATGTACTTTTATACTTCTCCCATCCAGGTGTGCTGCAAATAGAATTAATACTTACAAAAGATGGTGTGAAAGTCTTAAGCATGGACTGTAACTTTGGTGACCCTCAGTGCCAGGTAAGACAGAATTGTACAGCTCAATCCTACAAACCACTGAGCCAACCAATTAGGAATTTAACTCAGTTTAATTTCTACTGTGTTGGTATAATGCTGTTGCACATGGTGCTGCACTGGCATGATAAAGTGACCAAAGAGACGCTGGTATAATGCCTTGGCTAGACTGAATCAGCCTAGCAACCATGCTACATGCACATTTTCTTTCCAATGACCAGACCAGCTTGTGCAGCAAACAGATGTTGATTTTTGACAGCTCAGAGCTAAGAATCATGAGATTGTTTTTCTGTCATGAATTCACTTCATCATCTAAAACAATTTACTGTTGCTCTATTTCCATCTTACACTATAAGGTTTATAAAGCAAGCATACTTTAGAGAACCAAAACCAGGATTACTGAGCAATGTATTTAACATACTTTGAACAATTTAAAAGCATTTTATAAATGAAAGATGGTGGGACAGATTTTTGTTGTGGTCCAGATGATGTCAGTGGGCAGGACCAGGCTACAGTTATTGCCATCTCTAAGCCGAGCCATGCCCTCTGATATCTTTCACTTTGAATATCTGTTGTTATCTCTGGGGCAAATGTAGATATTTGCGTTCTCTGATTTGAGAAGGTATGAAGCGGGTGTTGAAAAAATCTGCTGTTAAGTCTGATCACTGGCCAGTGATGATGCCAGTATTGATCAACTATGGTGGGGGTAGAATTTCCTCCTCTCCCTGTGTTATTTTGTAAAATCCAGATTTTAAGAACCTTAAAAAGCATACTTTTTATATTAGAACTAACTATCCCTAATGTTACTGACAAGGGCCCCATTCCCACTGGGCGATAAAGTGACGAATCTTGCTGCGAATCAGACTCGGAGCGAGTTCCCGAGTTCTATTCAAATCACGTCTATCGTTCCCATTACAAAGGGAGCAAATGGACTCGGTTTTTCTTGACCCATGTTTTTCCACTGATATTTCTCCGTTGTATTTTGATGCTGACTTTTTTGTTCCCCGTTCCTATTGCCTGTCTGGAACCGGTTTTCCTTTTTTAAGCTGTCAATCAAGCACTTAGGCGATTAGACATCACAGTGACGTCAGTTGCTTCAATGCATTTTGACTCGGGCTATTTTTGTTCCCCATTCGCATTTGCGTCTTTCCAAACTGTTTTTCTATTTGGTTTTTTTGTGGTCAATGGATCCCTAAAATGACTGAGCACTTGGGCGGCTAGGCATAATTGTGATTGCTGCCCAGACGCTGGAGCGCTGAGGCGCTTAGGCACTCAGCAAAAACAGAAAAAAGAAAAAGAATAAATAATAGTTATAAAAAGGGTGTGCAGTGGGTCTCCTCACACATTGATCTATGTGGAGCGGGGGGGGGGGGGGGGGGGGGGGGGCATCATGCGCTTACTGTGTTTGGAGGCCAATGGACCAATTTGCAATGTTCGGACACCTGACAGAGCGCCTAGGCAATCGAAAACTTAATTATTATTATTTTTTTAAAAAAATTGTCTACACATGCGATCGCCTTGCCCTGCTTCCCTCTCCACTGGGGGAAAGGCTATGTGAGTGGGGGGAAATGCCGCCAAGAATGCAGGAAAGAGAACAAAGTGGGTGATACCCCTGGGACAGCCCCATGAACATTGCTCCTCCCTCCATCATTCCCATTAGTTTGCCCTGGATCCGACACAGCAGCTGCAAAAAACCCTGCTGGAAATGTGCAGTCAGGATAACCCGGATTATCCACCTCTGATTCGGGTTTTCACTGGAGAAATTGATCAAAGTAGGATCGAACACAGATTCAAATGGGAACGATTTTCCTTAAACAAGGATTGAATGCAAATTCAAATGGGAACAGTGTCCCTATAATCCGATTCTTGATTTGCTTTATAGCCCAGTGGTAATGGAGCCAAGGTGTTGGTGCCCCATCACCATTTGCTTATTTATTTTACAAGATGACTAATGAATCCTACAGCATGAAGGCATTGTGGAAACATTTTCTGTAAATATGTATTATCCTCAGTCTGATAATCACTGTATGCTGATCTCCATGGATTTTTGGGAATAAATAAAATAATATTTTATATTTTAAAATTCTATAGTTGTTGTATTTGACACTCAGTCATTTGTCTATTGTGTTCACTTTTGCAGGTAGTTCTTCGACTTCTTAACCATGATCTATATGAAGTGATCCAAGCTGCTATCAATAGCAGGCTCTGTGATGCCACATTAACTTGGCCAAAGAATTTAACTGCTGTGTCAGTTGTCATGGCATGTGAAGGCTATAGAGAATGTTATAATAAAAATACAGAGATCACCGGTAATTCTTTCATCCTGACCACTTCTAGTAAAAAGAATTAATAATCTAATTTGATATTTTCTGATGATCATTATTTCTTGTCAAAGAAACAGACCATGATAATCCTCTTCACTCTCCAGTGTAGGGCTGAAGGCAAAGTATGGTTCTCCAGATGTTGTTGGATTTCCATCAGGCATAGGCAGCAATGGTGCCAATGGTGAAGGAATTGCAACAACATTTGGAGGAGCATGCTTTGCCCACCCCCGCTCTTGCACTTTAAATTGTTTACAAGGGCATATCTACAATCCTGTACTCATTCACTTAACCATGAGTTAGCTGTTAATTGCATCCAGTCAGCTTCAACTTATGACAGTCTTATAAATGAGAGACCCTACTATTAGCAGCCCTGCTCAGGTTCTGCAAACTCAGGGCCATGGCTCCCTTAACTGAGTCAATCCACCTGTAAAGTGGACTGCTTTTCCTACAGCCTTCAACTTCACCAATCATTGTGAGCTTTTTCAATGAGTCATGCTGTCTCATGGTATGTATGACAGCCTCTGTTTAGTCCTTTTGGTTTCTAGGGTAAGTTCAGGCCTGATTTTCTGTCAAACACATTTATTTGTCTTTTTAGCAGTTCATGTTGCTTGAATATCTTATCTAGTTTCTATGTAGTTGGCTTTCCAAGTCTAGAGTTTGCATCACTGAAATAACTGAAACTTACTACTGAGTAGATATGATTGTGTTGTTCATAGGTCCCTTGTCATCCAGAGTTCCTAGAGTGAAACTTGAATAAAATGTGAAACAGGATTCTTGCCACCAACTCTCAATGCAACTGAGAAGATATTCTGAAAAGAATAACAGAGTGCACTTTCCTTTTAATTTTGTAGGTCTACTTCAGGCCAAGGAACTGGGCCTGGAGATCTTTCATGGAGCAACCATAATAAAGAATGACAAAGTGTTAATTAATGGAAGCAGAGTCTTGACAGTAACAGCTATCAAGCAAGACCTCATGTCAGCACTTGAAGAAGCTTACAAAGGACTAGAAGTAATTTATTTCCAAGATGCAATATACAGAAAGGATGTTGGCTTTCTTGCTATGAAGTTCCTTGGGCAGTCTGTGTATGTATTTGTTAAAAGCACTAGTAGGCAATGGCTACAATCCAATATCCCTTTGGTGTAGCATAAATATCCAAAGACATGCCTCTCCAGAATAGCAACATTGTGTAACACATTCTAATGTGTCATTGCCACAATGCATGATGACAATATGCAACACCAATATGCAATGTAAAATTGTAATTCAGTGTGCAACTACAATGCACAGCATTGTTGTATATACAACTCTGGCTGTAGTCCTGTCAGCAGAATACATCTGTTGTGCTATGGCAAGTAATTTGCCTTACATGCATTAAGTGACTTATACATGTGTAGGTCATAGAATCATAGAGTTGGAAGAGACCACAAGGGCCATCCAGTCCAACCCCCTGCCATGCAGGAAATCCAAATCAAGGCATCCCCAACAGATGGCTATCCAGCTTCTGTTTAAAGACCTCCAGGGAAGGAGACTCCACTACACTCCAAGGGAGTGTGTTCCACTGTCGAACAGCCCTTACTGTCAGGAAGTTCCTCCTAATGTTGAGGTGGAATCTCTTTTCCTGGAGCTTGTATCCATTGCTCCGGGTCCTAGTTTCTGGAGCAGCACAAAACAAGCTTGCTCCTTCCTCAATATGACATCCCTTCAAATATTTTAACAGGGCTATCATATCACCTCTTAACCTTCTTTTCTCCAGGATGAACATCCCCAGCTCCCTAAGTCGTTCCTCATAGGGCATGGTTTCCAAACCCTTCACCATTTTAGTTGCCCTCCTTTGGACATGCTCCAGTTTCTCAATGTCCTTTTTGAATTGTGGTGCCCAGAACTGGGCCTGACCAAATCAGAATATAGTGGCACTATTACTTCCCTTGATCTAGACACTATGCTTTTATTGATGCAGCCTAAAATTGCATTGGCCTTTTTAGCTGTCATGTCACACTGTTGACTTATGTTCAACTTGTGGTCTACTTGGACTCCCAGATCCCTTTCACACGTAGTTTCATTCAGCCAGGTATCAACAGCATGCCAACCAATGAGTGCTAACCCAACATTTATAAATTTGACAAGAATTTTCTTAAAACTACTGTCTTAAGCAAAATGTGATATTTGGGGAATTGGGTTTTTTGTTTCCAGTTTTTTATCCTCTCTTCCATAAAAATGTCCTCTTCCACCAACACAAGAGTACATAATTGCACTAAACACTTTAATATGAATTCATTTTGAAGAATAACTTATTATTTATTAATTTATTACATTTCTATCCTGCTCTTTCACCAGTCCAGATTAACAATTCTTTTCAATAATGTTAGCATGATTTATTAAAATTATTACAAATTATGCAATTTTAATAATCAAATTAAAGTATTGGTCAGTATTATTCATCAGTTCTTTAAATGAATCTGTATATGACCAACCAAGTTGTTTTACTGTAGATAATACAAACCACCTTGAAAGTGCCAAGAAAATAACAATCAGATTTTTCATAAACTGCAGCAGATGTAGGAAAAATTACCTTTTCTGAGGGTAACTCCTGAAATCTTCCTGGAGAATCTAAATATCAGTAAAAAAAAAAAAAAAAGCTGTCCGGGAAAGCAGCCAAAGGGCTGATAAAGCAGCTAGTTATCAAACAAACAACCCCCTCCCAGCACAGCAAAGTCAATGTAAGCTACACAGTCCTGGAGAGTTGCAGTAGCTTTGCCAAAAGGGTTTACCAGAAGAATTGTCAGACGGTCCGAGGTTCAGGGTAACAGATAGGCAGGTAGATAAAGCAGTCCAAGGTCAAGTTTCCGGGTAGTCAAGACAAGAAGCCAAGGAGCCAGAGACAGAGTCTTTCCTCTAAAAGAGTCAGATATCCACTGGCAAAGAACCACACATGCTCCAGGTGCTTAAGAAGGCAAGGAGCTGGCCTTCAGCTGTGCCTGATTACGAAGACGTTTCTGATAAAGCCTCCGAGATCTTCGAAGGCCCTCTCTTTCTGCTCGACGCTCATTGAAGGTAGGCACACTGCCCAGATCCTCCTCCATGTCCACAGCCTCGGCACCAGGCAAACTTGACTGCTGAACCTCTGGAGGGGCCATAGACTCTGCTCCAGCAGAACTAGGGCCAGCCTCTGGCTCCTCCATTACAGGTTCAAGCCCCTGGGGCTCTGGCTCCTCCATTATAGGTTCAGATCCCAGAGGCTCTAGCTCATCCTCTGAGTCCTCCAAGCCATCTTCCAGGCTGGGCATGACAAAAGCAACTTTTCCAAGGTCTCATGTGTCCCACTTTTTCTTTCATTCTGGTGCAATTCTTAAAAGCTTAAAACAACTGATATTGGGTTGGAGTCATATTCCTTTTCTTCCCTTATGCTGTGTGTAATCTGCTGCAGCATCTATGACAGTGATGTGTTCTTCCATTTTAGGAGACCATTACATGAAGACAAAATTGCTGATTTTATATCTTGCAGTATCTTGGTTCATCCATCTAAACTTCCAGCTGCAAGCAGTTCCAAATCAGGTAAGGATATGGTGAACTGATAAATAACTAAATTACTTGATGGAAATTTCTCTAACACAAATCAAATAATGTTATGTCAGTACTGGTCAGGTTTTTGCAAATTCTTTCTTCATTGTTCTTCTTTGCTTGTGCTGAGACAGACAGGCTGGACACCAAGTGTATGGGATAAATGTTGACTGCCACAACTTTATTGCATAGTAAATTAGCATAAACAAATGAAAGGAAGGGGTATAGACTGCAGTATGCAATAAGGCTCTAAGGAGTTTATCACACAAGGAAAATTGGAAGTATAATCCAATGGCAATCTGAACGCAATCATGGGGTTTAATGATAACCCACTACACGCAAATTCAGGCAATGGGGAGTCAGTCCGAGCGCAATCATGTGGTTTCACGTTATTGCGTGATAGACTGCCACATGCAAATTCGGGCAATGGCATGCTATTTTCGGGCAATGGGAAGCCAGTTCGAACGCAATGCACATTCATGTAACTGCGCTAAACTAGCGACTTTAAGTGAATGCATTCTGGCCCCACTTTCTTTTCATTTGAATTTAAGAGAAATTCCTCCCATTTGATAAACTCCATAGTGTGGGTCTAGCCTATTCCTCCACAGTAGGATTGTAAGACTGCTCAAAGTAGGATTGCTCAAAAGTGTTTTTTTAGGCTTGATGTTCCTGATTTTTTTTAGACTTCTTCCAGAAGTTGGTTGTTCTAGATGATGCTTCTGGGACCTGAGGTCCAAACATCTGAAAAACCAAAGGTCTCTTACAACTAAAGGACACTTTACTTTTTTTTGTCTTTAGCAAAAGTGATGGGATACGCAGAAGCTAGGTCTGCCTACAGTTTCTTCCCAGAAGAAATAACTTATGTTCTAGATCTGATATTTTACTTAATGCATCTTATGGCTTAGTATTGTCACTATCTGATACTGCCAGGGTGGCTTGGTGGATGTTTCATTGTTACCTATGTACAGTAATATGAGACCTAGCTAGAGTGCCTTGGTGATTATTTTTGCAGTCAACCCAATTTATTATCTTTAACTGATTCCTCATAGTGGACAATTCCCACCCACTACAGTTATAGAAATTTGTTTGGGATCACTGTACTCAAATAGTGGGTGTTGTATTCTGTGCCTTATGTTGTTCACAAGAATATATTACCAGTGATCATTGGAATTCATCAAGGAGGTGGAATGAAGATGAGATGGAAATGTGCATGTTTATCACTAACAGTATCAGCAACACCAAGCAGTGATCTGCTCGTGCAAACAACCAACGCAGACCACACATCACAGCCAATCTCATTAAATGTCTTCCAGAACCACAAAAACATCCAAAGGAGACAGTTAAAAATATTCTTTCAGATTATGAATAACACACACACACACAGAGTGAGAGAGGTTATTTTATATTGTGTCAAATGATGCTTAGGTATGTGTGAGTCAGATGTGTGAGAAGAGTAACGTTTCATCCATGTATATGAACTATAGAAGTGAGCATTGTTGTCTTCCTTCATGTATTCTAACTCTTCCCAACATCACATGCCTGTATCAGTGATCTGACAGAGGATTTGCAAGGGGGAACAATTTTCAGCTTTTCCTTGACTGGTATGTACTTTGCAGGCAGCCATGAGCACCAACGAGGTACACCTGCCTTCTTTGATTTGGGAGCATCTGGTTATATTGATCCCATTCTAGTATCCCAAACTAAAGGCATTGGAACAAAACAGAAGGTAAACAGAGATGTGTCTGTTTTTCAGTTTACATGATATGTGCACAGTCTTGTGATAAAAGACTACAAATCTATTCTATTCTAATCCAGATGAAATAGTATTTATTTAGTATTTCAAACCACTGTATGTTTCTGTAAAGAGCTTTTTACATCAGGCCTTACAAGGCCTTCCAAGCTAAATACAGCTCATCCACCATACATAGCTATGCAGCTTGGAGACAACTAGATAAAAGTAATTCATAATAAATAATTCATTATTTTCCTACTAATTAAGTTATGGTTACATTACATTACAGTAATGGCTTAAGAAGAGATAACTTTACATTTTTGTGGTGTAAATGACATCTCAGTTATTGTTATAGAGCTAGTCTCACACATTAAATGGCAAATTAGGAATATCACATACCGGTAGTTCAAGTGCTGACTTATGCTGTGCTTCAGGTTGCAGCCTTGTGCTTTTTGTGGCTGTTGAGGCATGGAGAAGATAGAGAAGGTGGACTGAATCATTGGTCAGCTCCTTTTAGTATTCAGATTTTTTTCAACGTACCTAAAATTATCTTGCTACTTTTGAGAACTGGAAAGAGTTATTTTTAAAATTGCAGCTGTAACAGTTACAATGAATTTGCAATTTATTAAAATGTTTAAAAATAGCTTTTGAGCTTTGCTGTCAATGAATCTTTCTTTTGCTTTTTCTTCCTTGTTTGCATTTTGCCTGTATGACTTTTAATTTGGCACTATTCAGTGTCAGATTAGTCAGACTTGGGAAATAATGGTTCTAGTTTGGGTGGTGGTGATTTGGTTTTGTTTTAATTCAGTCATCCAGCTATAAGAGTGGGCCTATGATGATGTTTCCAAGCAACCTGGCAAGCCCCATTGTATTGGGACATGTATGTCTGACTTTAAAATAGGACTGGGGTTCTGTTAATGTGCCAGCCACCTACTGCCTAACAGTCTGTCTTCTGAGTTGGGTATAAGAATGACAAAGCTGTGTGTTTTGATACACTTTAACATTCACACCAAACCAAAGCTACCTTGTCCAGAGCAGCTTGGGACTTTACAGTTAGTAGGACAAACATGGACCTGCCATAGCTAAAGGCATGTGGAAAGATACACAGTATATCTGTCACTTCTAGTTTGTTCTGTTGCAGAAAGACCATCATTATCTGATCAAGTCTGATCTTTAAGACCCTTTTAGCCCCTGGTGGTGGAACAAATCTGATGGTTCTCCAATGGGTGCAGAAAGATTCACATGATTTCCTTTGTTCTCATAAGCTCTGCCTTATGCAGTGGTTCTGCCTTCTGCTTGGAACAATGAGGTGATCCAAGCTATTGATACAATAATTCCCTGTTTAAATACTTGAAGGGATGTCATATTGAGGAGGGAGCTGACTTGTTTTCTGCTGCTCCAGAGACTAGGACCCGGAACAATAGATGCAAGCAACAGGAAAGAGATTCCACCTGAAAATTAGGAGGAACTTCCTGACAGTAAGGGCTGTTCGACAGTGGAACACACTTTCTTGGAGTGTAGTGGAGTCTCCCTCCTTAGAGGTCTTTAAACAGAGGCTGGATGGCCATCTGTCGGGTATGCTTTGATTGAGAGTTCCTGCATGGCAGGGGGTTGGACTAGATGGCCCTTGCGGTATCTTCCACCTCTATTATTATTATTATTATTATTATTATTATTATTATTATTATTCCACTAATAGAAGACTTCTGATGGCAAAGCAACAAGAGTTAGATTTTAACCTGAGCCTTTGCCTCCATCAGGACCAATGATTGGTTACAGGCTTTGTATTTTATAAAAGAGGAATGCATTTGCATTACAGTTTGGAACTGATTCACTTTTTTTAAATTACAGATTGCCCAACTATGCAATAAACATGATACAATTGGTCAGGACTTGGTTGCCATGTGTGTCAATGATATCCTAGCTCAGGGAGCTGAGCCCCTCTTCTTCCTTGACCATTTTGCCTATGGAAAACTGGATGCTGGAGTATCTCAGGTGATCACTGAGGGCATAGCTGGAGCATGTGAACTGGCAGGATGTCATCTCCTTGGTATGACCATTTGTTCTTGCTCATCCATTTTGAAATGTGCTCCTTATGGCCAAGTAACTGCATGTTTTCTTGGCATGAATCTCCAATTGCAGAGTCTTAATCAGATTTAAAGGCTACTCCAGATGGATAGTAGCTGTCCAAATTTGGGCTGGAACTTTCAATGTTGCATCTGCATTTTATATAGACAGAACAGGTAGACTTGTAGAAGAAGAATTAAGTATATTAACCAACTGCAACCACATTCCATTTTAAAAAAGCATGCTATAAATGCTCCAGTGTCGAATCAGGGCTGCCTTTCCTTTGGTCAGCTGTTCCCTGGTGATAGCCTTGTGTTGTCTTAAATGGCCATATATAGATTTAGGCAGTGCTGTGGGATTCTCGGCATTGTACTCCCCCAAAAAGAACACATTCCATTTTTGGACTACAGCTCCTAGAATGGACTTTTTTGGACTGTAGTTCCAAATGATGCTGATGGCTGAGGAATTCTGGGCATTGTACTCCCCAAAAAGTGGCTTTTACAAATTCTTAATTTATGTTGTCAGATTATGATAGAAGAACTTGAAAAAGTGTCTGGCTTGTACCAGATTGATGCCAAATTCATGACAGGGAGAATGCAGCCCAACTGTGGGATCTTGGCATTTTTCATCTGTATCTGTTGTGTGCACATGTTTTCATGCTTTGGAAATATTTCCCTGCCCTCTCAATATTTTGTGCCTCTGCTGACTTTTGCAGGTCTCCTTGTTTTGTTCCCATACAACCAAACTTTGGGAACCAAGCTCAGCTACATACGTATTATATACAATAAGACAAACAGATAATATTTGTGTTTGTAACTCACTGAGGGAGGCTATGGTATACTCAAATGGAAAATAAGTTTCATGAAATTTGATAGTTCTTACTGTTGTTGTTTTCTCCCTTTCTACGCCTAGCAAGAGAGACCAGTGAAATGTCTGGCACATGGGCAGCTGGAGAATATAATCTTGTTGGCTTTGCAGTTGGAGCTGTGGACCGAAGAATGAGGCTTCCTCAGCAGGAGAAGATTGCCAGTGGGGATGTTCTCATTGGAATTGCTTCTTCTGGTCTTCACAGTCAAGGATTCAACCTAGTGAGGAAAATTATTTTAGCATCATCGCCACACTATTTATCTTCAGTCCCTAGTGGTTGTGGCTCCTATACTTTAGGTAAGTCAACATTAGTCATTTTCTTACTCTAATTCTTTTTGGGGAGTACTAGCACTCAGCTATTAGTGAGTCTTCAGAATAAAATGTTGTACATAATTGTACATACTGTAATTGCATAGTTTTAAAACCACTGTTTATTTCACTTTATTTGATCTCAGTGTTAATTTCTACTGTAACTATTTCTAGTATGTCTTCAGACAGATACATGTTTGCTCTTATCTCATATTGCTTCTGACAAAGAAGGAAAACAACCCTGTGTTGAGGAAGACATTTTCACCTTGCTTGCTTCTCCCTCAAACTACAAATGATTTCATCTTTTCACAGGAGAACAGTTGCTAACCCCATCCAAAATTTATAGCAAAGCCCTGCTGCCTCTGTTCCATTCAGGAAATGTAAAAGCTTGTATCCATATTGCTGAAAGGGGATTGATGGGGAGTTTTTCCAAAATTCTTCCAGAAAAATTTAGCATAATTTTGGGTAAGTAAAATATTACAGGCTGGAATCCTGTTGGTGCACTATGCTAATGTAAACGTATTCAAGGGTAGCTGTGTTGGCCATACAGCAAAATACAACAAATTCCAAAATCCACAACTAAAAATCACAAAATATTTAATCAAACTTTTGAAGCTCCACTGGCATCTTCATCAGGCCAAGGTGTTAGAAATCATACAGGAGAAGAAGAAATAAAATGATGATGTTAGAGTCTCAGGCCTGTATTTTGTCTTAAGATGTTGTTTCTTGTTGTCAGTTATGATGGTATGGATATTAATGCAAGCAGATGCCACTCACTTCTTTGGCCATGTAGGAAGTGAGAAACAACGAGCCTTAAAATCCAGGCAATAAAATTTAAACTCCACTAACAACAGAAAAAGTAACTTCCCTTGAGATCCAGGCTGTTTCTGTCCTGTATGAGGCTACCCACTCCTTTCTCAGGTAGAGAACACTGAATTTCTCAAGAAGCCACTGTACTGTTGCATCTGGAAAAACGTTTAGGTACTGCAAAGTTAAAACTTGCCTAATGTAGTCCCAATGAAAAAGTTTTACTTTTTGTTGGAGGTAGTTAAATTCCATTTTCTTGACTCCCTCATCTTTAGGATTCCCCTGTTGTGGCTAAATTTGGTATCCTCAAATCCAGAAAACATATTCAAGAGTAACCAGGTTGACCATACAGTGAAATACAACAAATTCCAAAATCCACTTAACAGTGATACCTTTATTGGAACAACTAAAAAGCACACAACATATCACGCAACCATTCAAAGCTCCACTGACTTCTTCATTAGGCAAAGGTATTAAAAACCATACAGGAGAAGGATTCCACAGGTGCAGCAGCAGTGACCGAAATAAAGCATTGGATAAACAGGCAGCTCAGAACTGGCAGATTTTTCTTTCTTTCTTTCCTTGTTACCATTGCACAGCTCTGGAAAAAGTGCAACCACTAGCATAGTGCATTAAGAATTTACCATGTATAAGTGTGTGTGTATGTGTTTTATTAAATTTAGTTATTATTAAATTTATTTCTTAAATTCAACCTCCTCTTTTCCACCTAAAAGACACACAAGCATATAATTTTTCTAAACCTTCTATAATTAATAATAGCATCTTGGAAACAAAAGGCCCCACTGAGATTTCTGACCTTGCTACCCCAAAAAGAAGGTTAGCAGGAAGGGCGTAGCAATTCCACAAGAAGGTTTGTGTACCACTGTCACCCTTTTAGAACCCAGCTGTCTCTGAGATAATTGACTAAACAATGCCTGATAGGTCTTCTGTGCCAGACTGGAGCCCACAGGAGCACTCTGGCCAGGAATGACTGATCAAGGAGCCAAAATACCAGGAAGACAGAAAGTTCAGTGTAAGGCTTCAAATTTACTCTCAACCTTAAAGCTTAGAATATGCTCAAGTAGTGCTCTGAAGCCAAAACATGGTTAGCACAATCAGCCTTCTGTACCCATGGATTTTTTATCCATGGATTCAAGCATCCACACTTTGATTTTTATACACACACACACACACACACTAAAAAGCAAACCTTGATTTTGCCATTTTATATAAAGGAAACCATTTTACTACACCATTGTATTTAATGGAACTTGAACATCCATGGATCTTGTTATTCACGGGGGTTCTGGAACCAAACCCCAGCGAATACCAAGGGCTCACTGTAGAATCTTTGGATGGGAGGTTCATTTCACTGATGTTCTCCTTTTGTGTTTGGAGAAATCAGCCATCTCCATTCTCAGGATCTCCCAAACACTCCAAAATGTCTGTTAGTCTCCTGCAATTATAAATGACCCATTCATCGAGCATACTATTCCATTTTGCTGCCTGATTTCAGGATTTAATAGGAAACATCCCTTTGGAGGGGGTCCTCATACTCTCTGACACAACTCTCTGTGTTTCCTCACAGCTACATTCTGTATGCTTTTTTTTACTCAGTAGTGTCTGACTTTCTCTGGATTGTATCCAGTACTGCTGATGAGAGTCAAAGCTGTAAAGATGAACAGGGCTTTAACAGGGGCAAAATAAAGTACAGTATGTAATTGCACTGCCTGTGCAAGATGGTATTGTCCTTTACAAATTTAGTTGTTTTTAGATGCCCATCATTGGAAGATACCTTCAGTCTTTTCTTGGCTCCAAGAAGAGGGAAATCTTTCAGAAAGGGAGATGATGCAAACATTCAACTGCGGGATTGGTGCTGTGCTGGTGGTTCAGAAGGAACTTGCTGGACAGGTTTTGAAGGATGTCCAAAAATATGAGGATGCATGGCTGATTGGGAAAGTCATCCACCATATTTCAGGTTACTGAATTTCCTAAACTGATTAATTTTCTGATTAGTTTTCTTACTGAGCCAAGAGAAGTGATAACAATATTCTGTTTGGCTTTACATTATTTGTATTAGGTTTCTGCTGCTGTGTCTCTTAACATGTACAGTAACTGAGGGATGAAAACCAATCAGATTTTAAAAAGTATGTTCTTCAGAACAATAATCACCAGCCTAGACTGTCTTCAGCTTTAAGAAAGCTATTTATGGCCCCCCAGGACATGATTCCAATACTTAGCTTTATTGTGATGGAGAATATTGCAATTTGTTCTCCTAATGAAAGGAAAGGGTGAGGGAATCATAAACCTGTATGTGCTATTCTTAGTCCTTTTTGTGTCCTAGATAAAAATAGATCACCCTGAAGATGTCATAACCTAACAAGTCCCATTAATTTCAGTAAGTTTACTGTCACTGAACCTGCATCCAGTGTGAAATTTAATCTGTATTTCCACTGAATCAATCTGTTAGATACTATTTGCTTGTAACACTTTTGTGACATTGCTAGTTTAGGAAAGTGTATGAATAATGCTAAGCAATATCCTAAGTATTATAGCTATAAGCAAAGTTATGTTTTAATCAGCTTACCTGATTCTTACATCTGAATATTTTAGCTGTTCTGTTTTAAGCTGCAGAGGGGAATATCTCATCTGTATTCTAAACAAGCATAGCTTTGTGTTGCATGTAAACACAAATCATCCTTTACATTGCTATAGCTTGCATACATCTGAGTAAGCATGTTGCAAATTGACCTATTGACACACATCACTCTGATGGATTATAATGGACACTGGTAGAAAGCAAGAAGGGAAAGTTGGAATGGCAGTAATGGGAAGTAAAGGGCACATCTTGCAGACTGTAGACTAGCAGAAGAGAACCTCTGGCTTGCAGACCTCATCTCTGAGGCTCCCTGAAGCTCCCAGGCATCTGTCCACCTTCTCTCCAACATCAGTAGCTTTCCCTTGCCTTTGAAATTTGCAAAATATCTTTAGAGGTCCATGCAAATGCTTGTATTTCCCCCCCTCATTACAATCTTCTTTTTAAAAATTGAATATACGCACTCAATTATTTTTTTTTTCCCTTCAGGGTATCCTCAGGTAGAAATAAAAAATCTCCTTGAAGTGTTGCTGCAAACTAAACACCTCTATCTCAACAGTGTTTCCGCTGTAGATGGGCAGCCCCAAAACATGCAGAGAAAGAGCAAAGTGAAAGTGGCTGTTCTTATTTCAGGAACAGGTGAGCATGTCATTTATTTCATTTAATATCCATTTCTGCTGGAGAGGTTACACATTCTGCCTTGTGGTGGGCCAGGTGTGTCATACTTTCATTTTGCTATTGTGTGAAGTTAACTCTGATTGACAGTATTCATTTCCACTGAATATTGATAGTCCCTGTGTGCATATACTGGTAATCTTTTCGCTATTGATAGTCTTAATCAGATTTTACACTGGGTGCAACTTCCAAATCTTGCATCACATCAAATTCACATTGAGAGCATAATATTCCTATTGGAAAGTTGAACAATATTTAATTTTCATGTCTGTGAGGTGTACCTCCTCAAACAGAATCTCCAAAAGAAAGTAATTAGGTTGCTTGTATTGTATTTTTTTAAATGGTAGTGTTTTCTAACTGTTTTTTATTATTATTATTTGTAAGTCTCTCACTTTAGGGTAGCCATAAGACAGAAACAACTTGAAGGCACACAACAATGATAACACTGACCCCTTGCAAAAAAAACCCCTCAAAACCCCCCAAAGCCACTAAAGATCTGGGCCAGACCAAGGCTGTTATCACATGACGGAAACTGGAAGTATAATCCAGTGTCATCCTGAACACAATCATGGGTATTCACGTTATTGCGCAAAAGGTTATCACACGCATTTGCTGGCATTCCAAACGCAATTCCACATCAATCCAAACCTAAATAAATTCGGTGAACTAGCGAATTCACAAATCCTATTCCCAGGCTACTTCGCATTCAGTTTGGTGTTGTTTGGTGTGATATGCATGCCTGCTTTGGCCCTGATATTCTCCCTGCATCAATTCCCATGATCCTCCGTTTTGGCTTCCAGGGCTCCTAGGTCTTCCCCAGCAGCCAGGAGGAAAAGCAGTTGTTTTTGGCAGAGGAAAGAATGAGGGGGGAAGGCTCTCCATTAGGCATCCTGCAAGCTCTCTCTGCCCAAAATGGTGGGCTTGGGGCTTGCCCTGCTCCTGGCCCCTTGTGTCCCTCAGGGACCTTTTTGCCTTCCTTTCTTCCTCCAGGGCCAGGAGACTTCAAAAAGAGAGAAAACTCCCCCTCCTTTTTTAGCCCAAAGAGTTGTTCTTCTTCCCCATCATCCTCTCCTTTGGGGGATGATGGAGTGGGCAGCCTAAGGAATAGTTCTGTTTTTGCTCCCCTCAGGTCATTGCTCTGGTTCAGAACAACTCCAGCTCCCAGAATTCCATAGCACCCATTGAGCACAAAGATTAAAGGGGCACAAACTTAGTTATTTCCATGTGGGATGTAGCCTTAGTCACCAGCCTGGTTCCTGCCCAGCTTCCCTCCCCTTTCCCCATTTCCGACTCATGGTGAGTCACACAATTGCCTTCAATGGGACTCCAATGGGCCAGGTTAGAACCAGAGAGGACCACAGGCCCCCCACAACCTCACTGGCAGCCAAACTCTTCCAAATGGGAGGGACTGCTTCCTCCCCCTATTCCCCCCATATCGGGAGACTTAAAAGGCCAGGCACAGACACCACACACACAACCCATGGAGACCCCACCCTGCTTTTGGGTTTTTTGGCAGGTTTATTCAGGTGGGGTTTGCCATTGCCATTTTTTTTGAGGAGGCTGAAGAGTGCGAGTTTGCACCGGTCACCCAGTGGGATTCCCCCTTTTAGAGTCATAGTCCGGGCTCAAACTAAGTACAAGGTTGCTTTTGAACTGATTTTGAATTGGTGAATTGCCTAAATTAGGTGAAATAGGGTAATGAATGAACAATAATGTGAATTGCGTAAATAATGTGAAATACATGCGCCCGCGCCATATGCAGCCTTGAGCAGACGCGCTCAAGCCATGGGGCGCGCGTGGGGCAGAAGGGGGCGCGCGTCCCATTAAATGAATGGGCGCGGTGTGCCGTTGCCCCCACGCGCCTGCCCGCCGCGCCACCGCGCCACCGCAGAGCCCACCATTGTTTTCAATGGGGCTCGAGCATAAGCGGAATTCGCCTTACGCGGGTGATCCGGAACAGATCCCCCTGTAAGGCCGAGACGCACTGTAAAGGGTAATGAATGAACAAATAACATGAAACAAGGCAAACCATGGGAACCAGATGCAAGCCCAGCGGAAGGTAAAAGGTCACAATCTGATCTGCCTCCCACTGCGTATGTGCAGGGACTAATGAATTCTAGACTATGAAGGGTACGTACTCATATGATAATTTCTTTTCATCCACACTAACTTTGGCTTTGCGATGGCCATTGTGTTCTTCTGTGCATTTGATACATTCGCTGTAATAGCGTTCATTTTCAATTGGCCCACTTCTTTTTCCTTTCTAAATTGGGAGACATTCCTCCGTGATAATGGCCCAAGTCTATGAAAGCTGCTATAATGTCTCTCTCACAGTTGTCTCACAAATAGCTGAAGATCTCCTTCCATACTGATATTCCACAGTAACAGCAGCGGGATACAAACCGCCCTTGGCGGCGCTTCCTCCGCCGCTGGCCGTGTTGCTCCGCGCGGGAGCCGCAGCAGCCAAACCGGCAACTCCATTTCGGAGCTTCTTCTTGCGGCGCACTGATGACGTCGCGAAGCGCTATGCGGCCAGTACAAAGATGGCGGCGCCCATGTAGAAGGGGCGCCGCCATCTTGTACGTATAGGATACGTACAGGGTTAGGGGGGTGCGGAACACCGCCCCTTCCTCAACCAGTACGTATTCTATACGTACTATATGACGATTTGTACCGCCAAGTCTCTGAATTCTACATAAGAAATGCAAGACTAAACAAAAGGGTCTTATGGTCTAAACAAATAACATGGCTTACAAGAAACAAAGAATTTGTGACTGGAATAGGGCCTTATAAACTGGCCTGGGCAGACTTCCCAAAAAGGGCAACCATGCTGCGGTCTTTTTTCCTCTGGAGGGAATCTGCACCGCACCCAAACCACAGGCTTCCCTCCGGAGGAAAAAGAATCTGCAAAAAGTGGGTTCCTTTCGCCATGCCAATTACATCTGAGTGCACCAATGGTGCACTTGTGACGTAACGTAGCGCGACGTGCGGGCAGCTATGTGTCTGTTTATCATAATGTTACCAACCAGGACATAATAGGGTTTAGGGGGCCGTGCGGTTACTGTGTGGCCCCTAATCCTAGCTACGCAACTGCCATGCCACAAAAAGGCTGTCTGTCCCATGCCTAGGTTAATAAAACTGAGTGAACTTTAGTGAGCTTCAAAGATATTTTGAGTGAATACTATGAGATGTAGTTTTCATTTCTACTGTGTAGATGTTTTCTGTGTGTAATAGAAACTGACTGACTGACTATTTCCTTTTCTAATTTGAGGTACAAGCCTTGCAGCCCTTCTCACATATGCAAAAGAACCAGCAAGCAGTGCACAAATAGTCCTTGTAATTGCTGATAGGTCTGGAGTGGAGGAATTGAAGAATGCAACCCTGGCTGGCATCCCTACCAGAGTAAGAAGAGTACTATATTAATTTAACTTACTTTTAAAAAATAGTCCACATTTTATATGCTGGAAAATACCTTTGCTTCGAATATATTTCTTGCTTAATGTTATACTGGTTGCAGGTTCAGATGTTAAGTAAACATGAAGCGATGATGTCAGTTTGATCATATGGCGGTTTGATAACTGGTAGGCTCTCCAAAGTATTGATTAGTGAAGATATGGAATTACGGATACTTGTGCCCTGGAGATTCACTGGCAGCTCAAAATATTTTTTTATCTAAGTGAGCTTTTGTTTGTCTAACTCTAGTTTATTTAATTTTTTAATTACTGTCCTCTGAGCTCATTCTTTGTTGCCTGATTTTTATGTGAGTTGATATGCTATAGATTACAGTGTGCACTTTATTTTATTTTTTTGGTGTATTTTACATTAACTGCCTTGGCTATTCCAGGAGCAGAAAGGAAGAACAGACATCCATTAGCAATCAATGATTAATGAAGCAGTTTAATGGAAACTGTTCACAGAAGCAGTAACTGATGTTACTTGTCTTTTGGATATTTTTGGTATCTCTGTTCCAGATGAAAGCTGTCTCCTAAACAATAACAAGGTATTATAGATATACAGTTATAGCAGTTTATAACTGTACTACTTTTAACTGTCACAGCATCATCTATGGAATCCTAGGATTTCTAGTTTAGTGAGGGTACATATAGCAGTAGAACTCTCACCAAACTACAAATCCCAAGATTCTGTAGGGGGGAGCCATGGCTGTTGAAAGTTGTATCCAGCTGCTATAACTGTGTAGTGTAAATTCTCTGACAGTACCTTTTTGTGATCAGGCTGAAAAGATCTCTCTCTCTCTCTCTTTTACATCCTCAAAGGGGAGGGAAGAAGGGAGAGGAAGAGCACCATGTGAAATCACATCTTCTCAGTGTGACCCCACATTGCTGAGGACCGTGGATGAATATTGCAACCAAGATGGTTGGGATGACTGGCTCTTTCACAGGGGTTGGCTTTGCAGTTGTCAAAGAGAACCTTGTTTTCTGAAAAGCTTCCAAATTCTAGCCACCTTAATCTGTCCTTGTCTTTGGAAAGACTGTAGATCCCATGAATGTCTTCTGAATGTGAATCTTGGAATGCTGAAAGACCTGCATATATCCAATATGTTGACCTTACTGTTCACCAAATTAATAACTTTTTTCTTTTGTTTTGGAACTCTCCCCTCACCTTTTTTCTTATTCTATCATTCACCTTGACTTTTGTAGGTAATTGACCATAAGCTGTATGGAAGCCGATCAGAATATGATGGCACAATTGACAGAGTCCTTAATGAATTCTCTGTTGAGCTGATTTGTCTTGCTAGATTTACAAGGGTTTTGAGTAGTAACTTCCTCAGAAAATGGAATGGTAAGCAACCAGGATGGAGTAGCATTGTAATATATATTTAGAAGCAGGGATTGGTGCATCAGTTTGTGCCATTTGCACATTCATTATGCAAATTGGTTTTTTTATGGAGTTTGCAAAGGGAAGCCTCATTCTACCTTCCTCTGACACAGCTTCTGGGGCTTTTGAGGCTTCTGGGGCAAAGAGGATCCCCCCAGTTCCCCCCCTGCCTGGAACATGTGTGTGTGTGCGCACTCGTGGAAATGACAGTTTGGAGCATGCGCAGAAAAAGTATTTCTACACTAGCAATGGGGATTTGTTTGTCTCCTTATGATGGCCAAATTCACACTGGGCCCTAAGTAATGTGCTTTTAACCCCTTGTTAGGCTTTGTGTGTGATAACCAATAGCAGATGGGCTTGCTTTTGTGGGATGCCAGCTCTTTAACCATTTTTGGGATGGAAGCACATAGGTCTAAATGTGGAAAAGTCCATTGCCACAGAGGAAAAGAAATTAGGCATTCTTTGGAGCATCTCGTGGAATTGAGATGCTTATCACACTAGTCAGTTGTTTTGGGTTGTCCTGTTCAACAACTGGTTCACCAACATTTGTGGGACAGCTGAATTGAATAATGCACTGAAATACATAATACTCATCACCTCTAATGTACCTTCAACACACTTATGCTTTAATAGCGTAACTTCCACTGTTTTCTTTTCCACGCTGTAAATTCCTCAATATCAACAATGCCATTTGTTCAACCCTGTTTGTTCTGCCTCCTATGTCATTATTGGTTTCCCTTTAACTTTTTTTAAACTTAAGCTAGAATAACTCAGTTATGGCATGGTGTCACAGTACCATTACATTACAACCTGAAAAAACTCTAAATGTTAACAATAATTATATATATCACTGAGGCAGTAACAGTGTGGCTCATGGTACATCAGGAAAGCAGAGAGATCTTTGGAAAACACTCAGTGCAGTAAAGATACCTGAATAGTAACTTTCAAAGGTTAACAGGACAGCATTGTATGCTTATTGCACTACAACAGCAAACCATTTACATAAAATAATTACCAAACAAAAATAAAAAATAAAAAAGGGTTTCAAGACTGTAGAGAATAGAAAATAGATAAGAAAATGCAGCTGTTCTCTTGGGAAGTGTTGTCCCCCACTTCCAAACAAAGGAAGTAGTCTGAGGCTTTCCAGCCAGAGATTTCTTTGGGAATCCCCAAGGGAGGGACAACCAGACCACATCAACACCACACCTACTATTCAATACTTCTCAGTGAACTGGAATGAGACATTTGCTCTCAAACTGGTTACTTAACCACAACAGGAAAGGGTTCATTAACAGATTATTTCCAGCATGAAGAAAAAAATTTAATTACTAATAACTCTACAGTAAAACAACACCAGGAGCCACAACATCTTGTGATAAGACTGAAGCAAAGGTGGGATCAATCCACCATTATAACAGTATAACATCATTGTGTGATAAGCACCTCACTGACACTAGTTTTCTAAAGCAGAAACAGCAGGAACAAGAAGCATGGCTAAAGGATTCTGGGAATTTTAGTCCCAATAAGTAATTTTTCCCAAGCAGGAGTATATTCTGACCTGCATTTTGGTCCTGAAAGGGTGGATCGGGTGAGTCTGCTTTGGGATTTGGATTCAGTGAGTTCTTTCTCCATTTCCACTTAGAAGGGATTATGGCTGCTAATGCTGAGTATTCAGTAACTATGAGGCAGTGCCTTCTACAGGTCAGTAAGGTTTATATGAATTAGCAAGTTGAATTCAGAATATCCAAAGCAGTGGTTTCCTTTTAGTAATCTGCATGTTGGACCAAAATTTGTTTCTTGAATGCCTATGCTCTGTAATAATTCTGAATAAGGATTTTATTAATTATAGGGAAAATTTTGGGCACGTATCCCTCACTTTCACATTTAACCAGAGGAGGAAATGCCCACAAGCTGGCATATTCATCTACAGACAAAACTGCTGGCTGCACAGTGTATTTTGTACTTGTAAGTATTTTTCCCCTATGTATTAAAAAACCCCCATATTTTTGGTGCTATGAGTAACAACAGGTAATTATTACTCTGATTAGATACAGCATGCTTTACCTAGATGTTATTTAGAATAATGAATTTTATAAGTAAAAAAATGTCAGACCTTGGCAGATATTTTTATAGAGACTGGGACTGTGTAATATGGGTGACCCCATCATGTCCTGGTGTGAAGCAGCTATCTTCAGATTCTTCCTACTTTCTAGTTCTGATGGCCAGAAGCCTGTTCATGGAGCCATAGCAATTAAAAATGGTATCATGGTGCTTTAATTCTGTTGTGTAAAAAGGGAGGACTTTTTTCATTGCCTGGGATTTCTTGATGGATTTTCAACCACTCAGTCTTTCCTTGTCTCCCTCAGGAGGATACTAGCCTCGAAGCAGTAATTTTACGAGAGCCTGCCTATGTGATGGCAGAAGACACACAGGAGACTTTGCTGGAAAAAGTCAAAGAAGCAGAAAGCAGAGCATTTCCCATTGCGCTGCAGCTGGTTGCTAGCGGAATGGTGCGGCTGGCAATGGACCGTAAAACCTATTGAACCCAAGAAAGTCAGAAATTGATTCATCAAAAGGAAAGCCAGGACATTCCTAGTCTTAAAATCATCCATGACAGTTAAATACAGCCATCAACAGTACTTTTGACAATTACAAAAGCTAACCTTCTTAGTATCTGGTTTCAATCCTTCAGTCTCCTTTTGTTCAAGCACCAGAATGTAGTGCTTTTCATGTGCAATCAAAGCCATTCAGTTTCCTTTGCTATAATGGATGCATTAAGATCATTGTTGGCTCCTCATGGTGATGAAAGTGTGGTTCAGGAGCACTATGATCTAAAACCAATTGCTGTTTCCAACCAGAGTAGACCTGTTGAATTGATAGAACTTACACAAAGGTTGACTTACCAAGTTCTCATTAATTTGGTGGGTCTATTTTAGTTGTGACTGACTGGGTTTAGATTAATATGGCCCACAACTGATTTCACACCAATGCTCAAGCATTATTACTGTATTTTAACTTATATGTATATCTCTTTCTTTTCTTTCTTTCTGGTAATTGTGGAGGCTGTAATTCTCTGCCTTGCTTGTACTATGTGACCAAATGCTTCCTCTGGGATCACCTGTTCTATGTCTAGCTATAATCACAACTAAGGGATGCAGTGGCTTAGTGGTTAAGATGCCAATTCTGACAGTCGTAAGGTCGTATGGTTGGCAGTTCAAAGCCCAGATGCCACATGATGGGGTGAGCTCCCGTCACTAGTCCCAGCATCTGCCTAACAATTTGAAAGCATGTAAAATCATAGAATCATAGATAGAATCATAGAGTTGGAAGGGACCACAGCCGTTACTGTCAGGAAGTTCCTCCTAATGTTGAGGTAGAATCTCTTTTCCTGCAGTTTGCATCCATTGTTCCGCGTTCTAGTTCCTGGAGCAGCAGAAAACAAGCTTGCTCCCTCCTCAATAGGACATCCCTTCAAATATTTAAACAGGGCTATATCATATCACCTCTTAACCTTCTATTCTCCAGGCTAAACATACCCAGCTCCCTAAGGTGATGGTGGAAGTTGGGGTTGAACAAATTGGAACAAGAAATGTGTTTAGATTCATTTAATTCATTTCTTTAAAAATATAATTCCTTGTATTAATTATTTTTATTAGAATGCAGTTTGCAATTACAGAGCATTTCAGTACAGAATGGGTAACAGGAATGTAACAGTATTGGGGCTCAAGTCCAACTCCTGTGGATGCTTGCTATTTGAACACTGATTATTTCTCAAGAGGATAACAAAAACATGGTGCAGGGCAATAACATACTTATTCTCTTTATAGAAAATCATGAAATTCTTTTTCATAATATGTAGCATAATATATAAACATCTTATTCCCGCTTCTGCTTTCAAACAGGAGTTATGTAATTTCAGTCTGTTCCCACTGTGTTTCCTAGACATGATAAAACATCCCAAATAATGTTTTCACATGCCTGTATGATATAACAAGCTAAGTTTTAATAGACTATTCAACTATGTTTCACAGTATAGTATATTGAGAAAAAAGGGAGAACAACATCTGATGTAGGTAATTAACTAAGTATAGCTCTGGTATTCAGTGATATTGCTGTGTTTCTTTCAAGTGTTTAGTACTTTCAAGAACATTTGGCACCACTGCTATAACAAAGAAAGTTAATGGATTTGATTCTAAATTACCTTGGTATTTAGAAAGAAAAAGATCACTGTTGAGATGTGCTATTAAAATGCTTAATAACACTGTGGCCATTAATGCTTTTAAGATGTGATACCAATCCTAGCTGTAATTCCTGTTTGTGAGGGCACTGATTATTAGACCTGATTAAAATACCATGCAGTCTGAACTTATAAAGCAGAATCGTATTACATGTATTGTGATCATAAGATGGTAAGCTCTATGGGCAGCATAGTCTCCCCTGAAAGTTTCAGATATTTCAATGCACCATAGTAAGACCTCATGATACTGTGATTGAAGTTGCATGGATCAATCAAATGGCTTGGCTGTGCCCCCTCCATTTTTAGCAGCTAGACTGTAGCCAAGTGGCTGAACATTAAAGATAGCAAGTTTGTTCCCTTCCCAGTTCAGCAATCTCATCTTGATGTAATGAAGATACATTAAAATTCTACAGCCCTATGTTATGATGCAAAACAGAGCTTCAAAGTAATGTGTTACAGATACTCTTTTGTTACAAGTCACTCTCTTCTAGGTACTTTTCAAAAATATACCGTCATAGTTGTTGTTCACTTCAGTTATGTTTTTTGACATTCCAGCTGAGCTTTCCATCTTCTAACTTCACTGCTCCACTAGCCACCAGCTGCATAGCTGCAGGGAAGGCTCTGTGCTCTGCCTCTTTCACTCTTTCTGACAAAGTCTTCTCTGTGTCTCCAGTCTTCACTGGAACTGGCTCTTGAAAAATGATGGCTCCAGCATCAACTTCCTCCTGCAATGAAAAAGCCAAGACAGAGACACAGTAAAGACTGAGTAATATAGCATGGCATTTGTTTGGTTTCACAGGTTCCTGTCATGCATTCATACTTTAAAAAACAAACAAACAATCAAATAAATAAACTTAATCTGCAACAGAACTAGATATATTGAGATGGATGACATAATTTCAAACAGAAAACAGAATCACCTGGTCTGACAGCTAAGCAATTTAGTTGGCTTTGTAGCAGATCGCCAAAGAAAACGGTAAAGTCTACCTGTCTATGAAAAGCAGACAAAATAATACATTTCAGATAAATGTACTGTTTTTACACCGTCAAGGAAGTAAAGTACTTCAAATTGTTTTCTCTACATGTAGCATTATGTTTCCCAAGCTACCTTGGGTTTGGTTCTTGCTAGTGGCAGCCAAGAAAATCTAACAGAAAACACAATTGGGTCAATTTGAGAGGGCCAGGGCCAATTTTCCTGCCCTTGCAATCCTCCATGGGCCTTACTCATTGTCAAAACCCCAAATCTAAAACAAAGAACCCAGAATCACCTGGAAATCCACTTCTGATTTTGGGAAATAGGTATTTTAAAACACTGAACAGTACAGGGAGCCTTCAACCCTTTAAGAAGGTGAATTGCCTCCATTTGAGAAGCAATTCACCCTTATTTTTTATTCAAAAAAGGTCTGGGTTGAGGGAGGTGGGTGAGGGAATCAGCGACTGTAAAAAAAAGCCTTGGGGCCTAGAATTTGCCCTTTGCTGACACAAACCATCCTCTACCATTTGCTCTTTGAGAGTACAACTGATAGGAACTGGGTAGACCAACAATATCTCTGACATAACCTTGCAGGGTGGTGAGATGTGATTGCCTTCAGGTGATATTGAAGTGTGTTTGAGGAGCAGTGGCTTTCCAGCTAGGGCACCATATGCTGAAATCACTGACCAGATGATAATGATATTGGTATGCTGTTCTCTCTACATTTATTGATGGCCAATAAGCAACCTGACCATCACCTCTATTATTAGCAGAGCGATAGAAAGGAGAACATACAGCAACAAAGTGCACAGTACACCCAGTGACTCGGACGCCAGCCTCCAGCACTAGCCTGTGAGCATTGGATCCCTTAAATGAAGGTAGCAACGATGGATGGATGTTCAATATTTTTCCTAGGAAGGAAGAAAAACAGATGACATAGTTTATAGCTGTCATCTGGTCCTTCATTTTACTAAGCTGAAAACAACAGTTGAGACAGCAAAACAGACATTGGAGCCAGACTAAGTCACAGTTAGTACACTCACTGATATCAATACAACTTACATTGATCATGATTAAATCTGAACTCAACCCATAACATGCAATACTAGATGGGGGAAGGTTCAGGAAAATTGGGGGGGGCACAGTTTTGGGGACTGGAAACCTGTGATCCAGTAGCTGCATGTGGCCCACACTTTCCCCATTCTGATTTCAAATGTGACAGAGGTGAATACATGCTGCACTGTCAGAGTGCTAAAGCATCATACCACCAATCCCTTGCTTACCTGTTTGCATCCCATCCCATCCTCAAAACCACTGGAATCTGGAGCATACAGATTTTATAGCCAGAGCTGACTCTTCCTACCATTAAATGAAGAAAGACTAGCCAAGGAGGAAGACACCCACAGAGCTGGAATACGTATCATGCTATCATTGCACTAATACACACTAGCACTATATTCTTACCCCCTCAGTCCCACCATACAGACCCTCCCCCTTCACTTGAGGCTGGTAATATTACCTAGCAGATAGACAAGAGAGACAGTGAATAGAGTTACAGATTAATTTCATTTCTTTGTAGATAAAAACACTAGGATATGGAATACATCATTTCTGCCAGGATACTGTAATGGTAAATAAGGTGGGCAGGGAGAGGCAAGAAGAAGCCAGCAAAGGAGGGAGACAATTACCTCGTCCCTTCATGTCCCTTCTTAAAGCAATATGCCCCAGCCAAATTGACTTATTTTATTTTTAAACAATTTTTTTCTGATAAAAAATGTGATTGATGGTGGAAGTTGGGGTTGAACAAATTGGAACAAGAAATGTGTTTAGATTGCCACTGGGAAACTGATGAATAACCCTACAGAGTTCAACAAAACCATCACCCGGCTTCGCCCCAGTGATTCCACAACTAAACCACTCCATATGCTAAACTCAATGCTTAATTACGTCAACACTTCTAGTTTGTGTCCAGTATACTCAAATGTACTTACCATCCCACTTTCTGACAAAAGGACCAGATAAGATCCGCATAAATCCTGCGAGACAAATCAGTTGAACTGAGTACTCTTCAAGGACTTTATCAACAGCACTGTCAAACTCTGTACGACTACTGTACTGTTTGTGGTCAATTACCTAAGACACCAGAAGCAAGGTAGAAGACTAGTATGAATATGGGGTTCATTCATTTTACACTTCCCCAAATGGGTGCCCTCCAGATATGTTGGGCTACAGTTTCCATAATCCCCACAGATACTGGCTTAGTACCAGGGAAATGATTGCGTTTTCTGCCCATTCTTCCGTTCTGTTTGTATGGTGCAGATGATTCCAGATGTGATGCAATGGTTGTTCTAATTAAGATATCAGGCCAAAATAAATCTTACAACTTTGCTTTAACACAGTTTCTTATTTTGGTTTATTGGCTGATCTCAAACTGTCACCTGCCAATTCAAACATCATGCCAATGCATAATACGCTTCTTAAATAATGGTTTAGTATGATGTCTCATTGGAGCTCAGTTGAAGAATACAATTGACACATCATGCAGAAAATAAACACACAAAATAAGCCTCAAGTTTAGAATTGTATGTTTTCTTATTACAATACATACATGAGAATAATAACCCTGTGTAACTGCTTGTTTATTTCACACAAAACGGTAATTTGCTGAACATATACTCACCTTCGTAGGAATACCAGCTCTTTCTGCTCTTTTTAGCCCTTCTACACCAGCTTTGTTAGAAACAACAAGGACTATTTGTGCATAACTAGTTGGCTGCATTGCGCTGGTTATGAGAGCTTCCAGATTTGTACCTGCAGATTCCAAAATAATGACATCTATATACATGTACTTCAATGTCCCAAAAGCGTCTTGCAATTACAAAGTAACACCTTTACTCCACAAGTATCTTTATAATAACTTTATTATCAGATCCAATCTATTCTCCTCCCAAAAAGCAATGATCTTCATAAGTATACCCTTCCAGTGCAATACATGCTTTCTTTTAAATTATAAAATTACATCCTCAAAAAAATAAATAAAAATTACATGTAATCCCATAATTTTTTTTCTTAACAATAAAGTAATTTCATGAGGTAGATGGAACAGGAACACAATCTACTCATTTTTCTTTTTCTTTTTAAAATAATCTTTATTAAAGTTTACAATATATACACCCATCAAACGTTGCTTTTCTATAATCTTGTAACATAAATACAGCTATAATTCCCCCCTCCCCCTTGACTGATTCCCGCAAATACTTCTTAACAGCTAATCAAAAATATTCCTCTCTTGATCAAAGTCACTTTGTAACTACAATCCTTCATCACACACTGTTTGTGTGTCTATTTTTCTCCTCTTAAATACCAAACTAGAGATTGCTCCTTTCTACAAGGTTTTCTTCATTATACCATAGCCAAACTACTATATTATTCTATTTACTACTTTATACGGAAAATAAAATATTATAAATTGAAATTACACTTAAAATTGTGTTTATATTAACCATTTGTCTTTGCAGAACTTTAACAATGGGTCCCATATTTCTTATGACTCTTCATTTTTTTCTTTTAAGGCCACTGTAATCCTGTCCATTTCTACTATTTCCAAAGATTTATTTAGCCAAGTATCTATCGTAGGAACTGAGTGTTTCCACACCTTTGCTAATGACATCCTTGCTGTTGTTATCAAGTACAAAATAGGTTTTAGATTTTGTCTAATTTCTTTGTTGTCTACCATATTCAGCAAAAACAGCTCAGGTTCCAATTTCATTTCAATTTGACACATTTTTTGTATGATTTCTCTAGTCTTACATCAACAATCTATTCATTTTTCAACTTAGTGGTAAAAGAAACTTTAGCAACACATTCAAAATATTTAATCAAATTATTTTTTTTCCAGTTACATTTAACAGAATTTTTTTTTAATGCACATTTCCAAACCCAGCAGTGATTTCAAAGGATTCTCCTCCCTCCACCTTCATACTACATTATTCTAAAGTATGTTTTCTTAAAAACCTTGCAGTTTGGATTGTGTACTTCAAATGTCAAAGCAAATTTCACAACGATTATTCAAAAAACCTCTGCTGGCAAAAAAACAACAAAAACAATAAACAATTCTGATATATTATGCTACTTTTTTTCTCAAATAAGATTATGAAAATGTCACATCTCCCCTGCCTCCCTCACAAACTACTGACTCATAAAATTTTAACTAGACAAGATGTTGTCTTTGGTTTTTTGGCCAGAAAAAGTTTAAACTTTGCATTCTGTTTTTAGGCAGAGCTGACTGGTCATTAGATTATTTATGAAACGAGGTAAGGCAAATAAATGTACATGCAATAAAGAAGAGTTTTGTCTACCCTTGCTTATATGTATAATCACAATTATCTGAAAAATACAGAACGCAAAAATGCCTTTCCTGAATGGTTTGATCAATCTACCTTGAAGTCTGTCTGTGAGAAGGCCATAATCAGTGCCTTAAAGATGCCAGAGCTTCCTTTCTTGCAATAGATAGTACACAAGTCTCACCTGTACCAGAGATAAGGACAGCCACCCTTGTTTTGCTTGGCTGGGTTTTGCTTGGCTGGCGGTCCATGAACTGCAGCCTATTAGCGTGTAAGGCTTGAAGCAAGTTGTTGACTTCAACATGGGCAGACACTTCAATTCAAAAGAGAAAGATTAATTGTAAGAAACAATATTGAAATAATAGCTTAGAATACAATGTACAATAAATAAACTGGTGGTATTTCCATGTGCCTTAAATAAGCATCTAAAATGCAAACATGAATGATCAAGAGGCTCCTTATCGCTTATGAGGAAAAGTTACACGGCTTGGTACATTTTAGCTCAGACCAGAGGCAAGAAAAGGGAGACACGACAGTGATATGAAAAGTACATAGGAAGTTCTTTCTGTCTCTTGTAACACTGGATATGGCATCATCCACTGAAACTGAATGCTATGAGATCCAGGGCAGATAAAAAGAAGAACTTCTTCACACTGGCCATAACTGAATTCTAGAATTTAACTGGCCACCAATTTGGACGACTTTTTAAAGGAATTAGACAAATTCATGGAGGATTAGGCTTTCACCAGGTATTATTACATGATGGACAGGGCCACAGTTGTGGAAGGGGGCAAAATGAGGGCATTATTCATTGAAATAACAGTTCTTCCCCCTCATTTAATTTCCCTTTAGTCTCTAAATTTCAAGCATTGCAAGGAGTGAGACATTGGAAAATCATTCACATCTAGAATTCATATATTTACTGTGTCCGCAGCCCCTTGGTATCTTTGCCCAGTCCTTTTGTTTGCATGCCTACAGTCTTTTTCTAAATTGTCATCTGAAGTTTTAAGTTACCGCAACTCCGGAAATGTGTGGACTGAAGAATTTGGGGCAACGGACAGAATTCTTATTGGGGTAGTATGATGTTCTCATTCTCCACCCCCATAGTTATACTTCTAGCTTTATATTACCTCCAGTATCAGAGGTAGTATGCCCCAGTATACCAGGTGCTGGGAAATATAAGCAGAAGAATAATACTATGCTCACACCCTGCTTCTGAGGTTCCCAAAGGCAACTAGTTGACCACTGTGTAAGCAGAACACTGGATGAGGTGGTTTTTAGTTTACTCTAACAGGGTCCTCTTATGTTTTTATCCTTTTAAATTAAAAGATAATTCTGATGACTATATTACATGCCCAAGGTTGAAATAATGAGATCTACTGCCCTCCTGTACTTATCTACCAGCCATATTAGTCATCTAAAGAATTCAGATGTGTCCCCACAACATTGTTATGGCATTACCATGACACCACAAAAAAAGAAAATCCACAAAGGTAAGCAGTTACCTCTTTGATGCTGAACAACTTTCCCAATCACCCATGCCTCTTCGTGTCTCTGGACCTCCTTCAGAACATCTCCAGCCAATTCCTTCTGCACCACCAGGACTGCACCAATCCCACAATTAAAAGTTCGAGCCATTTCCTCTTCTGAAAGATTTCCCTCTTCTTGAAGCCAGGAAAAGATCTTGGGTATCTTCCAATTTAAGGCATCTGAAAATAGCAAGAGTTAAAATGTAATAATTACCAAATAAGTAGTCAAATATTATGCCCACAAAAGTACTGTGCTCTTATCTGAAGTATTCTCTTTTCAAATGTATCCCATTTTGGAACCACTTTTCTTTTTTTTTAGTAACTATTTTTTTTATTGGATGTAAATTAAAAGTTACAAACAAGCTATTTGTCATAATTCATCGTCATCAATCTTGTATATCTTGATTCATACAGAATGGGTATGAAAACTTAAGTAATGAAGAAAGTAAAATACTGCATTTTCAAAGTCATCTTTAAACGAACCATAAATACGTATGTATTAAGATAAAATAATTTAAGTAAACAGGAAAATAACAATGTTAAAGAAAGTAAAACAGGAAAATGTAATGTAGGTGTTGGCTAGGTGTTCCCCAATGTTAAAACATTCTTACCTAAAATCACTCTTAAGGATGCTGGGAGTACACGCGGAATATTCTCCAGGAGCCCTCCACCAGTGATATGGGCAAATGCCTTCACATGACCTGACCGAAGAACTGGCAGAAGAACTTTGCTATATATTTTAGTAGGTGTAAGTAGTTGCTCTCCTGTGAACATAAGTCATAAACAGTTACAACACAGAAATATACAGATACAAAGAGAGTGAGAAAACCTAAGACAGCTGTTGCTGAGGCCCTCTATGCATACAACAGGGATGAAGGAGGTTGGTCCTGCTCCTAATGTTTTGTGGTTTTCCCAGCCTACTTCAATGTCCACAATCAATGACTGGGAATCAGGTTGGGGGTGGGGGGGACCACACCTATAAGCTTACATAAAAATTGAAGCCTGGCATAACTGTAGTTCTGGGGTTCATAGAGGTCTATGTACATGTTTTCCATTTGCAAACATACACATTTAAAAGGTGGAAAAGAGAAAGTCAGGTATCTGAGATATTGGAGAGAGATATGCTGTATATGTATGGGACGTGGTGGCTTAGTGGTTAAGAAGCTGACCCAGACAATAGCAAGGTCAGCAGATTGGCAGTTCAAGACCCAAGTGTCATGTCATGGAGTGAGCTCCTGTCACTAGTCCCAGCTTCTGCCAACCTAGCATTTCAAAAGCATGTACAAGTGCAAGTAGATAAATAGGTACCACTTTGGTGGGACGGTAACAGCGTTCTGTGCAGTCATGCTGGCCACATGATCACAGAGCTGTCTTTGACAAGGCTGGCTTCCTCAGCTAAGTAATGGAGATGAACACTGTTCCCTACAGCAGACACTTGACAACCTTGTCAAAGGGGAAACCTTTGCCTTTATTCTGTATATACAATCCTCTGTACAAACATATAAAATGAAAGAGCTAAAAATTATTCTGGCACTTTTCTATAGTTCTCTTTTCCCATCAGTAGATCAGAAAATATGAAGGGATTATGGTAACCAGACATTAATCCTTATTCACAGTTTATTTTATTCAAAATAAAATTCAAAGGAGGAAGAAGGCTGTATACACAGGTCTTACCTAACGTCTGGTTGGTAGAGCCACCCACTGAAGGAGAGGAAAAATCTAAAGATGATTTTTCAACAATCTTTCTCACGAGACTAAATCCATTGCTGTGAACACCAGAAGAAGCAATTCCAATGACCACATCCCCATCAGTAATTCTGTCTAGCTGGGGTAGCATCTGTCCTCGCTCCACAGCACCCACTGCAAATCCACCCAGGTCATACTCTCCAGGTGGATACATGCCAGGCATTTCTGCAGTCTCTCCTCCTACAGAAAGATGGTGCAGACAAAGACATTGTGATGGTTAGATCAATGGTGGCCCTTACAGAAATCCTAATTCCTGGGTTCTTATATGCATTTAAGTAGAACAGGGTGGGTTTGTTATGAAGGGCTTTTGCTTTTTAAGCAGCCGCACTGGTTGAGAGTCATGCTATGATAAACTATTCTGTTTTTCAGTTTTATTGTTCCACCTCTGCCAGTTCACATATGCAGAATATAACAATCAAGTAGCAATAGCAAACAAACAGTTTAGGCAATGAAGAAAGGAACTTCAAAAGAAGCAATCAGAATATACAGTATTAGCCCTATCTTTAAGGGAACATTTTGAATGTTAAATAACCTGTCACTAGGAAAAAGGACATACTCTGAGCTCACAACTTGGGGAAAAATATATACTACAGTATTTTGGACTGCTACTCCTGTGCTTGCTGGTGGAGTTGGAATTGGTAGTCAAGGTAAGTGCTTTTTCCAAGCTTTGCATTTTGTAGCGTATAAAATCCCGCAAGGCATTTCTCATTAGACTGTAGCAATGAAGATTTTTGATGGAAATTGTCCAAAATCCAGGCTATGTGTCTGAATGCCTTTACCCACATAAACATGTAGAACACTAGCATGTTATAAGGGAAGGACAAGAAACCATCCAGACTGTTCAATCTCTTTTTTACCATTCCTCCCTCCTACTCAGACTAGTGGCAGCTGTCCGCTATGACAGCAGTTAGGGGGCAAATTCAGGTCCATACAGACTGCCCGAAAACGACGGTTTGCAGGCGCCCATTTTAACTCCAGAGGGGCGTCGCAACCGCTAGACTGAGCAACATCCCTCTGGAGTTAAAAGAACCTGTTTTTTCCGGGTTCTTTTACCGGCGCCTGGGTTACATCATGACTTCGCCAATGGTGCACTTGTGACGCGACAGACACTCCGTGATGTGCGGACAATATGTGTCCATTATGTCAAAATGGCGGCGGCCTGTGGACAGGCCGAAGCCATCAAGCCACTGCCATTACATACTAGAGTTCCAGACTGTGCAGTTGCTGTTCTGTCTGGAACTCTAGTATCACCGCTGCCACGTCCCTTTTGGCCCATCTGTCTCGGGCCTCAGTTTCAGCCTTAAAGGAACTATCCAAGGTGCTAAACTGAGAGTGGGAAGGACAGAGTTCAGCACCTTCGATAACTCATCTGATGAAGTTTGGGCTAAATCCTGGAATGATTCACCATCCCACTGACATGGAAGATGCCAGCCACCACTGCTCAGAACAGAGTATGCACTGTGACAGTCTATGCTGAATTCATCCTCAGTCTCAGCCAGGTTGAGACACAACACATTTTCCTCCAACTAGCTGGAAGCAGGATAACTTTCTCATAAAAGAGAAAGAGCACAATCACCCTTACCAAGGAGAGCACATCCTGCCAGTTTACAAGCTTCTGCTATTCCAGCTATGATTGCTTGAGCCATCCCAACATCCAGCTTTCCACAGGCAAAATAGTCAAGGAAGAAGAGGGGTTCTGCTCCTTGAGCCAGGATATCATTGACGCACATGGCAACCAAGTCCTGCCCAATCGTGTCATGCTTGTTGCAGATCTGGGCAATCTGTGAGCAGTAGAAGAGAAGTACTCTGAAGAGCTTGCCATCAGTTATGTACAGTAATTGCAAGGCTTCCTTTTTAACTACAATGAAATGTAGATAGGTCACTCTAATTGCAAGGGTTAAGGAAGTAGTTTCATGGAAAGGAACTAGTTTCTCACTTGACTTGATGAGACTTGACAAAGTGACAGGGATGGTGGACATTTCCACAAAATATACTGGGAATTAGTTACTATCTACCAATATAGATAGACCTGGGGCCATTTTACACTACAGAATAACAATGTTGGTTCCATTGTAACTGCTATAGCAAGATCCTATGGAATCTGGAGCTTATAGTATGGCAATGTATTAGAGTTCTCTAGCTGAAAATTATAAATATAAGTTGAGTATTGCTTATCCGAAATGCTTGGGCCCAGAAGCATTTTGGAATTGGAATTTTTTTTGATTTTGGAATACACAAATAGCACAGTACGTACCTGTAATGTATTTGCAAGGATGGAGACACACAAGGATCTGTCAAATGGCAGGAGGCATGGGCTTGCACTGAGCACTAGGCTTCCCACAGTTCATGAATCCTCAGTCTCTCCCTAGCCTTGTGTCTTTTTGCCACCAGCCATCCACTTCCAGCTTTGAGGTGGCTGCTGCAGTGGTCCTGCTCATTTGTCTCTTTCTGGCCTCATGTCTCTCTCCAGACTCACATCTTATTTTTTCATTACTTGTCCTCTGTATGAGATGCAAGATTGGAGAGAGACTGCATATCTGAGAGATGAACAAGCAAGAGCACTGGAGCTCCTGCCTTGCTGGCTGGCAGCAAAAGGTTTTGGGTTTTGGAGGTTTTTGGGTTTCAGATTTCTGGATTAAGGGTGTTCAGTCTGTACTTTCCCCAAACTCCATATCTAAGGATTCCAATGGAAGTAGCTATGCAAGTTAAAATAGGAATCATAGCACTATAATGATGTTGTGTGAAAGGCCTCTGATAACTGAAAAAGTTACACTTTTCTTAACTTTTCTGTTATTTGTCAGCGAGTAGACCTGGTGCCTGGAATATGTTCTTCCACTTGCAGCTGATAATCCTTTATTTTTCCCACGGTTCTCTCTTGTGGCAATTCATCTTTTAAATAGAGCACAAGCCTTACACTATTTAACATTTTAGAAATTGCAAATTGTTCAAAAACCAGGGGTGGATTTCTGGCTATTCCCAAGTTTGCTTTTTTCTGTTTTGGCACTTTTTGGGGGGAGGGGGAAAGACATTTATGTATGGAGGCTTTCATGATCAAAAGATTGGTCCCCAGACCTGCTGCAGTTGCTAGGTCTATTATAACTAGGCATGCTGAACCTAAGACCTTCTTTATCCTCTGCCACTAAGCTGTGGTCCATTCCCATTACCCATTATAAATCTAGTATGGAATTGAACATTTAGTTACCAAGCAAAATGCTGTTGTCATACTAAAACCTACTCCCACCACCACCACCACTTGCCCTCCTCATTACCTTGAGCTTTGTCCCAACACCATCAGTTCCAGATACCAAAATTGGATCTTTATATCCAGCTTCCTTCAGATCAAAGAGGCCAGCAAACCCTCCAAGCTCAGCATTACAGCCTACCAATTAGTGGAAAAAAAGATTTGTTCACTAAAAACTTAACATAATGGAGGATTTGGGGAGTTACAACAGAATTATTGATCAATCCTCTCATACAGCAGTTTCTCCCCTTCTTCAGTTTTTGAAGTGACCTCACACAAAACAGGTCACACTGGGCATATAAAGGAATTAAATTCTTCCCACTATGTATTAATTCTGAAGTTTAGATGCCAACTGCAACATAATTCTACAATGGCTGGCCCAAGACATTTCGCTGGCTGAGAAAGAGAATAAGATGGTGTCCCTCTACCTGTATGATATTTGTAGAAAGTGACCAGACTAAGAGTTGCATCTTAATTTGGTCATAGTAATGAACCAGGATCTTCATTGCATCTGAAGATATGGAGTGTATACAATGCCAGAGCATATACAGCTCTGTCCACCAACATCTTGCTGCCAGTTCCCACCCTGCAGTATTTGCCATTTGATGTGGCTGCTTCACTAGCTATCCTTACTCTTGACAGTGCTCCTCGAAGTGGTGGTACATGGATCAGTGCTAATCTGAAAGTCACTGGCTGCCAGTCCACATATTTCCAGGGAAGAAACTGTTGTAGCCAGTGGGCAAAATGTGGCACTGGTCCCTGGCACATCAGAGAAAAATATTCCAGTCTCCTACATCAGAGTGCCTGAGAGGCACTGCTTTATAATATAATGTCTAACAAATGGGTTAAGGATTTCTGTCTTAGGATAAAACAAATATAATTGTTTAAATGGGCTGCCACTGAATTTTTGGGGCTGCTTAATATCAGTGGCATGGCTTTCAGGAGTGCCTTGGGGGCACACAGGCTTCTAGGGCACTTGTTGCTTAAAAGTAATAACTGTTACTCAGTGCGTGCAGGCACTTCTTATTTGTAGCACAATCCCACTAGTAAGAACTCTGTGGCCCATCTGAATGCATCATCTTGAATTATATAAAACTCTAACACAACTTATGGTGTGTAGCTATGTTAGTCCACTGCAGCAAAACAAACAAGGAGTCTTGTGGCACCTTGAAGATGGACAAATTAACCATTTCATCTGAGGAATATCTCAGTTGCTCATGGATTAATCCTACAAGCACTTCAGTTAAATGCACAAGCTTACCTGGTCTTGATGTTGCTGCCGCTAAAGGCTTAATTTTCTGAACCAAGGTGTTACCAGCTGCAATATCTACACCACTTTCTTTGTAAGTCAGACCACTAAAAAGGCAGAAAAGCCTGTTATCAATTTACTTACACAAATGATCCAGCTGCATCAGTACTTTTTCAGTGCCAAAATAAGGCTGTGAAGAATTAATTGGGATCTTAGTATTACCTATAACTAAAAATTATTTCTTTTTGCTGAGCTTCTTTATGTGCCTGTAGCAAGCATAACTGAATCCCAGTTTGGGAGAAATGTGGCATATAAATCCCATTAAATAAAAATAAATAATAAAAATGGTGAGATTGGCTTTTCAGCAAATTAAGGGTGTGTTCTGACAGGCAGAATTCTGATGTGTTCTGATTTCAGAGGTCAGTAGTTCTGTGCTGTGTACTTATGATCCCTGTGCCCTGTGGCATATGGTGCTTTAGCTGAAAGTGGTACCTAGCCCATCCAAATGACCATCCACAGCTCTGTATTAAAGCTACTATGTGTTACACAGTGTGCTCAGTGTAAATGTTTTAACTACTATTATCTAAGTATTAAAGCTACTATTTCATTTGAGATCAATTGTCCTGTAGAGCATTATCGGATGGGACAGCCTAAAACCAAGATTTGAAGTACGTGATTGGGTTTGTTTGAGGGTTTTTTTTAAAGCAATTCTTCTAGCTATTAGCTGAGCCCTGGAAGCAAATACTTGACCATGCCCTGGATAAATGGCTTTGAATGTAAGGCCTTGATAGGAAAGGTCACTTATGTCACTATTCTACAGCCACTAAAATCTGTCTGTCACGATAAGGTATTACTGAATCAGTATTGCTTTAACTTGCAGGTCCTATTTATATCTACCTATTAGCTTCAATACAGTATCACAAACGCTTCATCTTAACCAATGTATGTCTAAGAAGATCAATTCACATCCCAGACAACTGAATATCCAGTTATAAACTCAAAATCACTATAACTGTTTAGGTTTCTAAGCTCCGCAGAAAGGGTCCACTTATATAGTATTTCCTGTTAACTTTACCCACAGATGGAACAGCATTTGTCATGGAGATGGGAAGGGGTGATCCCTCTGCCTCTTCTGCAGCTTCCCCCAGAAAAATCTACTTGAGAAAGCTTGTAGCCCCTTGACACAATATCTAGAAAGGAGGCTGTGGCATGCAGAGGTGAAGGAAGACTAAACCCCATTACATAACCAAAAGTCAGTTTCTCAGAAACATTGTATTTTGTCCATATGTATATTTAAAGCAGATATATTTGTAATCCATGCACTTGAAAATAAATTTTGATTTACTAGATAAAGCATATCATATAAATGTCATTGTTTACCAGATAATTATCAAATGCTAAACATTCAGAAAACATAAAACTACATACTATGTCATTTTTAATAATTTTATTGTATGTATACAAGACAAATGTTAGAGATACTAATACCTGATGTCATGTGTATTCAATGAAATATATGCTTATACATTGCATAAAGCTATGTTATCAGAAGGTAGCAGTACTTTAATGGTTCAAATGTGGTGGCACTGTTAAAAATAAGTTCATTTAGATCAAAACATATCTACCAAAAACAGGAGCTCAACTGGTTCCAGTTCTCACACTAACAGAAACATCTGGTTTAATTTTGCTAGTGCAGCTGTGTTAATAATAGACACAGTTGTACTGATATAAATGTCTTCCCACTATTTACTGTTCTTAGAAGGTGTCTGTGTGATACAAGTGCCTGTACTGGTAGATACTAATCTCCCCTAATCAGTGTAACATCAGAGATATATGGGTTCATATTTCAGAGTGGGGGTGGGCATTGGGTGACCTTCCAGATGTTGTTGAACTGCAAATCCAAGAGCTCAAATCCAAGATCCTGAGGGCCATGCAATTCTGACCTCTCTCTCTCTCTCTCTGTGAGTGAGAGAGAGAGACAGAGATAGAGAGAGAGTGCTAAAAATGCACATATCGCCAGTGAAAGACTATCTGAAGACAAACTCTAAAACTGACAAAGCATAAACTGGTAAGCCCTGCTTTATGCAGTAGTGTTTTAATTTAAATGACAACTAAAACAATGCCCTTTGCCAACAATTTCTTAGAGTGAGAGCTTTAAAAAATAAGATTATGATGGTATTCCACATGGTTCACACTGTGACATAAATACCAACAGAAAAACAAGATGAAATCTATCCTCATCATTGTTTTAGAAGTCTTCAGCAAAATCTGTGTGTTTAACCTGTGAATTCTGTTGTTAAGATGCTGCACAGACATATCAAATAAGAATAGTTATATGGTGATATTAAATCATATATAGATATCAAAGTGATGCAATGACTATGTAATGATTTCCATGAGTGATGATATTTGGTTTTAAAATTAACATCATTTCTTCAATATCAGTTTTCAGCTTTGCCTTCTGATAGATACCTGGTTTGGTTAAGGAAACCTATTGCTCGATAACCAATATCCTTTCTATAAATGGCGCCTTTGAACCGAATTACTTCTACTCCTCTGTTGGCTTCCTTGAGTGCAGACATAAGGTCTTTTTTGATAGCTGTCACGGTGAGGACTCTGCCTCCACTGGTCACAACGTTGCCATCTTTCAAGGCTGTGCCTGCATGGAACACCACCAAGCCTAGCTCTTTAGCCTGGGAAAATCCTATAAAGGCAATGGGGCAGAGGTAAAAACAAAACAAAAACAATTACTTAAAAGGATTTGCTATACATGTATAGTATAACTAGGAAATACTTTAACAAAACAAAAAAGGCACTAAATCAAACAATTAAAAGCTTATTATTAATTCATTATTTTATAAGAAATATCTGTGAAATCACATCTTCTGCAAAGACCCATGTGCATTACACACTATGCAAATGGAATTTTTATCACATTAAGGTAACACAATCTCTATTATAATAACCAATTTAATTTCCTCTTGCAAAAACATAGATGCCCCCCTCTTAGTATTATGATGTGAAATGAAAGCTATCACTCCAGGAAACAAAAGTGACCTTCCTCCACATTGGTTTGAATTATGCCTAGGTTATTTGAACAAGCCAAGCTCCAAAAGCATCACATAGCCTCTGGTCAATCATATGAATGAAGAAACATATGATATACTATATATTTATGTTTTATGTATCCATTTCCTACCTGTTATTTCCAAACCCTTAGGGTAGTTTCCTGGATAGCCTTCACTAGCCATCACCACAGTCACAGCGGAACAGTGTTCAAACCAAACAGGCATGCAGGAAGCTAACTTTCTATCAATGGTTGCCTGTACAACTTCATAAAGGTCACTCTTCAGTAATGGTAGAATTACCTGCATAGGCAAGAGTGAAGAGTAAAGCTGACAGGTGCCATTTCATAAAAATAGATAATAAAACTTGGATATTAACAACTAATTAAACACAGAAATTACAAGAGACTTTAAAAAAGCATCTGACTAATGGTAACATTCTGTGTATAAAAAATAAAAATAAATCAAATATACCTGTGATTATCTATGAAAAAAATTGCTTAGCTGACAATGTTCAGAATTTGGCAGCCATCTCAAGTTAATGGTCCCAGATGTATCAGACTACTCTCTTAAACTATTATGTAGCAGAAAACGTTTTGAATACTGTGATAACTTGGCCAAGATGGAATTTTTAAAAGTATTTCTGAGAAGGTCCCAAGAAACATAGTGGGACTTACTTCTGAGCAAACATGTCCAAGATTTGCACCATTAGTGTCTCTCACCTGACATTCAGGGTCACCAAATCTACAGTTGAACTCTAAGACTTTGGGTCCCTCTTTGGTAAGCATTAGCCCAGCATACAGCACACCTAATTGGAAAAGCATAACATATTGAGAACACATGCAGCTGGTAAAACATGCATTATAGATGTATTGAAAAATAAAGTTGCCTTAATGGTCAATTATGACTTTTGTTTCCACCATGCAGAGACAGCTATGAAAGGGATATGTAGAACTTCATTCACAATTAATTGTGTTTGCAATTTTTAGGGTATCAGTAATTTACTGTTCGTCTCCCATAACACAGACATATTTGAGGTGGAAAGTTATGCTCAGTACTTTAAAAAAATATGAAGTTGATGCAAAGCAATAATAAATAGGGACAGAAAGAATAAGTTAGGCTGGTTGGATCTATTGTCTTTGCTGTCCTTGAGGACAGCTGATCAGAACAGCTTAAAACTGGCTGTTGTTGTGTGCCTTCAAGTTGTTTCCGATTTATGACAACCCTAGGGTATCATGGGGTTTTCTGGGCAAGATTTGTTCAGAGGTGGTTTGCCATTGCCTTCACCTGAGACTGAGAGCATGTGACTTGCCCAAGGTCACCAAGGGGTTTCATGGCCAAGCAGGGAATCGAACCCTAGTCTCCAGAGTTGTAGTCCAATGCTCAAACCACTCCCCCATGCTGGCTCTGTGGTTTCTGTTCATGTTTTCACCTAGATCATCATACTTCCTTCCAAATGTGTTAGACTGTAACTCCCCCACCTAAGTCCCAGACAGAAGGGAATGTGTGCTTTCCCCTCTTCTCATACAGAAAGAAGATTTGCACAGCTAAGCCTATGCAAATGTTTGGCACACACATTCTATACCATGACAGAACAACAAGTCAGACAATATAAATGCCTGACACTTGAGGAACCAGCCTGGGCCAGCTGTCTGCAATTACTAGAGTTGGTGGCACAGCAGCTACAATAGCTAAATACTCATGAAACCATTAAACAAGGCACCAGGAGACAAAGGCACCAGGGGACGAAGAAGGATACTATGACAAGGTTCATCTGGCTGCACCAGAGGGACAGTAGGGTAACACAGCCCATTCTATTAACCTGCCTGGCATCAACTGCTTTTGGTAGCATCCATGTGACATTTATGTAACTTCAATGGGGATTACTTCCTAAATGGCTTTTTTGCATTCTCCTTTTATATTGCAACTATTAGCCTGTGAGCTTGTAAGGAGGGACTGTTTTCTTCTCAGATTATTGTATGGCACCTAGAAATGTTAGGTGTGCTGTACATATACAAGGGTACACTTACCTATGTAAGGAATGCCTTCATTTCTCATGCCATCAATTGTTTTCTGGAGAATAGAATTTCTGATGTTCAGAAGCAGATCCTTGGATAGCTAAGAAAATGTTACAAAAAGTAGAACTTGTAAGCATGCAAATATGCACATGTGACCCAAATGCATTCCTATTTTGAATCATTTCCAAGAACTCCTAGGCAATATTATGGAAATAAACTACTTAGGTAGGAATCATGGTTCAGTAGCAGAACACATAATGCAGTCACAGGTTCATCTCCAAGTATCTCCAGCTTTTAAAAGTACTCAGTTAAGAGGGCTGCCAAAAAAAAAAAAAAAAAAAAAAGCTGGGAACATTACTGTTTTGGACTGAAAGAACCCCCCAGCCAGCCTGGCCAGTGTAATCCAAAAGAGTAACAAGCTCTGGACCATAGAAACATCAGAAGCTTTCTTACACTGAGTCAGACCTTTGTTTCACCTAGTCCTGCACTGTCAACATGACTGGCACCAGCTTTCAGTGTTTCAAGCAGGACTCTTTTTTAGCCCAATCTGGTGATCCTCCATGCAACAACTAACCAGGTCCAACCTTGTTTAACTTTCAAATTCAGATAACGTTGAGTACCTTTGGAATGGTATGATCTGACAGTATCAGTCAGCTTCCTCGTTTGTGGCACTGACTGACTGACAGATAAACACTTTTCTCCCCTTAAATGAGACGTAAGGCAGCTACACATTCTGTATGTTCACATATGTAATTCAGTATCTGCAGGTTGTAAGCATTTCTTCCTGCTTCCCAAACCAGTCTCACAAATGGTGCTCTCTAGGAATAAGCTTTAACAAAGAAACATAGCAGGACAAGGCATCTTACCTGAGGTGCTGGGCAATACGCACCCATGCCACCTGTGTTTGGGCCCTGATCTCCATCCATTAGCCGCTTGTGATCCTGGGCAGGTGGCATGGAGGCAACAGTGACACCATCTGTAAAGCACAAGCACTGTAACAGAATAAGATGAATAATGAAAAGTTCCATTAGTATCAACAGAAAATACCTTGCCTTCCAGGTTTGTAAGACTGATGGTTAATAGTATCCTGCTCATAACAAGAAACAGCCTCATGTACAAAAGATACTGAACATCCCATTAGGAAGTATATAACATTATGTTAGATACTAACATCCAAGTATCTAACCAAATACTTGGAACCAGAGCAGATATTTCTTATGCAAATTACTTTAAAAGCTACAGAAGTGACACAAAATATCAACATCATTTCTAATACTTTGTTCATGGCATTTCTACTAGAAAGTTGAACATTTACCAATAATTAAGTCCTAAAATAAAATAAAAAGCAACAACAACACAATAACAACCTGAAATTTATTTTACAAGAATAAGTATAAACGCTATAGCCTAAATCCAGCTGCTAGCCTCAATGAGACTAGATACACAGAATCAATGAAATGTACTTAAATACTGTAGTGTCTTAATGTACAGTAATTGATCCAATGGGAAATGGCCTTCATTCTATTGGCTGTCCAAAGATGATCAACAAAAGAGATGAATATTCAGGATTCTCCAACAGGAAGCCCATTTGAAAGCACATTTAAGTCTCATAAGCATATTTAATACTCATTTTCAGTGGGGAGGAGTAAAGCACCAGCTTAATTATTCCACTGAAATAAATGAGTCATAAAAATGATTAACTTCAGCTGGCTCTCTTCAGTGCATTATGTTATAGACATGTGGTCAGATCCAGCACAGTTGCTCTGTCAATGGAATGTGTCATTATAAATAGAACAAGAGTTAAGCAGCTCCCCTTCTATGAAAGGAAACTTCTTCCATTCATTCATGGACCAACTACATATTCTATCGATAATATGTTATGTACTTACAGAAACCTCTTCTCCTTCAAGTAGTTCCTCAACCACAACAGTTTCTCCAGCTGCTCCAAAAGTTTTATCCTGCATTAAAAGTATATGCAAATATTTATTCAAGTGGAAGGCTTGCAATTTATAACACTAATCCAATATATGGACTCTGTCTCTTCTCATGGGGTAGGGGAGACAGAACAAATACTTTTTTTTGTTTTTATTTATATACCGCTATTCCAAAGATCATAGCGGTGAACAACTAGTAAGCTAATTAGCAAGTAAGCTAATTTGCCCCCAACAGTCTGGGTACTCATTTTAGCGACTTCAGAAGGATGCAAGCCTGAATCGAGCTTGGGCCCTTTTGCTAGTCTTGAACTCTCAACCTTGTGGTTTTGAGTGAATGGCTGCAGTACAGGCATTTAACCACTGCGCCACCAGGGCTACTTGAAATGGGTTCTCTATCACCTATTTCAGAAATCCAATATTAGACAGTACAGGGCACCCACGAATGACACGGGCACCTTTTATGCGGCTTTCAGCATATGCTGAAAGCCCTGCACCATTTCCTGAATGGTGGCATGCCACAAGCACGAGCCCCATTATTCTCAATGGGGCTCAAGCATAGGCGGAATTTGCCTTATGCGGCGGGGTCTGGAATGGATCCCCACGTAAGGCAAGGGGCCACTGTATTTCCTTTTCTAGGTCAAATGAATTTATGTTCTCAAAAACTAATGTTGGCCAAATCAGCCATGAACATACTTCAGAAGTGCTTTCATAATTTTTCATTCATGACAAATTCCATATTGGCACTCCATTCTGAAAGAAGCCATTTGTTGTTCTGAGGCAGAGAACTGACACTTGTAACAGCAGCCTTCTGTAATCTGCCACTCACTTGATGTGCTGGACTACAACTGCCATCATTCTCATGCTAGCTGAGAATGATATAGTCTAAGATATTCAAAGATATTAGTTTAAAATATTCAAAGAGGATTAGGATAAAAAAGCTTGATTTAAACCATATTTCTATATATCATTAACAATACAGTCATCTGCATGTAAACTCAAAAGAAAGCCTACCTGCACTCAACAGGACTCATTCACAGAGAAGTACAAACAGTGAATTACAAAGCAATGCTAAGGATGTTTACTCAGAACCAAGTCCCAGTCCAGTCCGTATAATTTAATTTCTAGTGAATGAATCCTGGATTGCAACTTCAGCCTCTCAGAAAATCATTCTAGGTGTAAAGGTATTGAGCAAAAAAATTCCTCCTACTAATAAATCATTAAATTGCACCTCTACAAAGGATGCAGTTTTAGAAGAGATAAAATGATAACCAACACTGTGTATTTATTAGGAGAAAGAACTGCATTATAACAAGTTGTACTGCAATACTTTTGAAAGAGTCTGACTTCAAAATTATGCACCATCCCTTACCTGGCATCTTAATTGTATCTATCTGAATTTAGGGACAGCTGCAAACACAAACTGGATCTGCAGAACTAAGAAAAGCTTAAAAATGAAACCATTCTTTGAGAGCCACTGTGGTGTAGCAGCTTGAGTGTTGGACTGGGACTACAGGAAACCAGGATCAAATTCCTATCCAACCATGGAAACTCATTGAGTGAACCTGGCCAAGTCACACACACACTTAGCTTTAGAAGAAGGCAATGGCAAACTCGCTCTGAATAAATATGGCCCAGAAAATTCTATGAAAGAGTTGCCAGAAGTCAGAATCAACTTGAAGACATGTAACAAAAACAACCACAACAAGCCATCAGAGAATTAAGAATACAGCTTCAAACAGAATTCAAGAATGTAACTTTGAACAGGTGTATCCATGTTCTGAAAATAATGTTGTTGGTGTAATGTGCATCACACTTAATTAAAAATAAATACATTTAAACCCAGTGTGAAGGTGACTTTACTTTGACTTTATTTCTAATACAGTACAGTATTTCTGCATTCCCAACTCACCTGCATTATTTCATGAACAGCTTTGCATGCTTCTGCTTTGTTAGTGGCCACAATCACACCTTTTCCAGCAGCCAAACCACTTGCCTTTACAACTAGAGCAGGGAAGGTTGCACTGGAGGGGAGAAAAAGAAGAAAGTAAGTAAAGTAGCACTCTGGGTACATTTTCAAACCTAGGGAACGAACAAACAAACAAACAAACAATGCCTCCCTTTGTCCATTATACTATGCTGGTAAGAGGTACCTGTTAATAAAGGTACAAGCTTCTTTTGCATTAGTGAAAGCTTTCCATCTTGCAGTTGGGATATCATGACGATCAAGGAATGCCTTGGAGAAGCTCTTACTGGATTCTAGCTGAGCTGCCTTGGCTGTAGGACCAAAACATCTCACACCAGCAGCTGTCAGGTCATCAACAATTCCTAGCAACAAAGGTATTTCAAAGTTACATGGGCTCTCCAAATAGTCTAAGCATACCTGGAACCTGGAAATGTTACAACAACTCTCAGAATCTCAGAGTATTAAAAATACACATTAATGGCAATCTCAGTACTATGCATTCCATGGCACAATCCAGGCAAAGGGAAAGTTGCATGGGGGAATCTAACATGTTTTCAGAAGTAAAAGGAAGGGGAAAATGTAGAAACTGGAAGATGAAGACTGAGTGTGTTTCGTGATCACAGAATGCTGTATGAATCCAAGGTGGGGGGACACACACACCAGAAAACCAAGGGAGAAGGGTAACTGAATGGAGTTATCATGGAAAAGATTATGGCTTGCTGGTACTTTGAACAGTACTCCTCCATGCTTCAATCTTTTGTTCTGCTCCCCCCATTCTGCTATCTTGGGACTTAACCCGGCTGGGATGAAATTTACAAAGAAGATGAACATCTACAGTGATGGTAGCAACAAGGCAATGTTAAAGAACTAGAAATCCACCCTATTAACAACCACATCTGTCTCTAGACTATCATCTGTAGCAACCATTTCAAAGGCAAACTGGGGAAGACAAAGAACTTTGTAAGAAAAAGGAACATATCCTGGGCAAACCAAAGCCAGCCCAGATCTCTGAACTGTTATTAAAACAGAAAGGCCCAAAAAGTACCTGTAAACTAATCATACTACATTTGTTATTATCTTCTGATAAAAGAGATGTTCTATAGAGCAATGTTTCTCAACATTTGGTCTTTAAGATAGTTGGAACTTCAGTGCTCAGAATCCCTGACCATTGCTGGTTAGAGCCCTAGAAGTTGAACTCTAAAACATCTGGAAGACTAAAGGTCAAGAACCATTGCTATAATGCACACAGTTCATTGTATATGCACACAGAGAGACACATAACATTTGGTATGTAGCAATAATAAGTATTTGCTGGAAGATTTAAACTTATATAAAATTAAGTAGTTAATAAATTACTAATACTTCTGGCTAGTACCTGCATAAATAAAAATGCATACAGTATATGAAAATATTTTGGACATACCGGCAGCAAGAGGAACTTCTGGACCAACCACTACAAGTCCAATCTTCTGGTCTTTACAGTACTTGGAAAGAGCAGCATGATCACTGATTGAGACAGCTATTAGTGGAAACAAAAATCAGGCCAGTTACAATTACAGTAGATGGGCTATTTCTTCCTTAAATTTCTTTCCCAACCTTCTTCCTTACAGCTCAGAAAGTCACTCTCAAAGGATCCTACTGAAGGAAGGTACTCCAGAAGTATCCCATGAAGTGGGTTGCTCTGAAGACCAAACACCTTTCACACAATGAATAGGTTTTAAAGAATAAATTGCATATATTAGCGTCCTCCGTCCAATTCAGACTGAATCTTGATGGGGAAGAGGTAAAGTCTTAAACCCTTTGCCCCTACTGCAGCTCCAACTGGGATCAACCTGTAATATTTGGATTGTGGGGATGTAGGAAGCTCCCATAATACAACCTTCCTCCATGCAAACAGGTGTATGAACGGGGGTCAATTTTGATCAGCAGTGCAGGGAAAGCAAAGAGTTGTGTTTACATCAGGATCCAAATCTGAGATGTACTTGCAATGCACTTTTAAAGAGCCACCCATGCCATTAGTAATTGTGCAAATGACATCATGTCCAGTTGGTTCTGACCGACAGCTATCTAGCCCAAGGTCACATAGTGAGCCACATGCTGTGGAGGGTTACTAGCTCACCAGTTCAGCCACTACACCTCCCTGGCAATGATCAGGTTACAGAGAATTTCTATAATTTGCTACTGCATAATGAAGTTCTACTGGAGTAGTATGGTAGTGGTTAGGAACTAGAACCTGGGAGATCTAGTGTCCACTCTTCCATGACACTCACTGAGTGATCTCAGACCAGTCCCACTCTGAGCATCAACTATCCTCACAAGATTGTTGTGAGGATAAAGTGGGGTTGAGGAGGAGAGGCATGTATGCTGCATTGAACTAACTGGAGGCATGGTGGGATATCAATGGTCCTATTTAGATGGGCCTTTGCAGCACCCCCATCACGTGCTAGGTGTTGGCTGAGGGCGCAACGCCCATACGTGCCTCACCCCTAGTACATTATGAGGGCGTCAAAATGGTGGCGCCCTGTACACACAGGTGCCGCCATTTTGACATGATGGACTCCTAGCGTCCACCGTCCTGACGTCATTGTGATGCTGCGAGTGCGCCATTATCGTGCTGACTTAATAACAATAACTCATAAGTATCATTATCATCTAAGTCACTGACTAAATTCCAGAAGTTTAATATTAAACCTTGGTGCTGCATAAATTCTGGCATTAATACTCTTGGTGGCAAGGAACTTGCTTGGGAAAAAGTTGCCCTATTTTTCTAAGAAGAATGTGTTTTGTAAGAAGAATGTGTAGAAGATACTTTAGGTTTAATAAGCAGCATCTCTCTCTTTCTTTCACACACACTTATACTTAATGGTAACATCTGCTGACAAGAGAGAAGAATGCTAGCACTTGATTTTTAAAGAAAAACCTCAAAAAGGGAATATTATTCTCTCCCTTTTATCAAGGCTAAATAAATCCAAAGTCTAACATGAACTGGGTCATGTGAGTCATTTGGCCAAGGCAAATGTTCTATTTCCACCTCCCACCCCTTTCTTCATGCCAAGTATTGGGCAGCTGCAAGGGGTGTTACACAGACAGAAACCTTTCATCCCTTGGCAAACATGTGACAATACATTTTACCTGGTCTGCATATTTACTCAGAAGCCTTCTTTTTGTCTGTGATGCTGTAACTGAGCAGAGGTTGGGAAAGTTTTTTTGGATTACAGCTCTCAGAATGGCCATGGGCCACACTGTTAGGGGGATTCTGTGAGTACTACAAAACTTAACTTTCCCAATTTCTGTTCCTGATAAGGGTTTCATTCCTTTGGCTTGAGAAAGACACTGAAAGCCGTGGGATTTCTCGATAGCATGAAAACTTTTATTGTGGCCACTTTCATTTTAACCATCTTCCTATTCACATTTGCAATACTGGATGAATATCTGGAATGCACTACATATTATGGCCCCCACTGTTTTTGAAACAACGGCCTTCCAGATATTGTTGAACTGCAAGTACTAACCAGTGTTGCCAACAAGCCTCAAAGATATTCCCTAGAATGTTTTACCAAAATCCCCAGAAAGAAATTAATTAAATTCTCCAGATTCCAAGGAATTCCCCAGAAATTGACAATGCTGGAAATAACAGCTTTTCATGTTTGTACTTTGAATAGAGAATATAAGGAATAGAGGAAAATTTTCTGATACTTGTTGTTTACTTCAAAGCTCTACACTGATGGGAGTAACTCCAAAGAGAAGACCCATTTGTTATCGAATTTATTGTTTATCAGACTCTCAGGACCACTTGCACTTGATAAGTGGATTTGTGGACACCCGATAATACCATTGTTAGGTCAGGACTACCATAGGCCCTGATATTTCAGGACAAAATCCAGAGATCCCTTGTGATGTCATAGGGAGCAGCTCCTGATGATGTCATTAGGCTAGAAAGATTGCATGTACAGCGCTGTGTAAATTTACAGCGCTTCATAAATAAAGGTTAATAATAATAATAATAAAATGACACATTAAGCATCAAGCACAGTTGCATAGTGTATGCCATTCAAACAAAAATCACCAAATGAAACAAATTATGAAATCCATGTGCACACTTTTCAAGGCAGTGAGATTCCTCCCATTGCCTTGAGGACCAAAGAAGAAGCCCCAAGATTCTGGCAACCCTAGCCTAAAATATTATTGTTCTTATGTTGGTTTTATTGTTCTTATGTTCATTGTTACCCGCCTTGATCCAATACAGGGAGAGGCAGGATACAAATAATAATAATAATAATAATAATAATAATAATAATAATAATAATAATAATAGATGCTCAAAGGACCCTGTAACCACAAGGGGCTCACAACACATTGCAACAGACACACACAGACAAGTAGATCTGCAATTGTCAAGATAATACTATTACCCTGAGATTCCTCCCCTTCCCATGGGGTCTGGCAACTGCTCATATCTCAACCTGCCTACCTACCTATCTACACACACGGTTTAGTTTTATATCCAATTTCCAATTGTATCCAATTAAATTATATTCAATTAAATTCAATTTTCCCAATTTGTTGGGATGGGGAATAGGGGTTTTTTTGAGGGGGGAAGCTTTTTTTCTGGACCACTGTACATGTATTCCTTCCCTTCAAGGGTAATTTTATTCCCTGTCATGATGCAATGCTTCCAAAATTTAGATGGAGGTCAGTATGATGTCTTGTTCTCTTCTGTGACTAGAAGCCTGCAGGTGGCATCTCTGCATGTGAAAATGCAAGAAAACCACATGCCTTCTCTGTACCTTGAAGGTCAGGTGGGGAAGAAACTGTGTTGAAGTTGCCCTGCATTCTGAAAGTATTTGGCAGGCATTAGGAACCCAGGAGAGTCTGGGGAATGGTCGTTGTCTGCCCTCTCCAGTTCTAAGATGCAAAAGAAGACTGATTTTCCATTATACCTCCAAGTCCCAAAAAGTTACAGCAGCAAAACAAGCCCCAGCCTTCCTCCAAACCTTGGAGCTAGGGACGGATGGGAGAGACATCATCCTTGCGGAGGCAGTGGGAGAGTCCTGGAAGCCTAGTAAGATTGTTAGCATGGCCCACAATCTACTCCCCAGCTCTAAGGCTAAGAGGAACCAGGAGCTCATCACATTTATCAGTGAGCAACAGAACACCCACTATGGCAAACATGGTGAATGTAGTTCCTGACTTATATTTCCACTTGCTGTTCCCAATAAAGAAGAAACATCAAGACACAGAAACATGTTTCCACATGGAGACCCATTTCCTTAACAGGACATGATTCTGCTGGGCCAAAAAAATTATTTCTAACTTGGTATATTTATTATTTCTAACTTGGTATTATTACTCTGGCTTCTGCTACATTTCTTTCTTTTTTCCATATTAAAAAGGGAAAGCTTTTCTGCATAATATGAATCAATATATTCTACTTAGCTATAGTTTTTGTGAAGAGAATGACATATCCTAAGGCATTCACGTGGTAATCATATGACCTATTCAGCTCTAGAGCACTGAACAAAAATGTGTGTGTCTGTGTTTATTGAATTAAACATGGTTTCCTCTCTTGGTAGTCTTGACTATTCACATGACAGAACCAGTATTAAAGTCAAATTTACTGCATTTTTATTTATATTTTAAGAAGCTCCTTCTGCTGTTGTTAATAAAGAACAGAACAGCAAATTCATCAGTAGATTAGAAAATCTCACTGGTTAAAATAAGAATTTTAAAAGAAAAAATCTTCTCCTTTTATCTCCTGAAAGCTTTAAACCATGTAATCTGGTATGCAATACTACTTGGTCTTAATAGGCTTCTTGGACATAAGTTGCCTTGACTTTGTGGGCCAGCTCAGATATTTTAGACTTCAACTCCCATGAGCTTTGCCAAGCATGGATGTTGGTAAGGGTACTCCAGATACCAGGAGGACCATAAATTCCTCAGGTTAAACCCTGGTTTAACCTGAACTTGCTTCTATGTGCTTGTGAACATTTATTTTAATATATTTCAAATGTATCTATTCATCCGTTTGAAACATTTTAACACTGTCTTTGTTTCAAACAGCTAATCAAATAACAACAAAAGGCAGTGCTAGAAACACTAGGGTGGAAAATCTATTATTTTGTTTCTGTACACTTTTATTCATTCCATTTAATTATACTTTCAGGCAAGTAGAAATAGTTTTCCCTTTCAGACAAACCAATAAACTATTGATTTGAGGCAGCCCAAGATCAGAAATCACTAAGCATTATAGATAGGAAGGAAAATGAATTCACTAAAGATCATTGGCGCGTTACAGACGGGCCCATGAGGCACCGTCATCATGTGCGAGGGGCGGTGCTTCCTGACGTGCCTTGCCCCTCGCATGTAATGACTACGTCAAAATGGCAGCGCCGCATACAGATGGGCACCGCCATTTTGACGTAGCAGACGCTCTGCATCCGCACGTTGCGCAGCGGAAGTGACGCTGTGAGTGCGCGCTTTGGCACTTGCAGCGTCTCTTCCGGGCCACAGGAAGGAGCGTGAAAATCGCGCTCCTTCTTTGCAGCGTCCGGGAACCGCGTCGTTTGGCTGCTGTGGTTCCCGGATGCTGCAACCAGCGGCAGCGCGAGACTGCCCCTTCTGGGCAGTCTATAACGCGCCATTGTTGTAATTCCAAACCAGCTTTTAATGTTGTATTTGAACAGTTTCTCTAAGCAAGCAGTATTTACATGTTCAGAACATGCTAAATGGCTTAATACTGAATGGCCAATTAAGATCTACTCACTTGACAAAAGACCTTCTCTTGTTAGAGATTAACATCACTAGGTCTGGTTTGTTAACATGAAACAATACAGTTGCATGCATGTACCGTATGTCTTTAGGGTGGGGGAGTGTCAATGTAAGGGCCTGCACATAATAATCTGCTACTACACAAATTTTATTTCTGTCTTGCAGCCCCTCATGTGTTTCCTGAATAAGCTCTAGAAGGTTTGGAAATTCTCTGGAGCAGATGGGGGTGAGTGTTTAGGAAGCTGTAGGAGAAAAAAGAGGAGAAGGGAAATGTTAGTTGCATGAGTGGATCTAGGATTTAGCCCTCTGTAAAAAATACTCCACAATAAAGCAAAGCAAACAAGTGGAAGACAGCTTCAGTAGTTTTATCGTAATGTGTGCTGATTATCTACATGAGTCCGTCAGGGTCAAAACATTAATTAACTAAACTATAATTTCACAACTCAGTATCAAGAGGCAGATTTGCTGTTCAGAAAAAGGTGTTGTTGAATGGACTGCTCCTCTTTAAGATTCACGGGAAGAGGAGGGTATAAATATAATTTATGAACATGTATTTGGACTGAAACAAAGATGTTAGTGGGGCCTTCTATTGTTAGGCTGTCAGTCTTTCACTATTAGTTATACTGGCTGAATCTGGTTTGTACTGCAGTCTGTGGAGTCTGAGAGGACACACATTCCCCATCTCTGGTTTCGGATGACCATTTTTAGCCTGAGGCCAAATGAAGGGTTGATTTTTAGAAGCAGGTATGTCTGCTTCTAGAGCGAAAGCCAGAGATACACTGGAGTCATACAATCTCTGCTCCTGCCAGCTATTTCCATTATTCTTCCTTGCATTTAGAAATGCTGACATGCGAAAGAAATAAAAATCTTTCAAGGGCATTCAAGGGCGTCACAGAGCCTGAAGTGATGTTCTCTTCCATTTGGGAGATGTAAGGAAAACAGATACTTTCTATACAGTCTAGAAACAGACTGATGACATCCTTCCTGCTCACAGTTGTCCTCCAAAAGAGAAGTCAGGAAGGAAACTATGCAAAGTAGTTTTATTACCTGTTAAGGCCACTGTACATCAGAACTTGGAAAAATTACTTTTTTTTAACTGCAGTTCCCAGAGACCCAATGTACCAGTATACTATAATTACTACCCTTGCTGATGAGAGATTCTGAGGGTTGTAATCCAAAAATAATTATCCCAAGCTGTGGTGCAGAAATGAAATGAGTTTGTGAGTGATGAGTTTCTAAGCAATTACCATAATTGAAGACACAATCTTAGCTGTTCGGACAAAGAAAGCAGAATAATTAATACTAGTAGTGTATTATTAATAATTCTAATAACCTCCCAAATAATAGTCAGAAAACTTTGTATGATGTTGGCAGATAATCCAAAATGTATCAGATGAAAAGATTATAAAAAAATCAGCTTAAAAAGGACATTGATGTAGATCTAAAGAAGGCAATAAAGGACCACCAAGATGCTTGAGGTTCTGTATAGAAATGCTACACCATTGGAGCTTTCTGGTTCAGAAGAAAGTCAAGAAGTGGGGCATGACAGAAGTGTATAAAATAATATATGGTGTGGAGAAAGTTGAAGGGGAGAACCTGAATGGATATGTAGAAGGAAGTATTGTACAATCCAACTGGTTGCCACAAGATGTAATAACTATTATTATTATTATTATTATTATTATTATTATTATTATTATTATTATTATTAACAATTGTCAACCTGTATAACAAATTTATGAAAGATGGCACTGTCAAATGCTAGCTGTGGTTCCATGTTACTCTCCATCATCCTTAGCTATGTACCTTCTTTGGATACCAATTGCTAAGGAACAAAAGTACAAGGGTGTTCATGCACATGGTATGAGTTTTGGGACTTCCCATATGCATCTGGTTGGAAAAGACTGTAGGGATGGATAGGTCTTTTGTTCAACCTAGCATGGCTTTTCTTGCATTCACAAATTATTTCACATTTTCATTGATTACCTGAGTTAGAGATCTTCCCATCATTTGCTGTTCCTGCATTTCCTGGAGCAACCAATACCTGCTTCACGTGTGGAGACTGTGCCAGTTTCCAAGCCAGAGCATGTTCTCGCCCTCCACTGCCAATCACAAGCACTCGGTCTGTCATCTGGATGTTCAAAATAGGAGGAGCTTTGTCATTTACAGAACCACCATATATTTTTGAGCTGCTATTCCAATGTGGATGAAGGACTGCATCTTAACTGAGTATGGCAAAATTTAAGCAAGGTTCAAGCCCTGTGTTTAGAGATATATAGCATTTAACTGAAAAATGAGAAATGTATATTTGAAAATATTTTTTGAAATTACTTTGAGTATCTCATAGACTCATAACAGTGGCTTGAAACAATGGGATGAGGGGAATTGTTTAAGTGGTGCTTCTCATCTGAAATCACTCTGGTCCCTAATGTAACAGAATAAACTGCAACATTTTAATACAATCTGAAAGCATCACAAATTGTAAATTAGCAACCAAGGTGCCAATGATTTGTTACTTATACTACTCAAATAAGTGCAAGATAGGGCAGTATGCAGGTCTCCTGTTTTAAACTTTCTTATCGCAGAAACCATGTGAACACAGTAGGATGAGTGAGTGATGGGCCAAATCTCACATAGAAGATTAAAGAAGAATGACTACTCTCTGCTAATTATAAAATACAGTTGTGTGACAAGCACCCCATTCATTTTTATTGAACCATAATACAAGAATATTTTATATAAACAATACTACATTTAAAATATCTGAAAAAATAGATTTAGGGATTTATATGCATATTTATTTACCATGCATGCCCTCGCACTTTCTCTCTGCATTGTGCACACACACATAGTCATAGACATTTATTAAACTGATAAACAAAATGAACTGAATTAATATTTTGGTTTCTGCGTTCTTCAGCTGCTCAAAATCCAAGTGAACTGTCTCTAAGGTGGTAGATTAGAACACTACCTTTGATGGCCATTAAGCATAATGATATACTTGGAAGTAGATAGCTGGAAGTGATATAAGATGCAAGTTGCTTTTGTATATAAAAAAATAAAGAGACAGATTAAGAGACCTTTTACCAAGTTGGTTCTGGATCCCAGGAGAATACTGATAAAAATATATACATTTATTAGTGTGATTAACAAATATAACTTTATAAATGAATTAACAAAACATTTCCACCTCCTCATGCCAACATGCACAGACACATCACCCCTCTCCCTAAATGAAACATTATGGCTGATAGACTGCCTTCTTTATGGAAACCCATGTATAGCCCTTAGGGAATTAAAGTTTCACACAGACATGACTGAAACCTCATCTGCCCTACAGAAATAATGGAGTTTGACACATGTTTAACTGCCGTGGCTTCATGCTATGCAATTCTGGGGTCTGCAGTTTTATGAGACATTTAGCCTTCTTTGTTAAATCCCAGGATTCCATAGCATGGTGCTATGGCAGTTAAAGCAAGATCAAACTGCATTATTTCTGCAATGCAGATAAGGCCACACTGTTGCAATCTTTGCAAACAGGGCATTAACCCTCCCCACCTCCATAGTATCATCTTTTAAAAAGGCTGGTCATTAACCCCAGTCTTGTCAATGTGTACAGTTCCTTCTAAACGGAGATAAAAGCACTTGGCAGGCTTTTTAGGTATGGAGACACACATTCCATGTATAAAGGCCAAAGACTGGAATTGTATCACATAGAATGGCATCAGAGCTGCCAACAAGGGAAGTCTTTCTTCCATGAAAGGCTTTTTTTTGAAATTCAAACCAAGCTTTCCAGAGTAGCAGACACTTCCAGGTTAGAAACTTCTTAATTTTTGGACCCCATCCTGGTACTAAGTACCTTGCTAGATCCACTTTCCTTGAATATTTTATCCATTACAGACATGCTTAATGTAGCATATTGTGGAGGAACCATGTAACAATTAAATTATGATTTGCAATCTTTTAACTATCACAGTTCATATGATAGTTGGACTGTTTAGGTTGTAGAGACCCTTCTTTTAGAGCAGGGTTGTTGTTTTAAAAAAGAAGACTCTGAAAATGTGCACAATTAAAAGGAAAGGAAAGTTTACAATCAGTGATGTAAAAAGCCAAGGCTTGGAACCAGCCATAGTCATATTTGGAGCATAACCAACGGAAAATAATGTCCAGACAGCCCACATGTACCCCAAAAACCTGTTCTATTGGCCTTTGGGTAGTGACTAAATAAAGTCAGCAAATCTACCTAAATATGATTAAGGTTTAATCTGCATGGGAGAAATAGTGCAGTGCATGGTGAAATGCTATGGACTTCTGAGATTTGTAATTTGTTGTGGTGCCAGAGCTCTGTGAGAGAGGAGGATAAATCTCTCACAAAACTGCAGTTCCCAGAATTCCACAGCATGGAGCCATGACAGAAAAGTTGTGTTAATTTGGATTATTTCTGCAGTGCAGATTAGGCCCATCACTGGATCCAACTGCGTAAGTAAAAGTAACTGATAACCACAGCATTTTTCTTCTTCTTAAGCGGAATTCTCAAAGACATGAGGGAGGGAGCCTTTGACAGTAAATGTATGATGTTTCCCATCCAGTCTTGCACATTTGCTCATAGTAGTCCTGTTCTATTTTTTAAATGCTCTTCTCCATTTTTAGCAGACTGTATGTCACAGATGAGTGTGGTTTGCACTACCTTCAGAGGGCCACAGTGCATCATCACAGTCATCATTTGGGGCAAGTGAAAATGACCATATATTAGTTCTCAGACCTTTGAGGAGGGGAGCTGGCTATTCTGGGGTAGCTGCTGAAACAGCATGTAATTGGCCTTACAATGCATTTTTAGGCCTCAAAAGGTGTATCCCCACCAAATAATGATTTTCCATGGCCAAAAATATATCTTTGGTAGGGGGTCCCAGGGGCTTTAGGTGGATCGATGGTACCCTAGGGCTCAAAATAGATCCTCCAAAGTATCACGTGTGACCCTTTGGTCACACAATTTTCACCTCCGCTGTAAGCTAACATTTTAGGCAGTTGTCTGGAAATAACATTTGTGGAACGAAGTGGGACACATTTCTAAGTGGGCATGCCAAGTGGGCATGCCCTACCAAAGATATATTTTTGGCCACGGAAAATCATTATAAAATTGGACTGTGTAACTTTTATCAATATTAAACATCATATTTCAGTCAACTGATTTGTTGTCATTAAGGGAACTGACGCCAGAATCACAGTTCAGGGATTTGTATATTTAACTCCAAACTTCCAAAGGGACTGCTTTCTTTGTGTTAATACCTTATCTACCATCAGTTGCTGGCCATCATTCAATTTTTTAAATTTGGGATTTAAAAATACCTAAATGATACAGAATCGGATCATGGTGAACAGGAGCTGTTGCACTAAGATTAATCAGGCTGTAAGGCTGATCTTAGTAGCTAAGCAGGGTCAGCCCTGGTTCATACCTGGATGGGAGGCTGCCAACAAATACCAGGTTCTGTGGGCTAAATTTAAAAGGAAAGAACTGGCAAAACCACCTGTGAGTATTCCTTGCATAAGAAAACTCTATGAAATGTATGGGGTTACCATGCGTCAACAGGCGACTTGAAGGGACATACACACACACAAGGCTAAAAGTCTATATACCAACCTTCCCTAACCCAGAGCCTGGAAACATGACTTCAGAGGGTGACATCTTCCAGAAACATAAATGCTGGCTGGGGGATTTTGGGAAGTGTAGTTCACAAAAGTAATGTTTCCAAGCTAATTCATTCAATAGCCAGATTAGGCAGGGATGATAAATGTTTAGATCAGGACATTTGAAGGCCATTATACACATTTACTTAGAATTCATAATAAATACAATGAAACATAACTGAGAAGACACATGCAGGATTAGGTTGTAAAACTGCATATCCTGATTTCAGGCTAAACCCCATTGAACTGTGTGGAATTTACATAAAAAGCAAACGCCTCAAGTTGTACATTCTACTATGTTAGAAGCCCCTGAGAATGCCTAAATTCTAGGCAGTAGCTGTGAGATAGGCAGAAACCTGTATAAAGTTCGTGCTTGCTGTATTTCCAATCTGTACTCTAAAATAATCTAAAGTGATTTCTTAGTCCCAAACCTCTCTGTTAGCAAATCCAACACAGGGACGTAGCCAAGGGGGGGGGAGATCTGGGGGTCCGGACCCCCCCCTTCCATTAGAAAAATGAATGGCGTGCTGCTGCGCCACCGCACTCAAGCCCCATTATAATGGTGGCACTTAGTCTGGACCCCCCCCCTTCCTAAAATCCTAGCTACGTCCCTGTCCAACAGATATCTATTGAATATGATTCCCAAATTTGTTGCTGTGCTGAGCAAAGAAATCAATGAGGTTTACTTAGGTAATGCCTAAGAACACCCTATGAAATTCATCGGGTCGCCATAAGTCGACAGGTGACCTGAAGGCATATATACATACATGCAATGCACTAAGGGCTGTTATATAATATCAAAAGTATCAGAATATAATAGTTTTAAGGAACAGAAACAGAAAAATATTAAGAATTAAGGAAGTCATTCTCATAGAGATCAAAGTAAAGGCTAACACTATGGCACACAGCATACTTACTGTGATCTAGCTACTGGCAATCTGGAAAGAGAGGATTTCCAATAGGCGAGCAAAAAACAGAGAAGAGGAGAGAGCAGCCTCCAGCTTTAAGCCTATCAGAACCCTACTGACAAGAGTAAAGAAATGTCCAATGAATGAGAAAGTTCAGTTCAGTATATAAAAAAAAGAGGGTGGCTACAACTGGTCATTCATTTGTTATTTTATAGGCTAAAAAAGACCCTTTTCTTTACTAAAGGAACCAAAATAAAAATAAGCATACCGCCTCTTTCATAATTCTGAAAATACTATGGACCCAAAGAACCACCATAAAAACTGGTTCTGCATTTCCACAGACATTTCACCTCTCCATATCACCAGGTTAGCCATTTTTAAAAGAGAAAAAAAAACCCCAAAGAACTTTGAAGGGTGGTGGAGGGCTGAGCTTGGCAAAGTTACTTTTTGGATGACATAACATTGAATTAAAGGTAAAGGCAGTCCCTTGACATGAATGTCTAGTTGTAACTGACTGTAGGGGGCAATGCTCATATCAGTTGCTAAACTGAAGAACCAGTGTCTTCCAAGGACTGCTCTGGTGCTCATGTGGCCAGCATGACTACACTGAATGCTGTTCCCTTCCCACTTAAGTGGTACCTACTTGTCTACTTGATTTGCATGCTTTCGAATTGCTAGGTTGGCAGAAGCTGGGACTAGCGATGGGAGCTCATCCCATCATCTGGCACCTGGGCCTCGAACTGCCAACCTGCTGATCTGGCAATCAACAGAGTCAGTGTCTTAACCACTTGAGTCACTGCATCCCCCCCAATAAAAGATAAAAAGATTTATACAACTCTGTGACCTCTGACTCCAGAATAATTTCTCCTATTCACATTTCTTGGACTCTTAGAAAAGTGCTGGCAACATTCTAAATTACACTGCAAACTAATAACATACTTTTAATACAGACAACATTACTAGTACTAGCTGCATTTTCATCTAAAAATAAAATAGGGTTCATTTGTCTTCTGCCTTAATCCCTGAAATACTATAAATATGAAAGAAACAGCATAATATATATAAAAAATCTTGGTAAGCATGTTTTAATGAGGGTGGAGAAAAGATCATCACACCATTCCTAATAACTCCTGAGTTTCTGCACTCTTCATGCCTGAATACAGTACAGTACAGCAGGGTAAGCAACTCTGCCCTTTGGATGTTTTGAGACTACACTTCCCACAGCTTTAGACATCAGAGCCATTACAGTAGTAAGAAATTATTGGCACTACAGTCCAAAAATATATGGTGGGCCACAAATTACTGACCCCTGAGGTTCAGCAACTACAGTTCCCAGAATTCCCTAACATTGAGCCAGGGCAGTTAAAGAGGTCTCAAACTGGATTATTTCTGAGCCAAATTCTGTATAAATCAGATTTAAAGGCTAGTATAACCTCGAACCTTGACTCTCCAAATCTGAGCAAATTTATCAACAAACCCCCATAAGTGTTTGAAATCACAACTTGGAAAATTTACTTTTTGGAGTGGAACTCCCAAAATCCCCCAGGGAAATCTGGGATTTGTGGGCTGGAAAAAATATCCTAAAAAGTCCTAAAAAGTAATGTTTCTGATGGAAAGCAACCTACAGTATTACTCACTATTGCTTTTTTTACTGGCAGCAGCCCAAATTCTTTTCAGCAGAGATGGGAAACATTTTCTATGTTGTTTAAAAAGCATGCATTCAGATGCATAACCTATATAATACACTAAACAATACAGCGGTTCTTCAAAGATGTACTTTCCCCCTGCAATGCTGCTCAAAGACCTTGACACAAATAGTTTAAGTTGTAAACTTCAGGGTCATGTTGTAAACTTTGCAGCATATGCAGATCTTGGTAAAAATATGCAATTGGATGGACATCTGTGCAATTTTAAAAACCTGCACAACTCTTTTTCTGCCCTCCAGTCACCAGGGTTAGTATACTGTAGAAAAAAAAAAGCCATTCACAAAACCTCAGAAAGAAACAACTGCAAGGAAGAAGGAGATCAAGAGGCTAAACACGTGGCCACCAAAAACTTGAAAAATAAACTTTCCCCTCACTAAAAAAACAGGGGGGTCGTGCTGCAACAAGGTCTAGGGAAGCTGATCACAACCCTGCCCTGCTTTCCCCCAGAAAGAGAAAGCAAATACTTACTTTTTTCTGCAAGCAACTTTAAAAAACAAAAACGGGCATTGGCCTCCCTGGAGCTCAGCACTACGCCTCCCACAATGCTGCAGTTTCAAGAACCTTTAACTCTTCCCAGGAAGAAGGAGAAGAAAAAGGAAAGGCACGGATTTCTTTAAAAGGGTGGGATTTAGCCTTCATTAACAGGGCTGAAAAGTCAAAGATATAGCCCTGTTAGCAGGCTGGTCCCATTGCAAAACAAGACCTGCCATTTCATCTCCATGCACAAAGACCACTCTTTGGGCACTATTGGCCCTCCTTAAAACTGGACCTGCAACTTCATTTCCATAGACAAAGTATTTGTAATTTGAATGGACATCCTCACATACCGACGGCATATATATCTCTGTCTCTGGCTTCCACTCCACCAAATGCATCTGAGGAAGTAGATTTAAGTCTAGGAAAGCTCATGCTGCCAACTTCTTTCTTTCAGTCTCAAAGGGGCTACAAGATCTCTCTACATGGCTGAAAATTGATAGCGACAGTGTTAATCCAAACTAGATAAATTGCCTTCTTTAAAATAAAAAAACCCTAAACTATATCTATTGGGGTTCACATGTGGATTTGCACAAGTGGATCTTTGTTATCACAGGGCATTTCAACGAAACCATGTAAAGGATGAATCTTTCAAACACTGAATTTCAAGTCTTTAGACCATGGAAACATAATAGGTTGTGTAACAAGGTGAGCAGTCAGGTGACAAATTCCTCTTGTTTTGCTCAACCCTGTCCAAAGCTCAGGAGCCCATCAGCAATTGCAATAACGATACAAGATAAAAATCACATACTGATTCTACAGATTAACACAGTTATATCTTGGTAGAATTCAGAGATACAGCCATGTTAGTCTGTAGAATCAGTGCGTAGAGAGAGCTTGTAGCATCTCTGGCAGCATGAGCTTTCCTAGGTTACAGTTTATGGATATGCACCTGAGGAAACAGACTTTAGCCTAGGGAAGCTCATGCTACCAACTTTTCTTCCAGTTAGCGTCAAAGGTGCTACAAGATCTCTCTATGTCTACGCACTGATTCCACAGACGAACACGGCTATATCTTTGAATTCTATTATTATTATTATATATTATTGGTGCAGAGATTTAAACATTCAATGAGGGCTGTGTCTGCATTGCGGAAACAATCCAGTCTGAAACTGCTTTATCTGCCAGACTCAATGCTAGGGAATCCTGGGAACTGTAGTTTATTGTGGCACTAGAACTCTGCCAGAGAAGGCCAAATGTCTCACAAAACTACAGTTCCCAGAGAATTCCCCAGCAGTGAACCAGGGAGGGGCTTATTTCTGACTCTGGGGACCAGGGTTCGGCCATGAAACGCACTGGGTGGCCTTGGGCAAAAGTCACACTCTCTCAGCCCCAGAGGAAGATGGCCATGGCAAACCCTCTCTTGAGGGCCGCCATTATGTGGGTTAAGTTTTCAAGGCCGGCATCCATAGTATTTTTGTGGGCTTTTCGGGTTCTGAGGCCGTCTTCCAGAAGGGTCTCTTCCTAAGCCCTTCTGGAACAAGGCCTCATAGCGCTGTCCCTTCAGACACGAGTGACCATAGAGTCGCGGCGGAGGGAGGGAGGGAGCGCCTCCTTTCCCAGTCCTCCAACATCAGACTCTATGGTCGACACGGAGGGCAGAGCGTCCACCGGCCCGCAGGCGCGAGCCTCTCCATTCCCGAGCCAATCAGAGGCCAGGGAGCGTACCGGAAGTGACGCCGAGGCGAGGCGGTGGAAGTGGCGTCAGCTTCCGGTGTGGCCTGGGACCTGCGTCTCGGGGAGGGAGGAAGAGAAGGGGGCCCCCTTCTCCGGCTTCGGGGCTGTCATGGCGACCAACATCGAGCAGATATTTCGGTCCTTTGTCGTGAGCAAGTTCCGGGAGATCCAGGAACAGCAGCAGCAGCAGCAGCAGTTCGGCGGGTGAGGAAGCGAGGCCTGGGCCGCGCGGAGGGAGCGCCGAGTAACGGTCGCAGCGGAGGCGGAGGGAAGGCAGAGGGAGGCCCAGGAGGGACCAGGCACCGCGAAATGGAGGGCGCTCCAGGAAAACGTTATTGTTGTTATTGTCGCTATTATCCGTCCTCCGTAGCCGTCCTCGAAATGGAGGACACTTGGGAACTCCTTTGGAGCTCATAACAACGACAACAACAATAATGATGTTTTCTGGAACGTAATAAAGATCCCTCACCCGAAAGAATGCCTGGCATTTGCCCCCTTCCTCTCTGGGGCAGGAAGTGGAAGGGAAGAAGAACGGTGGTGGTCGCCAACGTTGTAATGGACAGAGGTTGGCCCTCTGTACAGGAGAAGCTGTTGTTGTTGTTGTTGTTGTTTCCTCCTCAGATCCCGCCTTTCTCCCAATGTAGGGACCAAGGGGGAAAACAGCAAGTTTAAAACAATACAATTTAAAAACAGTGCAAAAGCATTAAAACACATAAATACTGTGTAATGTTTAAAAGCAATTAAACAATTTTAAAAGTTAAAACAGTTGTGCGTTAAAATGTAAAACATGTTTAAAACTCTATACAAACCTTAAAATCTGAATTACTCAGCATTTGCACAGCGCAAAGATGTCTTTATCTTGGCTTCTCTGGGGAGGGAGCTCCGGAGCCTGGGAGCAGCCACCAAGAAGGCCCTCTCCCTTGTGCCCACCAACACTTCAGCACTTTAGTGGGCTCTTGGAGGGAGGTATGGCCCTTCAGATAGTCTGGACCAAGATGTATAGCGTTCTGTAGGTCAAAAGTAAGGAGCCCTGGTGGCGCAGTGGTTAAATGCCTGTACTGCAGCCATTCACTCAAGACCACAAGGTTGAGTTCAAGACCAGCAAAAGGGCCCAAGCTCGACTCAGGCTTGCATCCTTCTGAGGAGGGAGCTAAAATGAGTACCCAGACTGTTGGGGGTAAATAGCTTACTTGCTGTTCACTGCTATGATCTTTGGGCCTTGGGGAGTTCAGTGGACCAGATGGGGGCACCGTGTGAAGATTGGAAGGGGAAGCTCTTTTGCAGAGGCAGCGTTGGTTGGTGTAACTTGGGCTGTCTCCTATCGGTCAAACAGCAGTGCTGACCCTGTGACAACCCATTACATTCACTGGTTTTATAGTATTAAAAATATTCAGCACTGTATGGAATGGTTTTTTATAACTATACAGTATTACTCCATCTGATTTTAATTTCATTCACCTTTCGAACTATTTGATTATTTTGTTTGGATGCAGGAAGACATTTATTGAAATTCCTGATATTGTATGAAAAGTATGAGTTAATATGACAGTTATTTGAGTAGCTGACAGAAAGTGGTAATTGTATGAAGCATGAAATTCTAGCACTAGTCATTTTCTAAAGAAGCAGTAAATGCATTTTGTGTTTCAAGTTGGGTTTCATCCCCAAGACTTCTCATTGTGCATGTATACGCAAAGACACATATTCCAAAATCCAGAACCTCTGGTCCCAAGCAGTTTGGATAAGGGAGAATCAACCTGTATTGTAAAACTTTGGTAATGGTGCAAGGAAGCCATCCTCTATGTATGTAGTTCTGGGGAGAAAACAACCACTGAAACCTTTCAGGGTTTTAAAAAAAATACATTACTTGTTTTTGAAATTAACCGTACACAACCGGCCTAGGTTTAGCATTCATTTTCACACATCTAACGAAGAGAAATTTTACTCCTGTTCATAATTTAGAACATGTAGGAGAAAAAGAGGAATGGTGTGTATCCATTTTAGTTAGGATGGAAATGTCAAGGCGGTTATTTCTGTGCTGCTTGCTCTACAACAGAACAAAGCTCTGTTAACTGCTTTGCATTAAAAAGGACTTCTAGGCGGGTTACGCCGTTTTGTAACCCTAGTGCATGCTTGTCTGTAACCGGCCCTAGTGTTCAGTTCTTAAATATGCTGTAAAATTCTGACTCTCAACATATTTGTGTTTTCAGTAATCACATAGGTTTGACATTCAAATTGTATTATATAAACACAAAATTGTTGCTATTACAAGTTTTACTTGTTTGCAGCCTATATCATTTGTTCACTGTTGGATTATTTAAAACATTACACTGTACATATTGCAGTCAAAATATATATGCGGTGTCCCCAAGGAAATATGTACACTATAGCCATTGATGTGTTCCTTTTTAACCATAATCAAAAACAGGACTTCATCATAGACCTCATTGTACATTTTGAAGTTCATGTATTCCTTTGTTCTAACATAATAGAAATCTAGAATTAAGAATGAAATCTTTCATTGTTTCTATGATAGTTAGATCTGAATTAGAAATTTCTGTGATCACCAGTTCCTGCTAATGCAGAGCTGTTTATCTTAAGTGGTTAAAATACAACGGTAACACCTTCGTAGAGTTTACATTAGATAATATTTTGTTTAAGAGACGGTTATATGAATAGATATTAAATATTTAAAATTTGTAAATATGCAGAATGTGTTTATTTTATTTTTTTAACTGAAGCGCTATATCATATTAATGGACATTTGTTTTAACAATATTTGTAATCTACTGATTTTTGCATTTTTTTCTTGATTAGTGGAAAGATAGGAAGTCAATACAATGGTGAAATAAATTCACCTGAACACACCAGTTCTTCAGATGATAACATTGGATCTGTTGGGAATCTTCAGAATGATCCACTAGTGCAGAAGATAGAACAAGTATTATCGGAAGTGTTGGCTGCAGAGTCACAGTACAAACCAGGTAAACAAACAATATTCAATGTTTTTTCATAATTTTTTAAAATGTGCATACATTTATATTGTGTAGAGGCAAAATATTTTATCAGATGTGAAGTTGCTTTATAGGTCACAATATTTGTTCTGCGCTGCTATGCAAAATAGGACTGAAATGATGGGGCTAGTGATTGAAAAATCAAACTGTAATGTGTAATGTGTAAAATTTACATTTGAGTAAGCATACTTTCAGTTGTAAGGCTGCAATTCTATATCAGTGTAATTGAATATTGGAACAATTTGTGAGGAAGCTGGTGTAAAATTAAATTATAATTGTCACATAAATTGACAAACTGAAAATTATGTTCACATTTTTTCATTATTTTTATAGGATTTAGTGGGCTTATTCCTAAAAAAGTTGAACTGTTGCGTATTTTATGGCTAAAAATGTACAGTTGTCCCTCCATATTCGCTAGGGTTAGGGGCACAAGACCCCCGTGAATATGGAAAAACGGCAAATAACAAAAACACTGTTTTTACCTGAAAGACACCTCTCTAGGAATCTCTAGGTCCTCCAGTGCAACTCTGTGGTCAATGTCCAACATACACTGAGCATAGAATGGCACTGGAGTAGCTACAAATGGTCTTTTAGTGCAACTTTTAGTTAAAGTTGACCACAGAGTTGCACTGGAGGACCTAGACAGTCCTAGAGAGAACATATTAATGAAATCCGTGAATAATCATATTCGCAAATATCAAAGCCGCAAATATGGAGGGATGACTGTAGTCTGTAGGTTAAAAAACCCTGGTAAGAGTATTTGTCTTGTGCTGGAAACTCACATAATTTTATTCTTTCTCGTAATAAACTGCTGGAATGAAGTTACTAATGCTTGCTAATTTAGATGCTAAACAGTTACCTACTTTGTTCTCAGTTCTCGTTCTCTCTCTCTCTCTCTATATATATATATATATATATACACATATATAATACTGTACACAATTTTTTTAAGAAGAATTTTTTTCAAGTCTAATAAATTCCTGTGTTCTTTGAGGTCTTTTTGTAATTTTTAAACAAATGTATGCTCTAATAGTTTCTCTAATCCTACTATGGAAGTCTATTCTGCTTTGATATTATTTCGTTCTTTCTTATTTGTTTTTTTTGTTTTGTTTTGTTTTTTGTTACAATACATTGATTTATTATTGACAATATTCTCTCCAAGGTGAATTAGTGGCATCTCTTAGTAACATGACAATTCAATAAAGTAATAAAATTTAGATGATTCTATTCAGGAACTATATGAATTGATTTAATTTTTAATTTTATAATAGATAATTGGTTGTTTTTTTAAACAAACTTTCACGTACAGTATTTAGTGAAATTTCAATTCAAAGAGACATTACTCTCATTTTAAATGTGGACGCTTTCAGATATTATACCTCATTTATGCACATAGGAAGAGAGTGGAGAAAGCAATGAATGAGCCCATACAGGCTTACAGCAACCAGTCCTACTTTCATTTAAAAAAAAAAAATCACCAACTCGGCTATCCCTGAATACAGTCCTATTTTGTTACATGTGGACTGGGTCACCATATATGAACCTATTGAGATACTAACTGCTATCTTATTGTGCCACAGTTCTGTTCTTTTTTACTTTATGTACATTTCTAGTCTGATATCATCAATTAATATTCAGCAGATAGTTACTCAAATTATGTAACTAAATTATGTAACCCTGGTGGTGCAGTGGTTAAATGCCTATACTGCAGCCACTCACTCACAAACCATAAGGTTGCGATTTCAGTTCCAGCCAGGGGCACAAGCTTCACTCAGGCTTGCATCCTTCCAAGGTTGCTAAAATGAATACCCAGATTGTTGGGGGCAATTAGCTTACACTTTGTAAACAACTTAGGGAGTGCTTAAGTGCACTGACAAGCAGTATAGAAATGTACTTGCTATTGGTATGTGCGTGACATGCATATGCTTTCCCTGATAGCACACAAATAGTATGTAGCTTCTGGTTCTTGAAAGCTGACAATATCCAATATATACGTTCCTTGAGTATGTCCACAGGTTCCAATAAGGTTACTGATACTGCCAGTTCTGACAGTACAGTGTGCCCTCCCCTTACATGGGGTTCCGTTCCGGATCCCTCTGCCTAAGGGGAATGCTGCGTATGCTGGAGTCCCATTGGAAGTGCCTGTGGTGTGCAGCAGTGTGTGCGTGCTATGGGCGCACGCCCCATGTGTAAAACACGGGTGCACTGTACAAGCCAACTAGGATTTTTAATGTAATCAGATTTTAAAATATAGAAAGTTTTGTTTTCATATAATCTGGAGCATCTGCCTCTTCAGGAGCATAAGCGTGATATGAACTCTGGGCATGATCTCTGCTCATGAAGTATACACACTTCTTTCTGTACCCCCTTACAAAAGCATTTTGTGGTTTGCAGGGTTCTCCAAAAGGTGTGAAATGTGATGCAGAAGATGAGACTGATGTGGAGGAATTGGGGGAAAAGGGAGGGGTGTGAGCGCCTTTTAATTTAAAGCCACAATTTTATATGAAGTGTTTTTTCTAACCTAGACTTCTCTCTTTGTATACTTTTATGCACTTTTATGTCACTTTGTAAAGGTATTTACATTTGTACCTTTTAAAAAATTTTTTCAGGTGGTGGAGAGGATGCTGTGAGAAGTAAATCTCGCTCTGTTAAAAGAGGGTTATCTGAAGAAGTGCAAGATGAAATTCCAAGGAAGAAGTCTAAGAAAGATAAGAAACATAAAGATAAGAAGAAAAAGAAGAAGAGAAAGAAGGAGAAAAAACATAAAAAACAATCCAAGGAATCAAAATTAAATGACCAACAAAAAGAATGTGAGGATCTGCAGCGAGTTTTGCACTCAGAACCAGAAAATCCATGCTTTATATTAAGTGCAGGTGATGATGTGAATATAGAGTCTGCATCTGTCTTACAACATGCTTCTGTATCAGTTCAGGAAGAAACTGCATATGAAAATGAAAACTCAGCTATGCCAAATTCACACAATACTAATTCAGATAGCAGCAGACTGGATACATCTAAAGAAGATTCTACTTTGGTCAGTGCTCATGAGCTCTCAGAAGTCAAGCTTGCAAGTGAGAGAGAACTGGAAAGTGGTACTTTTAAAACTACTGACCTCACTCTGAATTTGTGCATAGAAGACCAGTCTTTAAGAACTGCTGAAGCTGAAGGTAGTTCTGTAAGCATGGTCAGAGATGAAGTTATTTGTTTGGAACAAAATGAAATTAGTTCTGCATTAGAGGCAACAAAAAAACTAAATGTTCCTGAAAACAGTTCACATTCTATAACAGTACAGCCGGAATATTTGGAAACCAGTCTGGAGTCTAACATGTTAAAAGTTAAAAGTTTAGATTCTGTCACAGACTCATTAAATCCAGAAGGCATGAAACAATCAACACCAACTTTACTTGAAACACCTGCTTTGCCCCACTTGGAGCTAAGTGGAGAAGCCAAAGATTCAGTGACAACTTTGGGATTTTTGGCTATGGTTGTAGGGAAAGACTTCGAAGCAACTTCAGAATTTTTGAATACAGCAAAGATAAAAGCTTCTGAAAGAAGTCCCAGACATATTTCATTTACAGATATGAAAGATGATAATGACTCTGAGAGACTGCTCACAATGCAGGATTTCCAAAAGGCTCTGCAGCCTAGAACAGAGATGAAAGCTGCTCCAGAATCTCAACATGTAGTCTCTAAAAATGATTTTGAGCTGGCTCTTGTAAGTAAACTAAAACCTCAGCAAACAGACTCAAGAACAATGGTAGAATTTGGTGAGCAAAAGTGCATGGCAGCAACTGCTGATGCTGAGGCAATAGTAAAAGAATTAAGAGAAACCCAAGTCTCTGCTGTTATGATGGAGCTGAAAGATTCAGAAAAGTATCCAAGGCAGTTACAAATTGAAAAAGTTGCAAAAAATGTTAGCCAAATGCCAGAATTGGAGATGAAGAATAAGACAGATTTAACAACACCTCTTTCAAATGTAGGAATGGAAACAAGGACTTTAGACAGTGTTTCAGGATTTCAGGAGATTGACTTGAGTTGTCTGAAAGAAAAATCTGCAACAAAGAAGGAAAAGTGGAATACTGTTCCAGAACCTTTTAGAATGATGAATTTGAAGAATGTTGGTCCTCTTACAGAAACTGAAGAAGCTGTGAAGGTGAATAGTTCTTTGGAAGCTGTTGTGGTGGAAAAAGAAGTTTCAGAAATAGCTGAAGATTTAGAACCGGTGACTGAGGTGAACATTCCTGAAAACATCTCACAAACTTTAGAAACAGCTCCAGGAATTGGTGAGATAGTGAAGCCACAAAATCAGGAGGTTTCGCAATATGCAAGCAAAATATCTGAGAGTGGGATGAATCTGAAGGACTTGAAAAATGCTTCAGAATCTTTGGCAACTCTGAAAAATGTAGAAACCACTTCAGAATCTCAGTATGTAAAAGGAATGAGTTATATACATGATACTTTACAATCTGATGCAGTGTCACGAGGCAAAAATTTACAAACTAACCTAGAGGTTGAAGGAAAAAAAGAAGAGAAAGATGTGGACACTGCTTCAGAATCATTGCATATGATATTTACAAACTATTCAGAACAAAATCTAGAACTTTTTTCAGAACCCAAGGTTATGACGAAATTGAAAAGTTCAGACATAGTCCCACAGTCATCGCACATGGGGGATGCAAACAGTTTGGAGTCACAGCATATTAGGAAAGTCAAAGACTTAAAAATGGTAGGATCCGAAATGATGGTTGGGTTGAATGACTTACAGAAAAAAATAGAATGCCATCACAGAAATGTTAAAATTGTAGAAGCAGCATTGGAATGTAAGGCTGTGTCTGATTGGACTGCATTAGACGAAAAGGCTTCTGATACCATTGAGAATATGACGAAGGATCAGTACAGTGCAGGTGCAGACCACCTGCGGACTTCACCAAGATATGAAGAAGTGAATAATGGCTCCAAAACAACAACAGGAAATGAGCTGACTGCTGAGAGTGAAAACCTATCATTGACTTCAAAATTTTCAAAAGACATGGATATAAGTTCAGAAACTGCTGCAGAATTGGAAGCCTTAGCAGTTGTACAAAAGTTAAAAGAAAGGGTAGGATTTACAACTAGGGTTGAGGAAGATAGCCCTAAAGAATCCTTAGAGTTGAAAAGTTCAGTGTCAACAGATCTAAAAGACTATCCGAAATCTGTGAATATTGGAAAGTGTTTTGAATCTATTTCTGAATCTCAGAAAGAACAAAACCTGCAATCTGTGCAGGACACAACATCAAAAAGGAAGGAGGTGAATTTGGATTCTCTGTATGATTTGGAAACTGAGTATGCAAAAACAAGTTCAGAATTCCACTTTATAGGTGCATTAAGTAACCAGGAAGGGAAACAGAAATTTCAGGAAAGGACAGAAATGACAGGATTGATAGCATCCTCAGAATCCCCGTATGCATCAGAGAGAGATCTGATTCAAGTTTCCGAATGTGAGAAGAAAAATGATGTAGAAAGTTCAGAATCATCAGTGTGTCTGGCAGAACCCAATTCAGGGAATGTCCCAAAAGCTTTCTACATGATTCAAATGAAAAATTCAAAAACAACATCAGAGTCTAGAATTCTGGATGGAGAACATGTGAACACTGATTCAGGATCTACCCTCACAGCAGGTGTAGAAATGGGAGAGAATCTTCCAGAAAGTGTGACCATGGTAGTGTCAGGAACAGAAACTATTTTAGACACACCAAACAAAAATGAACTCCTTGAATCACAAGGTATATCAGCATTGCAAGAGTCAGAATCAAAGATCAGGAGTAAAACATCAACCCCTACAAATTTTGAAGAATATACAAAAACTGTATGTTTGAGTGAAAATAAGAAGTTGGAAATAGCTCCACAATATGAAGAATCTGAAGAAGCAAAAAAACGAGACTCGTCATCTTTGTGTGCGCCACATATGGTAGTTATTAAAGCAATTCCTTCCTTTGTCCGTGAAGCTGAAGATAAAGAACTAAAAGTTGCTAAAGCAGCTGAAACAATAGTGACTTTAGCAAAATCAAAAGGATCAAAGGAATCTGTGGACATAGTGAAAGATATAAGTACAGAATTATCTGATGACATAAATGCATATAGTACAGAAACATTTAAAAGATCTGAATCAACTGTAGTCACACAAATTTCAGAAAGCTTGTTGATAACTACAGGCATACCAGTTGAACACGATGCAAAACTGGTAGTTACAGAATCAGTTTCAGACTCAATAATAGGTTCAGAGAAAGAGGGTCATGATCCAGCTTTGACTGAGTTTATGATGGATGTCAAAATTGCAGAAGCAAATTCTAGCATTCAGGATACATCAGAAAGGAACACTTCAAAAACAACTTTGCAGTTTGAAACAACTTCCAAGCCTCCATGTATGTTGGACTCCATGGATTTAGATGACAATGTAGACTTTCCACCAAAAATAGAAACAAAAGATTCAAGACAAGTAATAAACTATGTAAGACCATTGGAAGTAAAGGACAGCAATTTTCCAGCAGCCACTTCAACACAGCTAGTCACACCACAGTTAAAGTCTTCAGAATCTTTCTCTGTGTCAAAAGAAACAGACTCTGCAGGAATTCTAAACCTAAATCCTACTCCAGTATATAAAGGTACAACAGAATTTAAATCTTCTAGCATAGTTTCAGAGATTGAAGTATTAGAAATAAGTGACTCTGGCATACATCTAAAACCAGAAAATAATTCGGAAGTAAAATATTTTGAAACCCCTTCAGAAACTGAAAATGTTCTACAAAAGACTGCACCAATTTCTGAAAGAGAGATGGAGAAATTTTCAGAATTAATATCAGAAAAAGTATGCCCACACAAGATAAAAGAAGTAGAAACTATTTTAGAACCCAAACATGCTCAGCAAATTAAAACTTTAGAAACGTCTTTACAGCCTGTGTATACAGTGGGGGCAACAGATTTGGAAGGAAATCTTATGTCTGAGGTGCTCGGTGTTTCAAAAACTAACCAACAGTTTTCAGATGTTGTGGAAAAAGCAGATGTAAGAGCTGCTATATCATCTGTGACTGTAGAAGCAGTAAAAGATACAGAAAAACAATTGCAATTAGATCCACATTTTGAAGGAAAATGTTCAGAAAGCAATTTGAAGAGCATGCATGTGTCAGATTTACAGGATGCAGATGCAGATGAAGGAGCAGCCTCTTTAGCAGGAAAAAAATGCTCCAAACCTGTTCCAGAAGTAGCATCTGTTATAGATATGAAAAAAGCAAAGTCAGACTTGGAACTGGCCCTACGGTTAACAGATCCAGAAACTATGTTCAAACCTAGAAGTGTTCTAGAGTCTGTGCAAAGAAATGAACCAAAAGACTTGGAAGCAGCTAACAAATATGAATCCTTTGTGGAAGTAAAAGAGCTCCAAGTTATTCAAACATCTACAGACAAAGAACAAATGGATTTAGGAGGATTGTCAAAATCTGTGTTAACTTTGGAGAGTGAGGATTTGGAAAGAAATTCAACCTCTGTGCTTTTGCCAGAAGGAAAAGCCTCTGAAGGATCTTTAGATGCAATACATGTGCAAGTGAAGGATTCTGTAGTAATGCCTGAATATGTGAGTGCAAATAACAAAGAAGTTTCAAAAGAGACATGCAGAGCAGAAGTGGAACATTTTGAACCAACTGCAGCACATGTAATAGAATCCAGAAATTCAGAAATGATTTCACAGGCCATTGTACAACTGAAAAATTCAGAATCAGCTTTAGAGCCTTTAAATATAATAAAGGAAAAAGACTTGGGTGGGATTTCACAGATCATTGTGGAGGAGCAAGGTGTAAAAGTAACTGCAAAACCTGTATGCCCAGTAGCTGGAGAGTCCTTAGAAGTAGTCCAGGAAATAACAGTGGGGCTGATAGATCCCGAACCAGTTCTGGAATCTGTGAAGATGGCAGAGAAGGATTTGGAAGCAGGGAAACAAGTAATTGTAGCAGCAAAAGACTCAGAAATAATAACTCTTAAATCCACGCACGTGACAAAGGAAAAGGATTTGGAAATAATTGTACAGGACTATTTGAAGGATAAAGATTCAGAAGCTGTTACAGAACATGATGGAAGTATTTTAAAAGATAAGAAAAGTGAGAAAATAAGTAGCAAAAGTAAAGATAAAAGTAAAAGTAAGAAAGCAAAAAAGAGTAGATCAAAATCTCCTTCCAAGTCAAAAAAAACATAAAAAAAAGTCTAGATCACATTCTACCACTAGGCAGGTAGCATCAAGAAGAGAACGCTCTAGAAGTAAACATGATTCCCATTCCAGAAAAAAACACTCTACCTCACGTCGTAAATCCAGATCAAAATCTACTGACAAAAAAGAGGATAAAGAATCCTCAAAGTCTAGACGCAGACGATCACGATCTAAATCTAGATCCAAATCTGTAGACAGGATTGAAACTTCAGCAAAATCACGGCGGAGACGTTCTAGATCTTCTGATCATCGCAAGTCTAGATCCAAGTCTATAGATAAAAGAGAATCAGTTAGAAGAAGACGAAGATTGTCAAGATCCTCTGATAAACACAAATCTAGATCACGATCTGCAGAAAGACGAGAGACATTGATAAGGTCAAGGCGGAGACGGTCCAGATCTTCTGATCATCAGAAATCTAGATCACGATCAGCTGACAAAAGAGAAACTTCAGTGAGGACAAGGAGAAGGCGATCTCGGTCTTCTGATCGTTACAGATCTAGATCCAAGTCTCTGGACCGAAGGGAGTCTTCAGTAAGAACACGTAGAAGACAGTCTAGATCCTCTGATCACCACAAATCAAGATCCAGGTCAGCTGATGATAAAAAAGAAATTTCAGTGAGAAGAAGGCGAAGACATTCTAGGTCTCATGACACTCGTAAATCTAGATCCAGATCAACTGATAGAAGGGAGACTACTGTGAGAGCAAGGCGCAGGAGATCTAGATCCTCTGATCGTCACAAATCTAGATCCAGGTCAGTTGACAAAAGAGAGAGTTCAGTGAGAACAAGACGAAGGAAGTCCAGATCATCTGATAATTGCAGATCTAAGTCCAGATCTGTTGATAAAAGAAACACTTCAGTGAGGACAAGGCGAAGGCGGTCCAGATCCTCTGATAATCGCAGATCTAAGTCTAAATCTGTTGATAAAAGAGAAAGTTCAGTAAAGAGACGGCGAAGACGGTCCTTATCTTCTGATCGTAAATCTAGATCCAAATCTGTTGAGAAAAGAGAGACTTCAGCCCAGGTAAAAAGGAAGCGTTCCAGGTCTTCTGATACTCGCAAATCTAGATCTAAATCTGTTGAAGCATCAGCAAGATCAAAAAGGAAACGATCCAAGTCTGCTGATCATAAATCTAGAGCAAAATCTGTTGAAAAAGAAGAGCCATCACTGAGGTCTAGACGTAGAAAATCTAAGTCATCTGATTGCCAAATCTCTAAATCAAAATCACGATCCAAATCTACTGAAAGAAAAAAGGACAAAGATTCTTCAGTTGCATCAAGAGAGAAACACTCCAGACACAGATCAAAATCCAAATCTATTGAAAAAACAGAGGGATCAGAATCTTTGGATATATCTGTGTGCAATCATGCAAAATCTCCTGTACAACACAAATCTAAATCTAGGTCAAGGTCCAAATCTATAGATAAAATGGACGAGAGAGATAGTATACGAAGATCAAAGAGTAAAGGCTCTAAATCTCCAGAATCTAGATCTCGTAGACGTAGAACAGTATCACGATCGAGAAGGAATCGTTCTCGATCATTAACTCGGAGAAGGACCTCAAGATCAAAATCTGACCATCGATCACGAACAAGATCACGAAGTCGATCGCAATCACGTTCAAGACGTTGGAGAAGGACTAGATCAAGGTCTTTGTCAAGACAACGATCTTTATCAAGGGAAAGGCGTAGGAGATCTCGGAGAAACAGATCAAGATCGCCTGATCGGAGGAGGAGGAGGTCTGATTCAAGAGACAGTTACAGAATATCTCTCAGATTACGGTCCCGAAGTCGAACACCTGTCCTTTTAAGGTCTTCCAGGTCAACAGGAAGAAGGAGGAGCCCCAGTAAATCTCCTGATCACCGAAGATCCAGGTCTTCAAGCAGGTCACCTAAACGTCTGACTGACTTGGGTAATTCATCTTCAGCAGTTTTTTGCAAAGATAAAATAGAATTCTCATTAATATGTTCTGACTTCACAGGTTCCTTTTAGATTCCTTTATTGGAGATAGTTCCTTTTCAGTTCTGTTAATGATAGCATGTTTCTTAACACATGTTTTTGAATATGCCATTATACATGCTTTCATTGTAAATACAGATGGAAGTAGAGAAAAAAATATATTTCAAGATGGTGTGTTACAAAGTAACATGCGTGCATGGTCAGTATATGAAAATGTAAGGTTTTATACAGGGAAAGAAATTATGCAGTGTAATTTTGGGGCATATGGATCTTCCAGGAGTTCCTTAAATATTCTGATCATTCAAATGGGATATCTTAATCTTATTAGAGTAATGCGTTGTTGCAGGATTCATACAGAATAAGACATTCAATATTATCCCCCAAAGAGTTGTAAACATTGGTTCTATGGGGCAAAACAGACTGTCATGAAAAGCCAGCTTCTAGCCGACTTGGAGGCATGGCATACAGATTCCGCATGCCCCCCAGGACAACTGGAAGCTGCACCAGTGTTCAGACGTGAGCTGGCTTCCAGGCACTCCAGCAGCGCGTTGTTTAGATGCTACACACTGCCAGACTGGCTTCAAGCCATCCATGGTCTACGGCAGGGCAGAAAAGCTGCCTTTTTGCTGGTCCAAAAAGGAGCAGTTCTTTGTTGCTCCTTTTTCAGGCATCTTCAAGGCGGATTGTGTCATGCTGTGTGGTTGCTGTGACCCGAATCTGTTTTCAGAAGGGGCAGCTTCAAGCCACCCCTTCAGGTCTGTCTATTTTGGTCCTAAAGTTAAGCCACTTGCTATGTGCCCTTCTTTTCTCAAAGCAAAAACAGCTGGAACAAAAATTGTCCTGACAAGCCAATTGCTTTTTGCCATTGGGTACCTCCCTCCCCCCATGCAGTGTAATGTTTTGGGACAGAAAAATGACCCATTCTGCTTTTTTGGCAAACCGTGATGCAGAGTGCTTGAAGTTACATATTTTGGTTATAGGTTGGCCTTACTCATAGGGCTGAGCATTGGGATTGTCAGTAGCTTCAGGGAATATATTTAGGATTGCCAGTGGTTTCAGGGAATATATCTAGGATCAAGAAATTAGCCAGTTCTTGGTCCTGTGCCACAGTCTGATCCTGGTCTTCCTATGTAGAGAGAATGAAGCTTCTACATCTGCTTCCAATTATGTAGTCTATAATATTTTCTTTATTGGCCATCAGGTGATACCCTGGTATATAGTCACCTCGTTGGTTGCTTGAAGAATGTATTTGTGATGAACAAATTGTTGGTTTCACAAAATTTGGTTAGTTGTTCTCCTGCCTAATTTCTTGATCCTTGACCATTTTTTCCTACAGTTTTGATTCCTGCTTTTGCATTCTAGTTGCTTCTATTTTCAGAAGGGACTGAGATCCAACCATAGCTGCTCACTGGAGAAAGGAGTGGAAAGAGAGTCTTTATACCAGTTTCCCTTTTCTCTTGCATTCCAGTGTCCACACTGTACTTGGGGGAGGGGAGCTCTTGATCATTAAGACAGTGCTAGGAAAGGTGGGAGTACTGTGGACTGTAGGGAGAGTAGGAATTGGCAAAAATTGCTTCTGCCATCTTCCAGTGGAGCATCCGTTGTGAGGTTATGCCCCAGGTAATGTAGATTCAATCCCATATATATCAAACATGTTCTGCATGTTTCAGGAATTAATTCAGTATCTAAAATTCCTGTGTGATACTGGGGCCTGAAATGTATTACATTTATTAGGCGCAGGACAGACATGTGCGATAGGGCATAATGTGCGAGGGGCGATGCTCCCAGATGCCCCTCACCCCTCGCACGTGACGAGGGCATCAAAATGGCAGCCCCCTGTACAGATGGGCACCGACATTTTGATGCGATGGACGCTTAGCATCCGCACGTCGAGGTGCCATAGTGATGTCTCGAGTGCACTATTGGCGCACTGCATCGTCATGGCGCTGCAAAAAGAACCCTTTTTTGCGGGTTCTTTTTGCTGCACGAGGAAGCCATGTGATTTGTCCGCTGCAGCTTCCTCGTGCAGCAAAACAAGGCACCTGCAGACCGCCCTTTTTGGGCGGTCTGTACCGGGCCTTAATTTTTTTAAAAAAAAATCCCCATTTGGTACATTTAATCTCTTCTTTGAGATGAGGGTCCTAAATTGTACCTTTAAATGGCATCTGGGGACTGAAAGACTAATTCAAACCATCAGAGAAGGAGTTAGGAGGATCATTACTTGAGTGATGTTGAACAGTTGACAAGACCTACTTGGATTTCACTTTAACAGAGGCTGGCATGGAATGGGAATGTTGAAGAGATTTGTATTTTGAAATAATTAATGTTGAGAAGATCTGAGCAGGAAAGTTTGGTAATTTGCTGTGCTGTTTTAGTTTATCATGATTTCTTCAACACTTGACAAGCATATACTTTCAATTTCTCTGTAATTTTATATCAGTTAATGAAGCACCCTGTCTGTAGTTAAAATGTATCATTAGTATTCCTAAATGCCCTTTATTCCTAAATTACTGTAATCCTTGTCAAGCTTGTCTACTTGAAATTTGTATGGAAAAGTTATGTAGATTATTTAAAATATTTCTGTTTCATCTTTTTGTTCAAAACATGCCTAGGCTGTCTAGAGATCTAATCACCATAGTAAAACAGTGAATGATATCAATAAAGAGAGACGAGGCAGCAAATAACACTTGAGAGAATAAAACCAGCATTATGGCAGGGAAAGTGCCTGCTGAAAAATAAATGTCTTGGGAGGTGTTCCCACTTGGCAGATAAAACAGATTATATTGGCACGATTCTGATTCGCATTATGTTCCGAGAATAATTCGAATTTTTCCATCGTTTCCATCGGCAAATTACCCCGATTCATTTAGACCCTGTTTTCGTTCCCATGTATTTTAAATTGCTGTATTTTAAAGCGGATTAATTTACTCCCCGTTCCCATTTGTGTCTGCAAGCTGTCAATCAAGCGCATAGGCTTCAGACGTCACAAGTGTCGTCTGATTCAAAACACTTTGACATGGTTTATTTTACTCTCTGTTCCCATTTCTGTTTTGTTTTTTTCTTTTGTTTTTTGGGCAGCCAATGAAAATAGGCTACAAAGACCCTTCTGTGTCTCCCCAGACTCCGTTTGGGAAAGAGAGAAGAGAAAGCTCTGTTTTCCCCCCCAGATCGCTGGTCATCCAGGCTCTCCTATGTCTCCCCAGATTCCCTTTTGAGAAAGAGAGAAGGAAAGGCTTTAATCACCCTTAATCCCTTTGTCTCACCCATTGCTGCCTGGGCGGGGGGGGGGGGGGGGTGATCAAGCAGGCATTTACTGCAGAGCCCATATGCTGCCTCAGGAGGAGGCAAAAAAAGAAAAAGAGAAGAAAAAATAATAGTTTAAAATGGTGTTCAATGGCTCTCCTCACACATCGGTCTATGAATGTGGAGCAGAGGGGAGGTTGTAGGGGGAGTAATGTGTTTACTGCGTCTGGAGCTCAATGTAGTGCGATCGCCTTACCCTGCTTCCCACTCCACTAGGGGAAAGGCTATGCGAATGGAAGAAAATGGTGCTGGCGATGCAGAAAGAGAACAAAAGAGTGACACCCCCAAGCCAGCCCTTCGAGCGCTGCTCCTCCCATCTCCAGGATCCTGAATCAGACACCCTTGTCATTCCCATTCGGATACAGTGAATCGTACCCCAGGATCAAAAATAATCCGTGTTAAAACCTACTGTTTTTTTTAAACTGGTTTATAGGCATATAATCCAGATTATATAATATAAATCAAATCAGGTTCCAATATCAATGGGAACGATTCAGGGGCAATGCAGATCAGATTCGGGGTTAAATGGGAACGATACCTCCCCCCCCAAATTCGCATCCTGATCCGCGTTTAAGGTGAATGGGAACGCAGCCTTGGTGTGCTGAAGGCTGTTAGGAGCAGAAATGAGCCTGCCTTGGCAGAGAGTTCCAAAGACTAGACTCTGGCATTTCGGTAACCATGTGGAACTCAAGAAAAATTTGAAAGAAAGCCTGCAAATAAGATCTCAAAGGATAGGCAGGTGTGTATGGAAGAAGTCTTTTCTCGGTGTTTTCATCTTAGGAGGCCGTAATAAGTTCAGCTGGCTGTTCATATCAGTGGGCCCTGCCCCAATATTGTCAATGGCGGCTTGTGTACACAGCTGCACTGATGCAGCCATTCACATGTTGGTGTTTACTGTTGCTAATGGGACCTTAGGTTCCATGTTACTTGCAATCTGCAGGCAGGGTCTGGAACTAAAGCCTTGCCTATCCAGAGGACTGTCTACTATGAATTGGACCTTAAACAGATGAAGTTGTTGGAATAAAGAAATCACATGCCTTTGTTAATCAGCTCCAATCAATGTTCTGGTCCAGAAGCAACTATATGTCTCATGCATGTTAGTGTCCATGCAAATGGAGACATTTCTGTGGTATTTGCATACTGTAGAGTCCTACAGTAGTTCTCCCCTGCTACCACTGAAAACAGGAACATTTGTTCCATACCATATACAGAAGGAAAGATAAACTGGGGTAAACAACTGTGTGAGACCAGGGGCGAATCTTCCACTACCAGTCCCTGAAGTCCCATGCTAAAGTACTTTTTTTCTCTGTTTCTCCTCCAAAATGACAACTTTTTGTTGCCATTTTTGAAGTGAAATGGAAATAGGGGAAGGCCTTTGAGTGGGTATGCTGAGGGGTTTGGGAAGGTTTTTTTGGGGGGGGGTTGGTACATATTGGGAGGATGGGTTTGATTTTTGAGTGGGATGCCAGAACTGCATTGCAATTTTTTTAAATGGAGGGCATTGGGAAACTAAAGCGGAGCTTTGAGTGATGCAGTAGTCAGATTTAAGGGGCCGCACTGTGCCTGTGTGTTGCATTTTCTACACCCCTGGATTAAAGATATTCACCTGTCAAATTTTGTTTTAGCTAATTTGATACTTTGAGATTGTCTGGACTGGTATCAGAGGCAGAAATACCTATCGAGAGTTGAAAATACCACTACATTTGGAAATACCTCTAGTGTTCTTTATAGCAATGTCGCTTATAAAACTGGGCTTTCTCAGTTTAAATAAAATAATAAAAACAGTAAAAGTAAGCCTGAATTCTCAGGGATTCTCCCTGAGAATTGCCATAATATAACAAAATTAATAACTTCATAATATTTTTGTAGACAAGGCACAACTACTTGAAATAGCCAAAGCAAATGCAGCTGCCATGTGTGCCAAGGCTGGTGTTCCCCTGCCTCCAAGCTTGATGCCTGTTGTAACTCCAGAAAAGAAGGAGGAGAAGGTTACCCAAAAGTCAGCAAAAGAGACAATATTGGAACTCACTGAGGTAAGGCGAAGGAAACAAAGAATACATATGAAAGTTAAGCAATCTTTGCTATTACAGTAAAAACGACTTCTGCAAAATTTGTCTCTCAGATGTATAAAAATCTGCTTGAGAAGTTGCTGGATTTTTTAATATATAAGAGTTATAGTAGGGTACTATGATGGGGTAGAATATGGCTTTAACGCATTTTCAGGGCTGAGAATAATAAAATTGCTTTAGGCTTCATGTTGAATAAGATTATGCTTCCTTTATGCAACAAGCAGACCTGATAGCTCTCAAGCAAATGTTACTTGGCTGCCATCTGGCTTCATACCTTGAACATGGGGATTTCGTGGCAGATTTAGCAAGCTCTGTTGTAATGGGAGTGTGGTCATTTAGCCAAAGTGAACATATGCTCCATGTCAGATCTTGAATATAGTGTTATTCTCAAAATGACTGTAAGTTTTATCTGCTTGTTCTCTTTCATCTGTCATCAGTATTGATTTTTCCCCCTTTTTAAGAAATGCAAGAAGATAGCCCAAAGCCAGGAAGATGATGTGATTGTGAATAAACCACATGTATCTGATGAAGAGGAAGAGGAGCATCCTTTTATTAATCATCCCTTTAAACTCAATGAGCCAAAGCCTATTTTTTTCAACTTAACTGTAAGTATCATTAAAATCAAATTTTGTAAACTTATTTTTTCAGATGTTCTTTTATGTAAAATAAATGGGACAGATGTGAAAATTGGATAATATGTATTTATTAAAAATTATTTGTTGCAGAGAAATATGTTACTTTCTGCCACTCTTGGAAAAGGCATTACCTGGCCATACACTCAATGCTTTTGAAATTGCTTTTAGAGCTGGAATACATTCTAAACAAACAGAATAGTTATAATTCCAGAAAAGAAATATTGAGCATATAAGAATTTTAAATTGTCCCTGTAAATTCATCAATATTTACTGTACTTGTTTAGTTCATAGCAATATTTTTCAGGCGTTCATTCTGCTACGGAAATGGCACTGAACAGCCAGTTTGATTATTATAATCTAAATTACATTTTGTGGGTTGTGCCAGTTAAGTATTCTCACCAACATAATTGCTTCTGTCATCAGAACTGGAAGAAGTCCACCTCTTTCTTCCCCCTTCTCCCTGACTGAAGGTGGAAGTCTATACAAAACTAGTTTATGAATTATAAAAATAAATAAAATAAACTGTCCATCCTGTGGCATGCCTTATCCACCAAACTTACAGCTTCATAATCAAGAAGTGATTACTTGCCAGAAGCTATCATTAATATAGCAGCCCCATCAAATTGTACTGTAGTATGATCAAGGTTGACCTCTGCAAGAAATTAGTGCTGTAAAAATTCAGAAGAGAAAGGGGACAGTAGTTTCTGTGTCCGTGACTTCTGTATTCATAGTATGGAGGATAGATGTCTGGAGAAGCTCTGGCTAGAATTTTTGTCTCCTTTGATGATAAATGCTTACAAGTTTCACTACTAGAGAAAAGAGGGGAGTTTGCAAAGGGGGAAAATCTAACCTAATAATTCTCTAGAATGTTAAAAAGTTAATGTTCACAAACTGTTTAGTGTAGTGCATATTGGTTTCAGTTTAGTATAAATGTTTTGTCAAGCATTGAGAATGCACTTAGTATGTGAAATTCATGATTAATCATAATTGTAATGTTCTTTCTCCTTTTCTTAAGACTCCAACCATAAAGCCACCACCTCCGAAAAATCAGGTTACTTTGACCAAGGAGTTTCCTGTTTCTTCTGGATCTCAACACAGAAAAAAAGAAGCAGATAGTGCATATGGTGAATGGGTCCCAGTTGAGAAGAACAAGGATGAAAAGAAAGATGATGTGTTTCCCAACCCAGCCAATCTGGAGGTAAAATGTAACAAAGTGTTAATACAAGGTTTTAAAGATGTTTTTACCTGGAAGATGGAAGGGATGTTGACTGAATTTTTATAAAGCAATTTGTAGAATATAGACTAAAATTGTGTAAGGCACACTCACCAAGTATTGTAACTTAGAGCCTATACAGACAGGCCAAAATAAAGCTGTTTCAGGTCACTTTGGAGGCATGCTGTTTAAATGATGCATCTGTCCTAAGAGGCCAGAAGTCCTGAGGACTGAAGCGTGACTTTGGTTTGGCTTCTGGACTCTTAGGATGCATGCATCATTCAAACAGCATACCTCCAAAGTGACCCAAAGCAGCTTTATTTTGGCCTTTGTGTACAGACTCTTAGTTTAAATGAAACTGAGCTGCAGCTATTTTGGAGGCTTCCTTTGGCCAAAACTGGCTTGCCTGACAAAGCCGCCGTTGTGCCACTTCATAATAATAAATAATATAATAATATAATAATAATAATAATAATAATAATAATTTTATTTATAGACCGCTATTCCGCAATGATCAACCGGTGTAACGTAAAATTGCAAAACAATACAAAAAAAATTACAAGGCCTCTCTCCCCTCAAGATGGTGGTTGGAGGAGGGCACTCTCTTTGTCTTCCAAGCCAGGCCTCTCCCCCTCAAGATGGGGTTGGAGGAGGGGCTCTTGTCTTCCAGGCCTGCCTCTCTCCCCCCAAGATGGTGGTTTGGGGAGGGCTCTGTCTTCCAGGCCTGCCTCTCTCCCCCTCAGATGGTGGTTGGAGGAGGGCTCTTTGTCTTCCAGGCCTGGCCTCTCTCCCCCTCAAGACACATTGATAAGACTGGGCAACTTCAGAGTGTCCAGGAGGCAATTCTCATACTGAAAGAAGTAGACATTTGCCAGTGGCCAACTCCTGTTGCTGACCAGGAGGAGGCACAATCAGAATCTCAATAGTCTTGCCCTTGGTTCCACTCCCAGTTCCCTTCTTCCTGCCTTAACCTGATTCACATATGTTTGACTCTTCATTTTGGTTTAACTGGGTATCTGCCCTTTTTGCAATCTTCTTTCTCACCTCTTATTACTTTATGGATGTTGTTGTTGTTATTTTCTGTTAGGATCTTTTAAAAAAGTGTTCAGTTTTTTGGTTAGGAACTTTTTAAAAAGGGTTTGGCTGTTTTCTCCCTTCCAGACTGGAATTGACCTTATTTTTCAACTGAAAAATATTATTAGTTCAAAACAAGTTTAGCAGGGCTTGTGCACATTGGTTGAAAGGGATATTTTGTTCCTTACAGTGTGAATCTTCATGTTTAAATAAACTTTCCCCCCTGGAAATGGAGTAACCATTCACTTTTGTGGAAGAAAATAAAGAGCTGCACAGGGGCATACAGTAATTGTGATTTGGTCAAAATCTACCCCCTCATGTCTGACCATTGAATATAAACCTTGCTCTTCATGGTTTTGAGGGGCAGACTGTAGATTTATTCCATTTTTCAGTGATAATCATGAATGTGAGTCCATCTACTTTCTTCCTTGTTAGTGAATGGCCCAGTTCTGGTTTCTAGTTCTTGGTAACTTGAGAGCAGGGAGGCCTCCAGTTTTTGAAAATCTGTAACTGACCTAGTCACTCCGAGCAGTTTCAGAGAAGCAGATTCATTGTGCATGGAGTCTAAGGGCTATTGGAATCTGACTCCCAGACCCTCCACAGTTGCCCAACTCTGGTGGATTAAGATATTGATGCTTTTGTATAGATAGATTTCTCTCCATAAGGTATACATTGCATAGATGTGCAGATTCAAAACCGATTGGTCTGTACTGTTTTCTAGCCTGTGGACATCTCATCAGCTCTGAATGAGCGGACTATAGCCCAGAAAAGACTTACAGAAAACACATTTGATCTAGAGGCGATGTGCTTGTTAAATCGTGCACAGGAACGGGTAAGTTACAGTTTCTTTTGACTTTTCTTTATGCTTCTTGAAATATGTATGAAAGTTGAAGCATGCTGTGATTGCTGAAATTCTTATGTTCTACATAAGTTTCTGACAGTGTTCATTTTAGAAATCTTAAGAGTTTTAAGCTTCTGGTATGAAATCACACAATTTTGGGAAGGGTGTGGCTAGAAAAAATAAAATTAGCTTATACAGTGAAATGTGTAATTTTAAATAATTTTAAATTGGAAATGTGTTTGCTCCTAAATGTAAACACTCTGGCACGCCCACGAGGAGACTGATTTCTATCCATTTCTAAAATTTTAAGCTTTACTAATTTTATTGTTTGCTCATTTTTGCTTGCAGATTGATGCTTGGGCTGAGCTGAATTCTATACCAGGCCATTTCACGGGAAGTACTGGAGCCCAAGTCTTGTCTTCAGAACAGTTGTCCAACAGCGGACCCCAAGCTTGGGTTAAAAAGGTAGATGATATTCAGACAGATGAGTCCAAATGTCATATATTAAATTCCTTTGAAATCAGTGGGAAAAGTGATAGTGACACAGTTAGGACACTAATAGCCTCCTAAAATACACACAGAAAATAAACTGATTAATTTACTTTTGTGGTCTTTCAAGGTGTGTTTACAATCTGTTTTGGAAACTGTATCTGCAATACGTGATTAGCTCTATTGTTAATACTGGTTCTTGTAAACTGACTGTAGAAACTGGGAGAAAGATCTATTCTCATTTGTTTGTAAGAGTTTGAATTACTCCCACTGGTTACTGTCATCTTGTGCTGAAATATTTGTGTAATATGGATGCAAATGAATGGAGCACATTTGTTCCTTACCTAGAGTTCAATTTGATCCTGATTTCATTAAAATTTTGACAGTTCAGTGAATGGTTAACAGGGCTGTAAAAATCAACTTGCTTTCTTTTTTTGAGCACTTTTTTGAAACTGGAGCAACAAGAAGATGGATGGCTCAATCTATGCTGTTTAGGATCTTCACCTTGTACCTTCATGTCATAGTGGAAGTAGGCAAGAGCTTGCCTTATCCCTTCTTTAAAGAGGGACTTGAGATCCTCACCACTGCATGATTTTAGCAGTACATTTGTCCCTTCACATTTGTGGCTTTGACATTTGCGGATCTGGTTATTCACAGATTTTATTAATATGTTCTCTCTAGAATATCTAGATCCTCCAGCACAACTCTACAGTCAACTTTAACTAAAAGTCATACTGAAGGACTTAGACATTCCTAGAGAGTACACTCCAGTGCAGTTCTGTAGTCAGTGTCTGGCAAATGTTAACCACAGAGTTGTACTGGAGGACCTAGAGGTTCCTAGAGAGGCGTTCTCTCAGGTATAGTGTTTTGTTATTTGTGGGTTTTCCACATGCATGAGGGTCCTGTGCTCCTAACCCCAGCATATGTGGAGAGACAAGTGTACTGTCTGGGAATATTGGATATGCCTGATCAGCTCTTAAAAAGGGAGGCATTATTATAGGTTTTCCTGCATTGTTGGATTACTATGAAGAACAAGTTTTCTTATCTTGTTAGTTCTCTGGAAGAGAAATAATTGTTTATCTGGATAGAGTTAATATCACTTGAGGGACAAGCAGATTGATCTCAGCATCTAGTGCTAAAATGGGGTTGAGGATGGGGAACTTGTAAGCTGCTGGGCGGGAGCCAGCAAGGTGTATCTGTAGAGCAGGATTATATGTCTTGCTGAGGCAAGGTTTGAGGACAAGCTGAACATATAATATGTGTCTGGTATGAGTTGATCAGTAGTTTATAAGGATGAGATTAAAATAAAGAATGTTTGGATGCTACGGTTATAGCTGAAATTTATAAAATGAGCCCTGACCTCTCCAAACTTTTGATATATTGGATGACCCTGAGGGGAAAAAAACCCTGAGGACAAAGAAGCCTTGAGCTTCTGAGAGAAATTTATTAAATTAGATTTTAAAATTGATTGTACTAGAGAATTCAGAGTAGGGTTGGAAAATAAGTAATGTTTTTTTTAATTTAAAATAAACTTTGTTTAAAACAGGGTTTTAAAAATTTAAAACAGGTGGTTTTTATCAACGTGATGAAAGAATGGAATTCTGCTTATTGTTTTAATATTTTGAAACATTTTACTTATTAGAAAGTGTGATCAACCATGTTTCAATGTTTTCTAACATTAACCATCCAAAGTTTACTAGGCTTTAACTACTTACTAGTCCTTTTAAATCTGAACACAGCTGCCCCTCCATTTGCGCGGACATCAGATCCGTGACCCTTGCTTACAAAGGAGCAAATGGACAGGATTAAATTGGGGGGTGGACGCTCACAGCCACACGTGGCCACACTGCCCCATTCAAGCCTATGGGGCTTGAATAAGTGCGAGTTTCTGATTTTGTGTGGTGGTGGTGGTCCAGAACAGATCCCCACAAAAACAGAGGGCTGACTGTACATGTAAATTATAATTAAACATTCAGGTAGATGAAAATAAGCATCAGTCCTACTTATTACTTATAATTAAATCTGAACCAATAGTAGCACAAAAATATAAAAGCACTTTTCAGAGAAACACACACAAAAAACTTTAATTGAGCATTAGCACAGATATTAAACACTTTGAATAAAAACAGTAGTTTAGAGGCCTTTCAGATGTTATGGCCACTAGCTAAAATAATTATTGTTCTAAAGCAAGTTGTTTTGGTTGAATTTATGTTAATTGAAGGATTTATTTCTGAATTGCATTTCTTGCACTATAAAATAAAGTGATTAAAAAGAAGCATCTGACACTGAATACTGGTCTAACAATGAAGAACTGACAAACTGTTAAAGTTAAAATGTTGAAATTCCAACAACCATTGTTGTTCCAGTAAGAGGGTTGGAAAATAGTAATAAATGCCAGGTTTAAAAAAGAAAAGAATAATCAAGTCAATTGGTTTAACACAGCCAACGTTGATTCAGAGTGAGGTTGTATGCTTGACAAATAAATTTTTACAGTCTTGATAATTGGTTTTTCATCTTTCCGCAAGCGCACTTGTCTGTCAGAATTAATTTTATCCATTTTCTAGCTTCAGCTTTCGATGTAGTATCATTTCTTGGAGCCAACTAATTTGAAAAGTGGATTGTTATTAATATGATGTATAAGCACCTAGATACAGTAACTAGAGGGTTTTTAAACTGCTGTTGATAAAATGTATTATATACTTTTACACTTTTGTAATTAAAATGATATGGGAAATTCTGTAAATACATTATTATCTGTAAATATTACCTGGTGAACAGGTTTTCTTTGTGGAAATAAAAATGAAGTGGAATGACAATAGCCATTTTAACAAAGGTTTTGTTGAAGCTTCCATTGTATGTTTGTCTTTCATCACCCATGTACCGTTCACAAAAGAGGACACACTTGCTATAAATTAATTGGCAATGTATCCATTAGGTGTATGCCAATAGTTTTTAATAAACTGAAAAGACTGAACAAGTGGTTTTGAATCATGACATTCTAAAAACTGAAGAGCTCAAAATAATTTGTTTTCTCCCTCATTTTACCAAGAAATCTGTGACATGTCTGGGTGGGTCAAATAGTTACCACTTCATAGCCTGTTAATTTACTTTTTTTGCAGCTGATTCACACTGCAGTACACTGCTCTTGCAGGGATTGAGTGGTCATTATTTAGAAATAGTTTAAGCTTTGAAGCACCTAGTACAGCAGTACTAGGATGTCTGACCTTTTCTTAAGATTCTCAAGGGAGGATGAATGGCCTCTTGGTTTGCATAAGCCAATTGTTCTCATCAAGTCTATGGCGAATCAGGATTTTGTAATCTCCTCTTTAAAACAAAGTTTGCCAGGTCACTTGTAAGATTTCTGTCCTTCTTTGTCTCCTAAGCTGTGCTTACATATCAGTCCTTTAGCAACTGCTTTTCTTGATTTGAGTAGTACAGTATGACCTTTGTATCTGCAGGGATACTGTTCCAAAAGTCCCTGTGGATACCTGAAATCATGGATAATAGGGAACACTATTATTTTTAATGAGATGAACTACTTCCAAACGAAATATACAATAAAATCATGTTGGAGTACCGAGGAATGCCTAGATAGCGTAGACATGGATAAGAGAAATGGTGGATACTGAATCCGTGAATATTGGGGTTGTACTGTATTGGGATGTCTGGGCGATGGAACATGATTTTCCTAAGAGTAGGTAGAGTTTTACTTGGAAATATTTTTAGCCACAGCTTGCTGTGTGTAGGCATAGATGGAGGATGGTGAAGCATTTACATTTCCATTCTTTACTTCCCCCATTGTGTATCCTGTGTGTTTGTGCCAGTTTAGATACCAAAGAAGGGTAAGAGAGATGTTTTATTCCCTGAAAGGTTGGATTGCTGTGCTTCTGTGGTTACATAGATTTAAACTTTGGGTCAATGAATGAGCCTTCTCCTTGAAATATTTTTTTCTCTATAGAAGGAAAATCAGAGTTAGTTTGAATGTAGATCTTTAGATTTTAAATTGTACTATAATGAGATGTATCTTTATTACTTTTCAAAACTTTCTGTTAAAATCAGACAACAAAAACAACTATTCTTAGATAGTAAGCCTCCTGCTTTTTGCTTAACGTTCCTGAATGAAAACACTTTTATATGCCACTTAGGTTTTAGTTGGTTTGGCCTGTACTCCCAGACACTATCCATGGAAGTGAGCCCATTGAAATCAGTGGGACTTCTTTGTAAGTAGACATAAGAAAATAGTCTCAGTCACTATTGTCTAAAATAATAACAGTTTACTGTTTTCTCTGAGTACAGAATTTGGAGCACTTTTAGACTAAGGCTCTAAACAGGGGCCAAGCCATGCTGTCCTGCCTTGGATCAGTCTCCAAACTGACATACCAGCAGGAGAATGTTTACATGCCCCACCCACCAATGCCCATCTGGTGAGAAGACCCTCTGTTGCGGACTGTCAGGGTGGAAATGGGACATCTGGCTACACCCAAGTGGCCGGATATGCCATCCAACATCACAGGCCAAGACAAGGGTCCTCTCATCAGACATGAAGATGAGGCAGGTATGGGGTGTGTGGGGCCATCGGGTCTGTTGCTCAGTGGCAAACCTGGCAGCAAACAACTGGCTTTTTTAGACTGAGATAAGGCCCCCTTTGGTCCAGGATTGGACTGGATCCATATCCAGTCTGCCAGATCCCAGCCAGGGACCAGTGGCCTCTGTCATTCAGAGAGAACAATATGAAGCTAGGGGAGCCTTTACAGATACTGTACTAGTCTGACTCTAAAGGAATCTTAATGGAATTTAAATTGGCATTGGTGATTTGTTAGAGAAGTGAAATTTTACATCTACCTTACAAAGTTCAGATTTTTTAAAAAAACTAGTTGAGGCCAAGTACCCTTAAATTCAGTAGTCACTTTAAAATTAATTCAAGAGATGCTTGTTTTGTAGAAGGAAGGCGCTTTGAAGGGGGAAAAAACAATAAGGAATTATGTTTTGTTTGTTTTTCATTTGTTTGACTTTTAGTAATGTGTATTAAAATGCTTAAGCAGTAGGCTGTTGAACAATATTTGTCAGTGAACAGCAGCTTCAGTCATAAATGATTCCTGTTTTGCATTGTCAGTGGTGTAATCAGTTCACAAATGCAAAAAACAACAACATTAAACTCTCCACAATACATATGCAATACATTTATTCTTTATAGGCTTATTTATTTGCTTGTTACTTCAAATCTATGATAAAGCACCATAAATTCTTTAGAAGGAAGTTAATAAAATACTTAAATCATGTCTTCAAAGAAAAGACATAGCTGATTCCATGTGCCAGACAAATGTCTGTTCCTCAGAATAGCAGCCTGTATTCTGCTATATGGTTAGGTCTGCAACTCTGGTTTTATATTTAAGTTGTATTATTGATTTTAAAGCAGTGCCACCTACTTTCTGTTGCCAGTTATATTTTTCCAACACTTAAATGGCATTTTTAAAATTTTATTTTAATGTCAAATAAACAAAAAGATTTAGTGAATGAAAACATTTTGTGACTTCACTTTGATAGGACGGGAGAATTGACATTTTGAGAGTTGACATAAGTGACATTTCTGGAAGAAGGAGTAGCTTTTGATGAAAGGAACTAACATGATCAGTATTTTGGGGATGGTGTTGAAATTGAATGAAAGTGCGTCTTTGAATAAGTCAGTGTTTCTTGGCTGTGCTGAATGCTGTACTCTTATGAAGCTCCCCTTCTCCTAGTACTGTGTCCCCCTTCAGGACCTAGATTTCCTCTGGAAGGGGCCCAACTGCACTGATCTTATACAGTTGCTGCACTGACTGGGAGTCCTGCTGCTGAGTGCCCAGGTGAAACTTTATGGGGAAAGGGGTAGTGCTTCATTGGTGCTGGACTGTAATAATTATCTTCCCTTACTTCAGAAACCAGTGACTGCCACTATTAATGTTTCCTGAGAGCAATGCAAGATTCTCCAACAAAGTAAGCACTTCCTGGTAAAAAAAATCCAAGGGAATGGCGGGAGGGAGGGCTGACTTTTTTTCCCCTTTAGGAGCTGTTCTTGTGTATTGCTTTCTAAACATTTGGCAAAGGTCAGAACATTATTAAATCTAAGCTTTTTCAGGAGACTTGAGCTGATAGATTTCTGATCATCATACTTCTTCAGGTCTATATCATAGTAAAAAAGGCTGCTGGACAGTGTGTATATTGATGGTAGCTGAAAGATAAAGGCAGGTGAGGTATGTTAAATGTGTCATTTTACCTGTAATGCCTGTCACATACATTATCATATGCTCTATGTGGGTAATATGCTTTAGGACAGGACTGTTGTATATATTTTCATCAGTGCATCTTTGGATACACTTGACATCCTCAAAAAACCTCACCAGTTTTTAAAAGCTACCCTTGCTATTGTGGTTGCATAAGTCAGCTTAGATAAATAGGATGTGTCTACTCTGGAAAGGCATGTACCACATAGACTTCTAGTGATGAAAGAATAGGACCTGAGTGCAGTGTGCATCTTCTAGTCACAACACCTAGTTTACTTGCCTTACTTGTGATACTGTAATTATAGGATCCTGAATAATCAAAGTAGATTGTATTACAGAAAGTAATGTAGTCTGAACTTGGAACATAGGTCCTTGTGATATTTCCTTATCAAACTGGCTTTCTATAAAGGCTCAAGTGTTAATAGTAATGAAATGATAATAATAGCTTTTATTTGAAAGTGTGGAACCACCAAATGTGGCTGAACTGTCCACCCTTCTTGTTATTTTCTTTCTTTACCTTTTCACCTTCTCTAAAGTGCTTGGTGACTTCCACAGTTCTGTTGCTTCCCAGATAAGGAGATAGAGAGACATGGGCCATGGCAGTTTCAGCTGCCCCCTTCCCTGCTTCACCTATGATGATAGAATCGTAGAGTTGTATTATCTTATTTCTGCTTTTAAAATAGTAAGTTTGTTGATGCAGAAGCCATCACATTTGAACATAAGAAGTCCTTGTGAATGTACATAGGAAGTCAGAAGAAGTTCTGTAAAAGACAACAGTATAAGTAACATTTAATTTTTAAACCAATTATAAGCTTGACTGATATTGCCAGTGGCAGACATGGTCTGCTCACTGCAGTCCATTTTGTATTTTTTTAAAAATAGGATTTTACCCTTTCATCCATGATTGGGTATTATTCAAGTTCTCATTTGTATGGGCTTTTCTTGGCATTGCAAGATTCTGGTAAATTCTAGTTTTTCAGCTCTTTGATTTCTGGCTCTTCCTGTGATAGCCTAGATATCATACTAGACTTTTATTCTTATATTTTTTGGTGTTGATTTCTTCCCATGCTCCAAATTCTTAGTTGCTTGTTCTAAGGTTTAATTTACTTGTCCTGTAAACTGAACATGAACTAGTGAGCTCTTTCCCAGAATATAAAGAGGAAATGGCTTGGGTTGATTGGCAAGATACCTACAATGTCCTAGTCTGGCAGAGATAAAGCAGAGGATTCACATATGAGAAACTGCCATAGAATCAGCAGAGTAAATATCAGAATGAGAACGTTAGAAAGCTATTAGAGGAAATTAAGGGGGAAAGCTCCCATTAAAGATTATCAGACTTTAAACTTTGCTATTAAAATTATGCTTATGTTTAGAATATTTTAGACAGGTCCACATGATTCAGATAGTTGTCCTTTCCTAAATTTGCTCACTTCACTGCTAACCAATTGTCCTTTGCTGTATCACTTTAACTTGCTACACACTAGTAGTACCTTTGTTTGAATTCTTGCCTCCAAGTGAAACAAATGTGTCTTTTCTAAAGTCACACTGTGAGTTACTGTCATTTCAGGTTCTTGTTCAGTTTTCAAATAATACTTACCAAACATTGTAAACAGATTATAAACATCGAGTTTACATATAAACATTATATCAACATAATACTGCTGATTTATTCTAAGTTACTTCTGTATTGGCAGTTGTCATGCGTACTGTATATATTCAGGTATATGTCTAGAAATTTTAGTCAAAAATTGACCCAAAAGATCTGAGTCAACTTATTCATGGGTATATGTAAATACTGTACTTTAATGCTCATAAAAATAGAAACAATCCCCCTGATGAAATGCAAGAATGTAGTCTCTCCCAGAAACACTTCAATCCTTCAGTATGAACACAATTGTGCCTCCTGCAATTTTACAAGTTCTTTGATATTGTTTTCCTTTACTTCATCCTTTAGATCCTTTGTTACACGCCCATAAATTTGACCCTCAACATATCCATGGGTCATATAAAAATCCATCATTTGGGCCCCAAAACCTGCCCTCAACTTATAAATGAGATTGACTTATAGTCGAGTTTAGATGGTAGTTAAAGTTATTTAAAATAATCTGTGATGCTATAAAGGCTTGTGAGGAAACTGAGTAATCAGTTAATAAAATTAGTTGTGTTGATACTGTTGTAGCTGTTAAAGAATAGTGGGATGCAGTCCAGGGAAAGTGAGGTATGGTAAAGTCCCATTGGAATCATTGCCACTTCTCAGTGCACACTTGAGTACTTAAGTCTTATAATTACCTGCTAAAAAAATAATTTCCATTAGTTTAAGGGGACTGAAAAATAATTACCAATAGTTCAGTGGTACTAACTCACGGGTAAATAAATCTGGGATTACAGGCAATTATGTTTCAGACATAATTAACCTGTCAATCCAGTTAGGAAAGGGGATGCTTAATTTCAGAAATGAACTATACTTCAAAACTTCTAACTGTACTAGGTCTAACTTTATTAATTCATAGGATTTTGAAACGTATATCCCATAAAGCCAGATAAATGTGCGCATGATTCCACCTTTTACTTTTAAACCTAAAAATATTATTCTTATTCCACCATTTCCAATCATTTTGGAAAGTATTTGCGATTGTCCTACAGTTGTCAGTAGATCTTGTCAAAATGATGGTCTGTGTCATCTTTGTGAACTGGTTACACATTGGTGATGAAACAGGCATTGTTGATGTACATTCTATCATTGCAAAGCAGGTACAAAAGCGGAGTCGGAGCCCTGGGTGACATTGGCTGGGGTTTGTATCATTCTCTGCATGGTTGCCCTTTTCTAATGAGAGGTTCCTGGAAAGGAGAGGGGAGGATGAAAATGGAAGTAAGTAAAAGCCATTCTAGGTGCATCAACTTGAAGCAGTTGGTAACTGGCATCCGCTAAAATATCTGTGTATTCAAACTGCATGGCTTGCATCAGTCAAAAACGCTTCAGTGACAGAGGTAGTTTGCCTCAGTTTAGCCTTTCCTTATAGCAGAACACCATTTTCAAAGTAATATCCAACTGCATGATGTATAAACAATAGTTTAACTGCATTACAGAGACTGATGTAATACCTGTGGAACTCAGATTACACATATTCTGGAAACTTCTACAACTGCATTGATTGATACTAGCACATGGAGGGTGTTGTGTTAACAATGGCTGTGTGGCCTTGACCATTTGTGTGAAGAAGAAATCATTTTAAAAAATGATTATACACTCCGACACTCTTCACTTGCTTTCAAAATCTAATCTTGGTAAATAAAAATCATTTTTTAAAAAAACAGTATGAAAGCAAAGAAATTATTGCTGTGTAGGTTGACTCAAAGTGGTTGTTTTATGGCTTACCAAAGACAACCTAGAAATATTTGTTGTGTTGATGCTGCCAATGTATATATTTAATACAAGCAGTTTGTTGCGTCGGGTCATTGGGTGGGGCAGAAAAGAGAGATGATAGTTCACAGAATAGTCTGTGAACTTTCACCCCTCTATATGGAAACTTGTTTCAGGGCCAAATCTGCCTTGTAGCTGTCTTCTTGCCACGGTCAATGCCAGCCCTACTATTCACAACACTGCGGCCACCGAGGCCTAGGTATGTAAACGTTTAAGGCGTTTTTAAAGTACTTGTTTCGTAATCTTAACAACATATAATACAGTTTGTGATTATTTGAAAAAGTTGTTACCTGCTACTATCAAACTGTGTGCCTGTATTTTGCTCTTTTAAAGAAGTGCTTGTGTCATGTAGGAGAATCGTTGGGTGATGAGCATATGCTGTTTTTTTGTGGGATAGCAGTTTTTAGAAACCAAAATAGTCTCTGAAATTTTCATTTGTGAATTTTTGTGTTTTTTTGAATAATTAGGTATTGAATCATTTAATAACTGCCTCTTTCCACAATATGAGAAAAGATGAACTGGAGTTGCAGTAGTGTATTTTAAATGCTTTTATAAATAAATATATGAGCAATGGATTGTTTATATTTCCAGTTTTGTCTTAAAATATTTAACTTTTAAACATGCAATTTCTACATGCAATATAATAAGTTAACAAGTGAAAACCAAATTTAAATTGTAAGAAAAGTGCATGTGCTGATGGCTAGAAAGTGAAGAACTTCAAAAAAGCTATTACATTTTCTTGAGAGAGGGCTAAACAAAGGGTTCCTTTTTACTTTTTCTCTTTGGTAGGATCAATTTCTCAGAGCTGCCCCTGTAACTGGAGGAATGGGAGCCCAACTTATGAGGAAAATGGGATGGAGAGAAGGAGAAGGCTTGGGCAAAAACAAAGAAGGAAATAAGGAGCCTATTTTAGTTGATTTCAAGACTGATCGGAAAGGTGAGTCTTCCTCTTGACACTGTGATCTTGGCACTGCAGTGGTCCCTTCCCTTACGCGGGGGATCCGTTTCGGATCCCCCCGCGTAAGGGAAATTCCACGTATGCTCAAGTTCCAAGCTTGTGGTGGCGGTGCGTGCACCATTAGTTTACCCGTCGCATGGCGCCACTTATTCCCACTCAGCTTTCAGCGTATGCCTTCTGTCAGCTCTACAAACCATCAAAATATTGCTAGTATTCATCCAAGAAGTTATCTCCCAGCTCAAAACAGTATCTGTGATCCTCCTACCCCAGATGTTTGCCCAAGTCCATGGCAACATGTCCTTGTATGGCAACATGTATGGCAGTAGTATTGTATACTTGAGGACTCAGGGAATAACAGTGTTGGGTACATTGCTGATTAGCTCCTGGTGGCTTTGTCACAGACCTGGCTATAGGATGACCTCATCTTAAAGCTGAGCTACATTATAAGCTACATTATGTTTTGTACCAGCTGCGGGATTGCTTATTTTTAGTTGTTCTCTTAAAGGACAGTGTTGCACTGCAGAAATTTCATCTAGTGTCTGATGTGTTATAGAAGGAGAGGAAGTACCAAACACATGAATATACTTTTTAACTATGTCTTTGTTTTTTAGGCTTGGTTGCAGTGGGAGAAAAGACACAGAAGAGACATGGACCTTTCAGCGCAGTGAAAGATCTTTCAGGTGAAACATTTAACATTTTTGGATAGGGTTAAATGCTTTGTATAAAGGTCACATGTTTAATCCCTGGCATCTCAACTTAAAAGGATCAGGTAGTAGCTGATGGGAGTGATCTTGGCTTGCAACTCAGAAAGCAGCAACCAGTTTGAATACACAGTTCTGAGTTAGATGAGCAAGAAATCTTGACCCTTATGTAAACTTGCTGTGTGGCTATCTGAATTCTAGTAACTGATATTTAAAGATAATTTCTAAAACAAAATCTGTTTTCTTAAAGGCAAACATCCAGTTTCAGCATTGCTGGAGGTCTGTAATAAAAGAAGATGGTCACCCCCTGTATTTGTACTGGTGAATGATAATCGGCCTGAATATCGCAAACATTTTCTTTTTAAGGTAATTGAAATTTTCTTTCAATACAGCTAATTATATTTGGATTTCATTCAAACAGTATGATTGCTTCAGTCATAGTGCATATTTAAGGACACTGCCTGGCATACAAAATTTTTGTTGTGTTCATGAATTGCCCTCATGTAAGGTGCAATTTTCCTTCTTTAGCAGCGTCTTCATTCAAGGAGCAGAAAGTTAGGATTTAAGTGTCATAAAAGCCCAGGTTTCTAGGAGCTGTATTATGTACTGAGAATATTGAGATGCAGAAGTATTTTCCCCTTCCCTATGCAGACTAGGATTGGGAGTCTCTGATACTTTCCTTCAGTGCAATAAATATGAATGCAATTACCTCAGCAGGGGAGAAATATTTTGCACCTTAGTATTGAATATTTTGTGTAAATCAGGTGGTAACAATGCCAATTAAATCCCTTTCAATTTGATGTTGTTACGAAACAAAATATGGAACTGTATTTACTTAAAATTATTCACCAGTCAAATGGAGACAACAGATATCTGGGGGGATGTAATCCACTGTCCAGAAGAGGGCAACCAAAATGGTGAAGTATCTTTAAACCATACTTTATGGGGAAAGCTGGCCATGTTTAGCCTGAAGACGAGACAGTGAAGAGGTGCTATGACAGCCCTGTTTAAGTATTTGAAGGGGTGTCACATTGAGCATGGAGCAAGCTTGTTTTCTGCTGCTCTGGAGAATAGGACCCGGAACAGTGGATGTAAGCTCCAGGAAAAAAGATTCCACCTCAACATTAGGAGGAACTTCCCGACAGTCATGGCTGTTTGACAGTGGAACACACTCCCTCGGAGTGTGGTGGAGTCTCCTTCCTTGGAGTTCTTTAAACAGAGGCTGGATGGCCATCTGTTGGGGATGCTGATTGCAGTTTTCTGCATGGCAGAATGGGGTTGGACTGGGTGGCCCTTGTGATCTCTTCCAACTCAGATTCTAATTTTTCTTTCAAACAAACATCTATAAAAACAGCAGATGGGAAGCATAATTGACTATAACTTTCATTACTGATCGGCTTCCAGCTTTATTATTTTTATTTCGAGTAGTCAAAATGTCTTAATAATACACATCAGTACAGAGCATGGCAGCATAACAGAATACAGTGGTACCTCGGGATACGAAATACCCAGGTTACGAAATTTTCGGGATACGAAAAAATCCCATAGGAAAACATTGTTCCGGGTTACGAATGTTTTTTCGGGTTACGAAAAAACTTTTGGTGCTTTTTTCGGCTTTTTCGCACGGAATCGCGGCTTTTCCCCATTAGCGCCTATGGCAATTCGGCTTACGAAGGCTTTTCGGGTTACGAACGGTGCCACGGAACGAATTAATTTCGTAACCCGAGGCACCACTGTATTAAGTAGGTATAGCCTTATTGTTTTTTATCTTCTGAAGGAGGAAGAAACATATAGTACTTATTTTTGAAACCTTTATTATTCCTCATGCAGGTGATGGTGAATGGAGTTGAACATAAACCTACTTTTGTGAGTCCCAATAAGAAGCATGCTAAAGCCATGGCAGCTACTGTGGCTCTCCAGGCATTGGGACTAGTACCAAAGGACCTCTTTACTAATGCCACCAGCTTCAGGAGTGCCTCACACAACTAAACAGTTGTTTTTATATTGACATTTCAAATGTTTTTATTCTGCATAAAAGGGTTCTTTCCCTCCTGTGATTTTGTAAATACATTAGCAAGTCATTGTAAAAAAAAATTGTACAGACACCTCCGGGCTTTTCTTTTTGTACATGGAAAATGTATTTAAATCATTTAGTTTTGGTATGTATATTACTGTTAGTGATGTCATTATTTCTTAAATTACTAAAAATCACAACATGACTCTGGAAGTATCCATAACTTGTTTTAAAGCTCAGTCTTCACCTTTCAGTATGAAATGTAAATTGTTACTATTTTGTACCATGATGCAGTTCCCATAGTTTTGGTAAAGTTTGTTAGAACCAGCAGAGTCGTGTAGTCTTGAGTCTGCAACAGCTGGCAGCTAATGCTAGTGTCAGGCCCTATTTTATCTGCAAATCAAAAACAATAGATTTGCTGGGTGATGCTGCAGTTACTGTTTCCCTATTTGAAGATTTAGTTTAATACTATTCAGTTGAGTACAAAATAAATAAATCTGCATTTAAATGAGAAGGAAGCATATATACCAGAATTGGTAAGAATTGCAACATAATTTGTCTGCATGTTTTGGTACAAGGAACATGACATTGTAATTTTCTGTCTCAAACATAATGCCTGATGTTGATTGTATACATTTGTAGTAAACAAATGTTCAGCTATAACTGGATGGGGATGTAGAATGAAGCTAATATTGTATGCAGCCTCATCAATAAAGCAGCACAAGTTCGTTCTTATTTACTGACCAGCTAACAATCCCTTAAGGTTTTGTGATTTGATTTCATGTCGGAGAGTCATTAGTAGTGACAAGGGGCTTTCCTGATGGCTTCTTAAAGCTCCGAGTAAACTTCACAGGCTTTTACCATTTAGCATAACTGAATTCTTTAATATCTTTAATAATTTAAAATGCTAGTAGTTACTTTTTCTATTCAGACAAAATAATAAGATTTTGGAAGATTGTGGGAAACTATTTGGATGCTGTTTGTACCAGTATTTACAGTACTTGATCAATGAGAGATGTCCTGAATTGTTTGAAATCATAGGATATCTGACTATATGTTTGGGTTTATAAATATAGTTAGCTGTAGCACATTCTGCTTGCATTTTAACTCCATAGTTTTTTTCACTGTTTAACACTGCAGCTTAATAAAGTTGCAGTTGGCTTGGTTTTTATGGAGCAACTATGGAATTTGCAAGATTAATGTATAAATTGTGTACAGACAACTAAATAGTCTTAGTTATTTGATATTGCCTTTATTAATAATTTTTCATCATTAGCATATATATTGTGAAATCAATTTATTCAAAAATTTAATTGCATGTATTAAATATAAATTAAGAGTCCTAAATCTCAATCTCTACCCAACGCGTGCCTTGCTTTTTTGAAGATCATTTTCTGCTGGGATGCAAGAGCAACTTTCCAATGATATCTTTTAGCTCTAGTGCCTTACAATTATGCCCTTATTGCAACAATTAATAGTTATGGTAGAAAGAAAAGTCAACATTTATTTAGCTCACATAAATATGGGACTACATAAAATTCTGACAGGCCAATTTAGTAGACCCAAGGATGTGTTTATAAAAATGTAAAACAGGTAGTTTTCATGAATAATTTTGGTACTGTGACCTCAACAACCTGAAGGAGTACTGCTCATATGGTGATTTTAATAAAAGTTGCATAGCATGAATGTTAATGATGTGCACTACAAAACAGTCAACACAATTTTAAGTGTAGGATACAGAACTGTGAACATAATGAAGTCATACCAGATGAAGCTTCAGATAATAGCCTTGCAAGATATAAAAATCAATTATCTTTAAAATATTTGAGCTGGATTTTTAAATGTATGCTCTTGAATTTTACTGGAGTTTGCTGTGAAGATTACCACTTGGACAAGCACTAATAAATTCATGCAAAAGCCATACTCCACTATTCAGCCATTGCTTCAGTGCTGTTTTTCACAATGTGATATGTTGCCCTCTACTTTAAAACATTAATGTGCATAAATGACTTTGGGCCAAAACACACTGCAGAAATAATCCAGTTTGACACTGCTTTAACTTCCCTGGCCCACAAACAGTATCAGAAATTTTTGTCCTTGCCTTGTATTTGGCCATTTCTTCTATAAAGTGAGTTACTAATTTTACAGTTTCCATCATAAAAATACACAAGATTTTTTAAGTACAAAGTTTAATTTAAAATCTTTAAAATGTTACAACTTTTTTAAAAAAAGAGCTGTATTGGATTGAACTATGCACAACAGCTTTATCAGTTCAATTTACAAAAAGCTCACCCACCCATTGGGATTATAGTCTTCAACATTACTAAATGTTACAGGAATAGCAGCAGAGAGTATTTCAAGAAATATTAAATGGCAATTCTTCATTGACTGAAATTGCTCAGACTTTCCATGTGTAGCTATAATCTCTGACTTCAAGGATCCTTATAGAAGACTTTCCTAGTGTTGGACAAAGGGCAAGTTGATTCAAGGTGTTAGGGTGTAATCCACAATTGCAAAGGTCTTTGCCAAGGGATTCCTGTAAAAATTGAGATGTACAAAAACATTTTAAATCATACTTTAGATAATTAATTCCATGTCCTCCCACCAGAAAAAAATTCAAAGTGGTTTATAGCCTGCTGTGAAACTTACCACATGAAGACGTAACAGAAAAGGAAAAAGCAATGAAAAAAGAAAATTTCGGTATCAATTCCTGTTACTATACAAATCGGTAGGAAAGCACCCAGAAAGCTCCTGGTCTTTCTCATGGAATGGAAAAAAGAGTAACTACAAATTCTTGATATATCAGGTGAGTCAACAGCTTTCAATCTGGCCCTCAGCTAGACTGGGATGGTTGCTGGGTGGCACAGTATAGGAAGCGAAAGCAACTAGGACAGATAGTGGCTGTTTTCTGTCCTTGCTTTACTACTAGCACATTGGCCCATTGGATGATTACCATAGCTATAAAAGGCAATTGGACAAAGTCATTAAGAAGAATGTTACCAATACTACTAGTCATGATGGGTATGTGTTAAGTCTCACTAAAGAGGCGGCATGCTTGTCAATACTAAATTTGCTGGCAAACATAAGTAGGAGTTACTACTACTGCACTACTCTCAACCTTGTGGGCTTCCAACAGGCATCTGTTCAGCCACTGAGAATAGTATGCTGGACCAGAAAGAACTTTTGGTCTGATCCAGGACCTCATTCATGTTCACAACTTACAAGTTACCAAGGCTTCTACCTCATGCCCCCTCTGCTTTTAATACAATATAATGTAAGATTTAGCTTTATCACTTGACTTTCTATTAGTGATGGACCAAAAAAAAAAAAAGGGGGGGGGGAGAGCAAAAACTGGCACAATAAAAAAAAATACAAGAATCAAAAGATACATCTCAAGGTACACAGAATACAGTATAATTTATTAGTTGAAAAGCACAAGACATTTCAGCCTAAAGGTACTCTAAGACATTCTTTAGGGGGGCATAGAACCAAAACTCACAGAAATTTATGAAATCTTGATTTTAAGTGGCCCCTGAAGAAGGCCTAAAGAACACCTATGGGCTGACATTCATTGGACTTTTCATGTAGTAAGTAGCTCAAAAGATGGTTTCTTTGACAAGTCACTTGCCAACTGATGGACACAAAATCTGCTTACCTTTTTAATGTTCTGTTCATTGCTGATGTCCACATTGAAGACTGCTGTCGGTTCATGTGTATAACACACAGCTGAGAAAGATCCATTCTGAGCAGACTGCAGCAGCATGGACAAAGAATGTAGAGAGTGAGGCATGATAGGACCCACAATCTCCAAGCTAAATGCATCTTTGTAATGGGAACGGACTTGTGCTTTTATATTTATGCTTCGTGCCTAAAAAAATAAAGTATTATGGCATATTAAGTTGTTGCTTGCAGCAAGAGTGAGTGGGTCATTTCTAGCAAGGTGAGAAGTCTGTCCACAAGCCACACCCTACCCCATAATTTTTTTTTATGCTACAGAAAAAAATAAACCAATAGCCAAATATATCTTCTTGAACTACTGGAAGCATCAAGGTAGGTAAAGGTATTCCCTGTTGACGAGGTTGTCAAGTAGTGTCTGACAATAAGGGGCAGTGTTCACCTCTGTTACTAAGCTGAAGAGCCAGCGTTGTCAGAGACTACTCTATGGTCATGTGGCCAGCAGGATTGCACAGAAAGCTGTTTGCCTTCTCACTAAAGGGGTACCTATTTATCTACTTGGATTCGCATGCTTTTGAACCGCTAGGTTGGCAGAAGCTGGGACTAGAGACAGGAGCTCACCCCATAACGCAACACTTGGGCCTTGAAGTGCCAACCTGCTGATCTTGCAATCAACAGAGTCAACGTCTTAACCACTTGAGTCACCGCATCCCTTTACCTTACCCACAAGACCCCCCCCCCCCGAAGCCCCAAACCCCAAAGTGAAAGTGGATGCCTACCCCCCTTTTTAAAACTGCATATTTCTTTCTGGGCATTTCTGGGCCTGTGGCAGATGCAGAGGGTGAATGTTTTTGGAAAGTTTTCCATGGCACACATTTTTGTGTACTATTTTCATTAATATATACATAGTTGCTTCTGGTGGTGCAGTGGTTAAATGTCTGTACTGCGGCCACTCACTCAAAACCACAAGGTTGTGAGTTCAAGACCAGCAAAACAGCTCAAGCTTGACTCAGGCTTGCATCCTTCCGAGGTTGCTAAAATGAGTACCCAGACTGTTGGGGCCAAATTAGTTTACAGTTGTAAACCGCTTAGACACTGCTTAGGTGGTATGAAGCAGTATATAAATGAAGCTTGTTTGTTTGTTTCCACTTCCACATAGCCCCCTTCCATGGCAGCCCCACCATGAGAAGGAATCCTGCTCAGTAAAGTAACCTGGAGTGGGGAAGGGTATCACTGAAAACAGCAGTGGCACCTCACATGTATGTAGATCTTCAACCTGTGCAAGGAAGATCCTGGATACCTCCTTATATTGTATGGTAGAGCTCAGAACAGCAGTTTGAAATTATTTTATCTAGAGGCAGACATCTTGAACATTTAATCACAATGTATTGAAGTGCACAATAAATCAAGTCAATAAGCATGCCAGTGAAATGAAATACTATCAGAGCTTTATTGCGTGAAAAAAAATCTGAAACAGGAGTAGCAGCTTTCTCTGCATGCTGTTGTAGCACTTCCCTTTTGTCATAAGGGCATGACACACTCTTTTATGACTGTCTCCCTCAGGAAGAGAATGGAAGTGCTACAACATTGTGCAGAAAGGCATGGAGAAAGCCGCTATTCTCCTGTTCCATTTCAGCTATTTCTCATGCGATAAGACTCAGATTCCAGTTCATTCTTCAATAGTTTGGATGTAGTGCTTCTTTCTGCCAATCAGAGTACCAAAGGTGGAGAGCTACTCAGGATACTCCAATCAATGGGTGGGCCTTTCGTATTTTTCTCACTGTAGCCTCTGCACCACTTCCCATGCTGTTCTGAAGGGTCTCCCAGCTACCTAGAGCTGATTTGCAGGAGTGGCAGAGGGCTGCAGGGGGGATTGCTAGACCCTGTCTACCCTCATTCTACTAGCAGATCTTCACTGAATCAATCTTTTCTCTAGATGGAAGGACCTCTTTAGTCCAGGAAAGACAGATTTCAGATCTGATCCTTTCCCCCAGCACATCATATATGCTCAGTCTTTCTTAAAAAGAATGTGTTGCTACATCTTTTACCTTAAGCATCTGCATCGTCGCACCTCTAAAAGCAACTGGGGACAGCAGTGTTGGAGGGAGACCGACTTGAGGACCTGCAGAAGCCACCAAACTCTTACAGTTCATCAAAAAGTTTAGCAAGGTGAATGTATTTGTTCCTTTCACTAACACCACAGATTCAGGCTTGTGATCCATCTGTACCTCATTTCTCTCTTTATGGCTACACAGGAAAATGTCAAGGAGAATTAACACAAAGGATCAGAAGTCTGCAGAAAAAGCACTGTTTTTTAAATTTTAAGTATTAGAAGCCGCAAGGGTTTTCTTACTTGCTGCTCTTACAACCTCCTCCAAAAAAAAATCTGCCACAGAGAAAGATGCACTTGTGTGTGTTATTTTTTTCTTCTTCTTACACCAGTGATGTTTCTGTTCAATGACTCTTTGAGATGTTGGGCAGCAGGGCTCTCTTCCCCTTCAGGGAGACGGGAGACACCTGGCCAGCATCTTCCTCCTTTTCTGCTGGAATTCAGGTAGATAAGAAAAGAGGAAAGGAGGTGTGTGTAAGTATATATGCATGTGCAGTCCTAAAAATTGTCTTAATGTTCACTTCTTGTATGTTTTTAATTGTATATTTCTTTTAAATTGTGAGCTGTTTTGTGTCTGAATTTTGAGGGAAAAGCAGAATATAAATAAATATAATACAGCGCGCCCGTGTCATACGCGGGCGCGCCTTACGCGGCTTGAGCATACGCGCTCAAGCCGTGGGGCGCGCGTGAGGTGGAAGGGGCGTTGCGTCCCATTCAATTGAATGGCCGCGCACGCCCGTTGCACCGCCGCACCGCCGTGCACGAGCCCCATTGTTTACAATGGGGCTTGAGCATAGGCGGAATTCACCTTATGCGGCAGGATCCGGAACGGATCCCCTCGTAAGGCGAGGACCCACTGTAATGATAATAGCAGTAAAAGAAAGAAAACTGTCATTTTGCAAACTTTGCAAAAACTGAAATATCACATTAAAAGAAGCAGCTTAAAATATTGTCATTTTTAGACTGTAACTATTCTGCAATTCAGATTCCAAATAGAACAGGGGAAAAAACTTTCTCACTCTAAGAATTTCACTTCCTCATTTGCTACAAGAAACAAATGTTGAATGCACTAGCAATGCACACAGATGTAAATCACTGATTAAAGAAAGTAACTCACCCCTGAAAGGATACAGTTGGATATAAATTGTATCAGGTTTTTTAATTTTGTCTTGAACTCCCATCTCTTCCAACCACAAAAGTCCTTCATCATCATCATCTTCATCATTACCATCACCAATCTGTTGTTCCCTAAAAAGAAATACCCATTTAAACAGATTTTACACTGAATTGTTCTATCAGGATGGGAATCTCTAGCAGTAAAGTTATTATGTGGGTAGGAAAAAGAAGAGGAAAAAATCAATCAACAAGGTGTTACAACAATCCCATTTTCCTCCCCTTTCCTTTCTCCTCCTTTTTGATTGAGTGTGCTTTTCATCTTTACTATTCTCATTAAAAATTCTTTGAATTATTTGTGTTATGCAATAACATGAATATTTAAAAATATTATAATGTTTAAGTACTTTTTAATGGAAGAGGTTTTAGTATGAGTACTTCAATTTATTTAGTACGTTTCAATGAGAGAGAGAGAGAGAGAGAGAGAGAGAGAGAGAGAGAATGTTTCCAGCAAGAAATGTACAAGGCCCCATACGTAAACACTTTATTACATACTCTTCATTCTCAGCATCCTTGCCTGTTCTTTCAGAATCATTAGCAAGTCCTAATTCTACATGGGATGTAGAAGTGTTTGATTTTCTTTTTCTAATTTCTTGAAATGGCATATAAAATTCAATTCCTAAAAAGGAAGGAGGAAAGGTAAGCAATTGTGATTATCCAGTGCATAACAGAAGAGACATTTATATGTTTTTCAAACTTTATTAAATGATACTTTCTTACCTTCATTTTTCATGGCTTCCCTTAAGCCTCTGGTTGTAGGAGAAATCAGCGCAGTGATCACATCACTTCCAGCAAGTCCTGCTGCACGGAACAGCACAGTAAACTGGTAAGTGCAAACATAGAAATAGGGACATAGCTTGGCTCTCAACAAATTATACAGAGAGGTAAAACTGAGAGACCTGTGAGAGAAAAAAACAAGACACAAAATGGTCAACTTATATTCTGGGAGCAGCAAAAGTGAAGCAAGTAAATGTACCCACAACCTATTCACAAGGTGGAGTGCTTCACATCAGGAAAGAAGGGAAATTATTTAACTGAGGCTTGAAAACCAGAAGTCACTTCCCATTTTGATTTTGTGGCTGAGGAGCGTTTTGTGCAAGATAATCACTCCAGCAGACTTTCAGAAACAAGAAACAACATTTTCTCATAAAAAAAAGTTGCCCATCTGTGCACAAATTTAGTGCAATCAGAACAAGCCACTACAAGCCTTCATTCAGTTCATAGACTCCTCCCCTGGTTTCACTGGGAGAGATCAGAAGTTTTTGTTTCAGATTTCGATTAGCCACTGTTTACTAGATCATTAAAATTCTGAACTGTGGCTATTGTTAACAAGAGCTTATTAAAACTAAGGCATTTTGAACAAACATAGTTAACTTTAAATTGTCACTTTGGAAAACACAAACTGTGGTCTAGCAAAAATGGAAATTAAAGCTTCAAAGCTTATTTAACCCCTACTCACAGCAGGATGGAGAAGGTGTGCATAAACCCAGGACAGGCTGGGCATGTGCCTACTACAAAAAAGTATAGTTTACTGCTATATCAAATGTAAGTGAAAAATGGCATGAATTTCCACAGGCTGCTATGTGTGCAAGCAGTTCATGCTAATAATCTTCTTCAGTTCCCTCGCAAACAGAAAGCTGTACTCAGAGTATCAGCTGCATGCAGTGGCATCGCTAGGTTTGGTGTCACCCAGTGCAGTAACTCATGGTTTTGCCTCCCCATGACCTCCTCCCATACCACACCATACAGAATCCTTAGTAATGTTTTTTGTACTAATGTTGCTCATTAATCATAATCCCTGTATATTACTAAACGTATAATGGTAATAGTTGTGACATAAACAACTAGCAAAATTAAAATTATACCTTTAAATTAGAACATCATACACATGAGCGCGCACACACACGTTTCATGTGACAGAAGTGAAAATTTGGTAAAATGTAATATTTTAAAAGAATTTAAATTTTTTAAAAATAATCTTTTTTAAATTGCTAAAAATCTAAAAATCTAAAAATTAAAACCTGGAGCCTCTCCTTTTTCTTTCCATTAAGCCTCACCCCAGTCATACCCTCCCTTCAGTATTTTAAGGGGTCACAGGTAAATGCCACAGCCCATTTCTTCCCAAAGGCAGATGTTTGAGGAACAGTAGTGTCACCTGGTGCAGTCCTCACCCCCACCCCCAGCACACATCCTGTGACGCCACTGGCTGCATGCACCCTGCCATGTGTGTAACGAAAAAGAACATTTTCACTAAGCTATGATCCATCCTTTTAGAACACTTCTGATATTTATTACTTAGCTATATTTATTTCAACTTACCATTCACTCATGAGAATTTGTTGGAAAGCTTCATCACAGGACAAAGGATTATTTTTTCCAGCCATTTTCCTATCTGCTCCAATACGAGGAAACAGGTGCAGCCATGGGAGGAAAGGATGAAGCCAATACACAAGACTTTGCTGGAAAGCACATCGGAGTTCTGTAGAGAGTTTTGGTTCCTAAGATGTAAAAATACTGAAGTTACATATTTTGAAATGATCTTTAGAAGATGCCTGAAAATGTTCATAGTACACAAGAGGCTCATGGGCCACATAAGCAGGCATTTTTAAGGTGAAATTGAGAAATATTAACTATGAAACTCTGAGGTACTGTCTAAACTAGCTACATTGATTTTACACAAATGTAAGCAGTAACTTAAATCAAAATACAACAGGCTATTGCTCTGGTTGACATGAAAAAAATATTATGACCTATACCCTCTTGTCAACCCCAACTAGAATGAACCACTGAATCTATGGAACTTGTGCAAATTCCCATTAATTCAATTGATCAAACAACTGGATTCAGACCTTCAAAGGACTGGTCCATATTTTAGGAAACTGCTGAATGCATCTGTGAGCATGCTGAAATCCACAGCATGAAGAGTACATTGAGAACAAATACAATGTGTCACTTAAAGCCAACTAATTTTATTTTCTATTCCTCCAATCCTGTTTTTAGTTTTGGACGTCTCTTCTTATAGAGGTAAAAACGGTTACTACTATGGGGGTATTCCTTAACTTCAATTGGAATTTTGCTAATAAAAAAATAAATTCTGTTAGTCTGCAATGTCTGATACAGGATCAAAAATGTCTTTGTATTTGCTAGGGATTTTTTAAAATCTAGATTTTGCTTCACCAATATCCTATTTTCAGTGAAAGCACAAAAGAGAAATATAAGGTATCTGTATAGACTGGTTAAAAACAGAGAAAAGATGGCAAGGAGACAGGGGCCACCTGAAAATGGCCAATATAAAATTAGTTATACTGTCTTGACAAACCATCCTGACACAGATCAACACAAAATCTCATTCCAGTTTTAAATGTTCCGATTCCTGCTCACAGGAAGGTACATTTGCTCAGTGTGTTTTTGGCATTGATTCAGGTTGAGGAGTGATCTAATGTCCTAATGTAAACAAATATCCAGCCAACATGTAATGGTGGGGGTGGGAGAAAACTTCACAAGGGTGTGCCCTTTAAAGGCGAAATGAAGACATCAGGCAATTAACTAGCTGTACAGAGGTGTTTTTAAAATGGGATGAGCATGTTGCATTTTATTGGCATCCTAATATTGTTTTTAAAAAATGATTCTATGTACTTTTTGTCAGGGATTTGAAGGGTTAAAACACAGCACACAGGGAAATGCTTGATGTGTGTGTGTTTGGCCATGAGCATTCAGCAGAAGGACAAGGCTGATCAGTACAGCTGAAGCTCATTGGCTCAAGGACACTTCAGTGCCCAAGTGCACGTAGCCATGGATGATGAAACCATGTGTCTGGATTGCACAGGAGACACATGACATGGTTACACACCTGAACTCACTGGGTTTGGGAGACCACATGGTCTGGAGTCTATATAAACCCAGGGGTTGCAAGGGATAGGTTGTGGGTTTGAAGTAGGAGTTGGATTGGTATGTTTTGGAGTTTTAGAGATCTGGTTTTGTATTATAGCACTATTAATAAAGAGCACTTTGGGGACTTTGTTTCTCTGGTGGTTTATCAGAAGAAGCTACAGCATCGGTTTGCTGTGTGTCCCCGGAGGTTCCTGCATTGCTGCAGTTCCTGGAAGACATCCAGTTGCTGTCATCCCAACTTGGACTTTGGAGCCACGCTTCAGCTTCTGGAAATTGCTAGCTCTGCTACAAGGGTCTGATTTAACCCCAGGACTCCTTTGAGTTGCTGATAGTGGTTGTTGGACCCCAGCAGTTGCGCTGACACTTTTTACATTATAGACGGTATAACATTAAGAGAAGTAATAGTGCCACTCTATTCTGCTCTGGTCAGGCCCCACCTGGAATACTGTGTCCAGTTCTGGGCACCACAATTCAAAAAGGACATTGAGAAACTGGAGCGTGTCCAGAGGAGGGCGACTAAACTGGTGAAAGGTCTGGAAACCTTGCCCTATGAGAAACGACTCAGGGAGCTGGGGATGTTTAGCCTGGAGAAGAGAAGGTTAAGAGGTGATATGATAGCCCTGTTTAAATATTTGAAAGGATGTCATATTGAGGAGGGAGCAAGCTTGTTTTTTGCTGCTCCAGAGACTAGGACCCGAAACAATGGATGCAAACTGCAGGAAAAGAGATTCCACCTCAACATTAGGAGGAACTTCCTGACAGTAAGGGCTGTTCAACAGTGGAACACACTCCCCTGAAGGGTAGTGGAGTCTCCTTCCTTGGAGGTCTTTAAGCAAAGGCTGGATGGCCATCTGTCGGAGATGCTTTGATTTGGATTTCCTGCATGGCAGAATGGGGTTGGACTGGATGGCCCTTGCGGTCTCTTCCAACTCTATGATTCTATTAACATTTTGGCAGATTATTTTTTAAAAAACCTTCTTGTCATCAGATTTTTAATGGTATCTTGTTCTAGCCTTGTTATAAGCCACTTTTGGACATATGCTGTGAGAAATTAGGATATAAAAATAATTAATTACCTGAATACTTTGAGGCAGGTTTATAAATGTTGCTCTACAGTGTTGGACATATCCTTGGGATTCTTCTTGTGCTTTTATATGATCTGCCCATGCAAACGATTGAGACGATGTGAACAAAAGACGGGTTTTAATACTCCAGTCTGCAGGAAATTCATAACTTGGAAAGGAGGGAACGTCAGTGTTGGAAATGGCCAGAGAAGGGGGGTCCTTGAAAAACATAAATGTTGAACAAATAATTAAAAAAGCTACTTTATTAAAATGGCATTTGTTGATTCCTTTTGCATAATCTTCATGTGTCTGCAGTGATCACAGCATAGTGCTACATCTGTACCTAAAATGATCAAGAATACAGTTTACCCTGAATTTGAAATGTGGAACGGACTTGCTATATAACAAGAAGGAAAGGCTGCTGTTCTTAAAGTATGAACAGGTGTATCACGCGGCTGGAAATAGTAAACATATACCAACCATACACAAAAGACAAACCAACAAAATAACCACCGCCAACAGATCTCTGACGTGGCAGAACACTCCTGTTGCAGAGCACGTAGTCTCTGTACAAGGCAGGGAAGCGCAAAGTGCCAACCACCAGATGTTGTACAACTGCAGTTCCCATTACCTGCAGACAGGATAGCTAACAGTGACCAATGATTTGAGATGCAAAAAATCTGGGGTGGTTGTGTGTGTACTTGTCCCAAAGCTGATATAAGGGCTTTGTGGACCTTAGTACATATATATGAAATCAATCTCACGCATCTTTCAGTAAGTTCAATTTCCTTCTCTTCATAAACACTTAGAACAAGATCATTCTGACATCATTATTACAACCCTTATTCAGCCTTTCTGCCCAGGTCCTAAAGAGCATGATGCATGTCATTCAGCAGAACATACAACACTTCAATCACTCATAGGATTTTACTACTTTGATGTCTCTGCTTTGCCAATTGACTGAACCAATACACACACACTGAGGAAGATGAGTAGCATGGACCTGTGGAAATAGATACAAAGAGCAAAGGACTGGGTCTCATGTGACAAAAATTCTAAATTGCTTCTATTTAGACGTTCAAGAGCTACGGTTCTTATACTTACTAATGATTCAACAGCAGGTATTTCAGAATAGTCTTCCTTCTGGGTGGACCTGTCCTCTTGGATAACATTTAAAAACTGGAATGAAGTGCACAAACAGGGTCAGCTTTATGGAGGGCAAATGAAATACATCATTATTCTTAGCATAATTTATTTTAAAAAGGTTCAGAATTAACTGTTACTAATAGATGTATCAGACTCTGCACAAACTTCAAGCACAGCAATTCTTATTTATTAACGAACTTTCTTAATGGCATCTATTTAAATAGTTTCTAAATAAAGGTCTATACAAATTGTTTGCTGAAGTGTTTTTGTTTTATTAAGTAATGATCCAGTCTAGCCAAGACTTTTGACCCTGACCAACTTCACTGTGAGAGTGAAATTTCAGAGCAGCATTCACTGAAATGTCCCTGTGTTCCTCAATTGCAACAGAAATTTTCCTTCCTTCCTCCTAGGATCATAGTATCATAGAGTTGGAAGAGGCCACAAGGGACATCCAGTCCAGCCCCCTTCTGCCATGCTGGAAATCCAAATCAAAGCATCCCTGACAGATGGCCATCCAGCCTCTGTTTAAAGACCTCCAAGGAAGGAGACTCTATCACCCTCCGAGGAAGTGCATTCCATTGTCGAACAGCCCTTACTGTCAGGAAGTTCCTCCTAATGTTGAGGTGGAATCTCTTTTCCTGCAGCTTGCATCCATTGCTCCGGGTCCTAGTCTCTGGAGCAGCAGAAAACAAGCTTGCTCCCTCCTCAATATGACATCCCTTCAAATATTTAAACAGGGCTATCATATCACCTCTTAACCTTCTCTTCTCCAGGCTAAACATCCCCAGCTCCCTGAGTTGTTCCTCATAGGGCAAGGTTTCCAGACCTTTCACCATTTTAGTCGCCCTCCTTTGAACATGCTCCAGTTTCTCAATGTCCTTTTTAAATTGTGGCACCCAGAACTGGACACAATATTCCAGGTGGGGCCTGACCAGAGCAGAATATAGTGGCACTATGACTTCCCTGGATCTAGACACTAGACTTCTATTGACTGTATGGAAGAAGCATGGCTAAGGATCGTGTGTGGTGTGAAATGGGAGGGAGTCAATGGGTGTGTTGTGTGTGTGACACCAACCCTAGTGCTTCCACTTCCCTGCAACCCCTGGCCCTCACTCGGCCCTTGACTCACCCTTCCCGGGGCCTCCTTGCCTGCCCCCTCCGCCTTGAACGGGTTCCTCGCCCTCCTCCTGCCGCTTCCCGGGAAGGGCCGAGGGGAGAGGAGGCTGAGGGGGGAGGCGGAGGAGGGGTCCTGGGGGGGGCGCCTCCTGGCTCCTCCTCCGCGGCCGCTTCCTCTTCAGCCGCAGCGTCTCCGGGGGACGCTTGAAGCCCGGAGAGTAGCCAGGGACCACGGAACACATCATCGCCGCCGCCTCACCCTCTTAGACTCAGACTCTCTCGCGCGCGCCTTCAAAGGAGGCCCCGCCCACAAACGCTTTGCCGCGCGCCTCGCGGCGGCCAATCAGAGGCAAGGATTCTCCGCCTCGTAGTCCGGCCACGCCCCCAAGAGCCTGGGAAGTCCATTAGCTGTGCCGCGCGCCCCACAACCAATCAGGGGCGAGGATTCTCCCTCAGCCTCCTCCCGAGAGGCCCTCAGGAGCCCAGGCCTAGAGAGGGCCTGAGAAGCCGTCTGTGTAGCTTTACATGCAGGGCCTCCAGGCGTTTTGGACTTCAGTTCCCAGAAGCCCCAGTCAGCATGCTCATTGTTCAGGAATTCTGGGAGTTGAAGTCTCAAAAAATTAGAGGACCAAAGGTTGAGAAGCACTGATAGTCTTTCAAACTTCTGTTTACTCACGCCCTCCATTTTTCTTGGAGGTCCTACATTCAAGGTGACATTGATTTCAAAGTCTTCCATTTCTACCTTCTGTGCAGGAGGAATTCCAATACAGCCTCCATTTTGTGCAGGACTAAGCATAGATTTATATATAATATATATATATACACACACACACTAATAATAATATTAATATATAATAATAATATCAGCTTTTATTCAGTCAAGCCCTCCATTTTTCTTGAATGTCCCACATCCTCCTTTTCAATTCCTCCATTTCAACCGTCTGTCAAGGAGGAATTCCAAAATTTCCTCCATTTTGAGTAGGACTAAGAAGCATAGAATAATATTAATTATATATATCAGCTTTTCTTCAGTCACATCCTCCATTTTTTAAAATGTCCTACATTCAAGGTGACATTTCAAAGTCTTCCATTTCAGCCTTCTGTCCAGGAGGAATTCTATAATGTTCTCCATTTTGAGCATGCGTTTATATTAGTGTTGCTAGCTTTCATTTGGCCATGTCCTCCATCTTGTCTTGAATGCCCTCCGTTTTGAGATGCCTTGTTCTCCTTTGCAGTGAGGACATCTGTCACCCTGGTCAGTATTTTTGTGGAAGGAGTTTGGCCGCTGTTCATTTGGGCACATGGACAGGGTGACTGACCACCAGAGGTCCATCCTCCTCTGAACCAATCTTGCCAAGGAAACCCCATGATAGGTTTGCCTTACAGTCATCATGATACGAAGACACACAAGAGAACAACATTTCACAAGCTTGGAGTCCATCATTCCCGTTGCGCGTGTGTTGTATGTCTTCAAGTCCTTTCTGACGTATGGCAACCCTAAGGCCACATAAAACCAGCGTGGGAAAGGGCTCCAGAACCATAGATCCTTTTTCCACACCATAAAGTTTAATCACACTGGTTTTATGGTTGCCAGATCGCAATTTAAGTTATACTTGTATGCTTTTAAGTTGTTTCTCATTTAGGGCAATCTTATCACAGGCTTTTCTTGGCAAGATTTGTTCTGAGGGAGTTTAATAATAATAATATAATTTATTTATATTCCGCTTAATCTCAAGGAATCCAAGCAGATTACAACAGTAAAAATAGCAAAATACAGTTAAAAGAAGTTTGCCTTCACCTCCCCGCGGAGTTTGGCTTAACCTCCCCCTGAGACTGTAAGACTTGTCATGGCTGAGTGGGGATTTGAACCCTAGTCCAAGGGCCACAAACCACACTGGCTCTACACTATTTACATATATGAATACAAATCAGCAACAGCTGTTATGCACGCCCCAAACTAAGTCCTGCAAATTGGCAAAGTGGTAGCCCTCAGAGAGGTACAAAAAATGAGCCTTTTCACCTTTTTTAAGGTTCAAGGTTTCGTGGACCACAGTCCATCAGATGCACATTGTAGTCCATGCAACCTTCCTCTAAAAATGACTTTTCCCCTGGTTTGTCTCAAAGGTGCTATTTGATTCTTTTATGTCTTTGTGTAAAGTACAAGTGCAATGCTGTGAAATCTAAGATGTAAAACAGGTATCTAACAGGTGCAGGGGGTTTTAATTGCTTTTTACTCTACAACAGTTAAAATACATATCTACAAACAAATTATTTTTAAGTAAGTATGCTTTTGGCCATGGAAGCTTATACCTCAATAAATGACACTGACATGATGCAGCCTAGAATTACACTGGCTTTCTTAGCTGCTGCATCACGTTGTATGACTTGCCCAGAGTCACCCAGTCGGTTTCCGTGGCTGAGCAGGGATTTGAATCCTGGCCTGTGAGTTCTAGTCCAACACTGAAGCCACTGCACTGCCTCAAGCTTTTTCTTTTCTTGTTGTGCAAAAGTAACTTCTAGAATTTTAAGCAGCACCTATTATCTTATTATGATAAATATTGCTATTGTGTATTTTCTATTGAGAGATAAACAAGCTATCATCCTACTCCATAATTGTTGTTGTTGTTAGCTGCCCTCAAGTCAACTTCAACTCATAGTGATTTAGGAGTTTATCACACGTGAAACTGGAACTCCAGTCCAAAGCCAATCCAAAGAGAAAGGGAAGCAGTCAATTCAAATCCAAGGCAATTCACGTGATGAATTATCACACGTGAAGAGTGAAATTGTGGTCATTCCTGAGACAAAGCGGAGTGAGTGCAAAATAAATTATCACATCAGTACATACCATGCTGATTCACCAATTCAAACTGGCACCTTGTGCATGCTCACTGGGGCTCTGAACACATTGTGAACCTTTGCACTTCTGGGGTGAGGAAGGGTTCCAGTTTCATATGAATGCTAGCCTCACGTGAATGCCCTCTATTCCCTCCAAATGTGTCACTTATCTTTACATGCCCTATGCTCCCTCCGAATGTGGAAGGGAAGAGGAGGAGGAAGGAGAAGAATGGCAAAATAAAATAATAATAATAATAATAATCTTGCAATGAAAGAAATTTTTATTAATAATAATAATAATATTTCCTTAATAATAATAATTTCTTTCCTGCCCCTCAAGGCTCGAGGCAGGGTACCCAAAGGAGAACAAGGCACTGCAAAATAATAAATTATTATTATTATTATGCAGTACTTGTTCTCCTTTGGGTACCTTGCCTAGAGGAGAGGCAGGAAAGAAATTATTATTATAATTAGTAAACAAATATTATGCAGCCTTCATTCTTGAAGGAGTACCGGAAGCAAATGGAGCAAAACTGCAGCGGTGCACCATGGGAAATTTGCCACCTTGGAGGTTTTTTTTTGGGGGGGGGGGTAACCAGGACAGAAGCAAAGTTGCATTCCATACCAGACCAATTCGGACTGAAATCGAAGTGAGCTTGGAAACAATTTTTGTGAATTTGCTTGTTACCAAATTCACCTACACCAGGAGTCACTTTGGACTGATTTTGGATCTGCCTTGGAACGACTCCCCATAGAAAGCAATCACGTGTGATAATCCATCACGTTTTAATGTGAATTCGCATGGTTGGACCAGGAGTGACTTCGGATTGGAGCTGCAAAACCCATCGTGTGATAAGGGCCTCTGTGGATGAAATATCTCCAAGACCTTTTGTCCTCAGCTGCTCTGCTCAGATCCTGCAGGCCCAAGCCCCTGCCCTCCATGATTGGGTCTAAACATCTGGCATGTGGTCTTCCTCTCTTTCTACTGCATTCCACCTTTCTAAGCATCATTATCATTTTTCCTCATGAAGTGGCCAAAATAACGAACATATTGTAAACTGCTTAGAGAATGCTTACTAGTATAAAGTGGTATAGAAATGTTAGTGCTATTGCTTCCTATTTTATCAACCGGAAGAGCTAAAGACCAAACTTTTAATGACAACTAAATAATTTTTATGTATTAAAAGAGTTGTTTGAGGAACCAAAATGTTTTTCCTTAACACAGTACATTGTTACAGATGATCTGGTTGTATTTCTTCATTGTTCTGTTTCTGTTGTGGAAAAGTGTTTTTTTTCTAGCAACTAACAGAAATATTTTGTTCTTCTGAAAATTTTAGAAAGTATTTTCACCCCATTTTGCCATTTCAATGTTTTTTTTAGTACCAAATTATACATAGCCCTATTCTTCCCCCAGTTTGAGTATAAATATGTTAATAGGACTTCCTTCTAGAATACTTACTTGATATTGGAGCCTATATAACAATGAAATAAGCTTAAAAAGATGAAGTGGAAAACATAAAAACTTATGACAGTTCAAAAGGACAAAAAATTTTGCTAACACCTTTCTTGATGTTAATACTGCTAAGCCGTTCTAGGAATCATAGTCAGAGCAAAGATTATTAAAGAAAAAGAAAATCAACCATGAAAATTAAGTTAAATTAATAAAACACTTGGGGAATCATATATACACTTTGGTTTTCCAATGGTACGTTTCCCAATTTTATTAGGATTTCTCCTGTCTTAATCTGATACAGCATGTCAAAATCCCAAGTAAACAAACAATAACAGCATATAAAAATAATACAGTAGACAAAAGGAAATGTTGCCTCTTCTATTCACGAGAGAGAAAAAGAAGGAGAAAGGACAAATATGGGAGGTTGTATCATGATTGCTTACAATTTTTTATAAGATATGCTAACAGAAATATTAAAGCTCTGATAGGAAACATCAGCTTCTTCTTCAAATCTCGTAGCTTTAAGATTAGCTGAAACTCACTGAACAATGTTTTATAACACACAATTAAACTGCCTTAAAAATTTCACAGCTGGACAACTTGTCTTTTTCTTGCTTGATTTTTCTGAACCATTTCCATAGAAACTTTAGCTTCATATAATGGGATTGGCTCATCCAATAGAGGCCTAGAAGAAAATAGTATTTCTGAAGTGTCTCAAATATATCCTCAAATGAGAATACACACAATGCAGGACAATTGCCATAGACTTTACTTTTTAGCAGAGCAAACTTCACAGCTTAAATAAACTGAAAGTATTATAGTCTGCCTAGAATCCCAGGAGCAAGGAGAAAGAGAAAGAACAAATAGAAAACAGCTGTTCAATGTATTACAAACATTTGAAGACAGTTATTAAAAGTAGTTTTAAAGATGACCAAGTTATATTGCTTTGGAGAGCAAATTTTCAACATTTTTCCTTTTGTAGCCTAAACTCAACTGCAATCCATGCTATACAGGGGTAATAATTAGTAGAAAATTAACCATTGTTGCAGGATCAGCTCTGGTTAGTACTTGGATAAGAAACTGCCAAAGAATACCAGGTGCTGCAGGCTATGGAACTGGCAAGAAAGTCCTTTGAAATTCATGGTGTCACCATACACTGAGAGGTGACTTGAAGGGACACACACACACACACACACACACATTCAGCAATTTCACACCAGCAAACCAGTTCAGGCTACTTTCATTCAGCAGTAGTCATACCTAGACAAGCACTATGGATAACTGCTCTGTAGGAGATATTTCCATCATAATGATTTGCAGTTTAAGTCATATTTAATTTATATCATGCCTTTCCCCTGATATATGACCCAAGGTGGCTTAGAACCAGGTTAAAATAAGATACAGCTAAAAATCTGGCGATAAAAAGTTTAAAAAAACTATTAACTACCACATTAAAACATCCTTAGTTTAAAATAGTATAAAATCTTTTAAAAGCAAAAGAGAAAGAAGCATGCATGCTCCATTGTAAGACCTTTACTTACCAAGTGTCTGTTTAAATAAAATAGTCTTTATATGTCATTACATTTCAAGAAATAAGATAACAGAATCACAGAGTTGGAAGAGACCACAAGAGCCATCCAGTCCAACCCCCTGCCATGCAGGAACTGTAGATGGCATCCATTGTTCCGGGTTCCGTTCCCTGGAGCAGCAGAAAACAAGCTTGCTCCATCCTCAATGTGACACCCCTTCAAATACTTAAACAGGGCTATCATATCACCTCTTAACCATCTCTGCTCCAGGATAAACATACATTCCCTGACTAATTCCTTAATATGACTAGATGGCCAAAAACAAACAAACAAAAAACCCCAAAAACAAAACACCAGCATATTGTCTGTATGTGCCTTCAAGTTGCCTGTCAATTTAGGGTGACCCCATTAATTTCATAGGGTTTTCTTAGGCAAGGAATATTCAGAGCTGGTTTTGCCAGTTCCTTCCTCTGAAATATAGCCTACATGACCTATCATTACTTGCCAGTCCCTCATCCAAGTAATAACCAGAGCTGATCCTTCTGAACTTCTAAGCATGCTACCCCCAGCATTAAGTCTAATGGCTATAATCATGGTAGCTGCTAGGGGTCAAGAACTACACAGTAGTATTAGGGGTAAGGTTTTTATTTTCTTTAAACAGCATGATTTTGCCTAGTTACCCAGTCCTTTGACTCATCAACCACCACCATGTAATCTCAGTGGTACTGAGTAGCGTTGCTTCAGGCAGATTATCATTTGTTGTGCTTTTCAGGAAAAAAAGATCTGAAGTCTATTGGACTGATGGGCTGGTTTCAGGTTCTCTAGTGAATGAGAATGACCATAAAGTGAGACTATTAAGGCTGAAATTATACATTCACTTACCTTGAGCTTAGTGGAACTTATTTCTGAATACATATATACAGAATTACAATATATTCTATGGTACTGTTCTATTATATATCTGATTTACCTGAAAACACCATTTGCTAACTTTTCCATTATATCTTCCAAAATGCGTATGAGAAAGAATTGTCAAGAAAAACAATTAGTACATGGTGACTAGTGTGCAAATCTAAACATACAACGTTTCCCTGAACTCCAAAACACTTATTTGTGATAAAACAAGTACAGGATTGAGCTCCAGTTCCAATCTGCAACAGGTTGGTTTTATTCTTGGCAGATCTTTCATTTCTAGGCACAAATGGATGGCTTGGTTTTAGATATTATTGTCATTTATACAGCATCTGATTGATTTGTACATTAATTAAAACTAAAACAGTTCCTGGCTGTAGATTTTTAATCTAAAATGCTTTACACCACTGAAAGTACTATATTTAAAATCAGGGAAAGGAGTTAAAGTTCTCCATCTAAGCAAGATGGAAAGCAACAACTTCATCTGAATCATCAGTCCTGAGATTGGATAGTTTGTTACCTCTAAATGACTTGGAGGACAAGAAGATTTGGAGTAAATTCTAGACTGTTGCTATATAAGATGATGATGAATCATGAGAGCACAATTTCTATACACTTTTTCTTTACAGCAAATACACATATGCTGGCACAAACAATCAAATCCGTGATTCTAGTACAAGGAGAATCCCACAAATTGGCCACCTGCTTTTCACATCTATCAGTTATGAGAAAACTATTCTCTATCCAAGGAGTAGTGAATTTTATTTCCTGTTTTTAGGAAATCTGTAAGTAGCTTTATTTTTATGCCATTCCTCCAATAAAAATATTAAACCACTGAAAACATGGATATGTTATATAAAGAATATTCATGATCATTTAATTCACAGCCTCCATATATATTATCCTCCTGCATCTTGCCAAGGTAGATTAACCAAGGCTAATACACTGACAAGATGCAGGATGCAGGAGGATAAGTACACACTTAATATTAGCACCAACATTATTAATATACAGTAACCTCTGTTGAATGAAAACATGCTCGTCACAGGAACATTATGTAATTTATTGAGCAGACTTGTAGAAGGTAATGACTACATTAAAAATTATTACTGTCCCAGGTTATTTTTTCGAACTGAAAAACGTAAATATAGCCCACTGCACTAGGAACGACACTTACACTGCCTCTGAAAAAGCGCAACTGCTTGTATAATTGTAGTACTCCAATACAACTCTAGGCATAATAAGGAATTATTTGATTAAACACCATGCTACTTTAAACTGCAGTAGTTAAATGTTTAGCTTATAGTGCATTGATCAGTACACAACCTAATAAAAAGGCTGGCGGCAGTGAGAAAGTTGAGAGTGAGAAAGTCACCACAAACGGGAAAAGTAAGGCACTTATCTATCTCAACAGTGCTTAGTTTCTAAAATGAAAATAGCTTTTTCTCGTGCTCACCTAATACCTCAGTCCAAGACAGTGTGCCAGCCAGCTGTTTTTACTCAGTAGTAATAACAGTTACTTTATATTTGCTCAAAAAAACAATACTTCTTAATATCTTATTCTAAATATTGGTTTTAAACATGATATAGTGAGTCTCTTTATATATAAGGCAGTGAGTTCAATTAATTAAAAAATAGGCACACCATCTCAACCTGAAATAAGACAATGTGGGAACTTTGCTAAGCATCAAACTACATGGGACATGGGCTAAGTTGTTTTTCACATAAACACTCAAATTTCTCTGCAATAGTTAACAGTACAAACCTCCGCCTCTCTGTTCAGAACAAAATTTTGCAGAGCTCTTTTGGACTTCCTTCCCTGGTGCCCTGTGAAGTACAGGCTGACAGAAAGAGTGGCTGCAGAAGCATCAGGGATGTTATATTAGCACCAACATTATTAATATACAGTAACCTCAGTTAAGCAAGTGTTAACCATGTTTATATTCAATAGCAGAACAATGGGAGTACAAAATGCCACAGATCACTCCCAGACTCTCAACAATAATGAAGAGAATTTAACAACTGTACCCAAACTGATTTTTAATTTGTATGCAAAGGGATCTTGTAGCACATCTTTGAAACTAACTGAAAGAAAAAAGCTGATAGCATGAGCTTTCGTAGACTTGAGCCTACTTCACAGAATCATGGAGATGGAAGAGACCACAAGGGCCATCCAGTCCAACCCCCTGCCATACAGGAAATCACAATCAAAGCATCCCTGACAGATGGACATCCAGCCTCTGTTTAAAGACCTCAAAGGAAGGAGATCCCACTACACTCCAAGGGAGTGTGCTCCATGTCAAACAGCACTATTTGTCAAGAAGTTCCTCCTAATGTTAAGGTGGGATTTCTTTTCCTGTAGATAGCATCCATTGTTCCGGGTTCTGTTCCCTGGAGCAGCAGAAAACTAGCTTGCTCCATCCTCAATGTGACACCCCTCCAAATACTTAAAGAGGGCTATCATAACACATGTTAACTGTCTCTTCCCCAGGGTAAACATACCCAGCTCCCTCTTTCTTCATAAGGCATGGTTTCCAGACCCTTCACCATTTTGGTTGCCCTACTCTGGACATGCTCCAATTTGTCAACATCCTTTTTGAATTGTGGTGCCCAGAAATGGAAACAGTATTACAAGTGAAGCCTGCCCAAAGCATAATTGAGTGGCACTTCACTTGATCTAGACCAGTGATGGCGAACCTATGGCACACATGCCATGGGATGCCATTTCGCCAGGCACGGGCCGGGAGAAGGACGAATAGGCTTGCATGTGCCCATTCCTCCCTCTTTCCTGCCTTTTCTATCCTCCAGCTGTCTCTCCGAGATAGCTGGAAGCCAGAAAATGGCACGGGGAGAAGGAGCCAGAGGCATGCACCTCTGGCTCCTCCTCCCGGCCTCCTCCCAGCCTTCAGCTGCCTCTCCCCAGGGACCTTTACTGGCCTCCAACTGTCTGTGAAGAGACAGCTGGGGGCAGGAAAAGGTCTGTGGGGTAAAGGGATGGGCATGTACCCAGTCTTCGTCTTCCCACCATGCCTCTCCTGACACCAACGAGTCCGTTGGGGTCAGGGAAGGCCTGGAAAGAGGAGGACAGGGCCTGTGCCCATAGCTCTGTCCCCCACGAGACTTTACTGACCCACAGCTGTCTCTCAGAGCTGTCTTAGAGGTCTCAGAGACAGCTGGAGGTCGGGAAAAGGGTGGGGAAAAGAAGCCCCACCCCCAGGGCCAGAAGTGCTGCCCTGACACGCAACCCCATCCTGGGGTGGCAGAAGTTCTGCCCCAGCATGCAAATCTGAAAAGGTTCGCCATCAATGATCTATAGACACTATGGCCCCATACAGACAGGCCAAAATAAAGCTGCTTCGGGTCACTTTGGAGGTACTGTATGCTATTTAAATGACACATGCATCTTAAGAGGCCAGGAGCTCTGCCAGAGAAGCACTCCAGTCCTTAGGACTGGAGCATGGCTTTGGCATGGCTTCTAGCCTCTTAGGACACATGCATCATTTTAAACAGCATATCTCCAAAGTGACTCAAAGCAGCTTCATTTTGGCCTGTCTGTATGGGGCCTATATTCTAGTGATGCAGCCTAAAATTGCATTGGCCTTTTTAGCTGCCACATCACACTCTTGTGTCATGCTCAACTTGTGGTCTACTAGGAATCCTAGATCCCTTTCACACATAGTCTTCTTAAGCCAAGTGTCCCCCATCCTATATCTGTGAATTTCCTTTTTCCGCCCTAAGTGCAGTACTTTACATTTTTCCATGTTGAAATTCATTTTGTTAAGTTTCCTCAGATGCATCCTTAAACATGCATTTGAGGAAGGAAGCTCAATGATGAAAAGTCATGCTACCTCCTTTTCTCTTTCAGTTAGTCTCAAAGATGCTACAAGATCCCTTTGCACACTGATTTTCAATAATAACATGGCTATGTCTTTAATTTTTCATTTGCTAGCCATGACAAAAAAAGGATACTTTTGCAGATGGTAAGGCAATACATACTGGCATTTTGTTTAAATAAATACTTGATCAAGTTGCAGCAATTCTGAACTCAAGTAGCATTCACTGTTTTTTAACAAATTATACATATTTTGGTATGTTTTCACCAGATGCTGAACATTTCTGTTTGGAGTAGAAAATGCAGTCTCCCATAAATACCATATAAAAACCATCCTGCTAACAAGGAGATGAGAAGAAGTAAAAATATGCTGGTCAACTGGCATTATCCAGCTCCCAATGGTAGCACCACCTTCGCCCAAATGCCACCACAGGGGTTTGCCCAGAATGGGGAAAAAAAGCAGCAGAAACAACTTTGTACATACATTATACTGTATACATTTTATTTTAAAAACAACAAAGCCTATTGTTTCTGTAAACCAGTTGATGATGCCTGCCTGAAAATAGCATATAGACACATGGAGTTACAAAATAACACATGAAATAACAAAAGCAACCACTTGGAAAGGATATATAGGTACTTCCCTTGATGCATATTTGACAAATTCCACACTTCATCATTTAGAAAAGAGATTGTAGCACCTTTCAGGAAAAGACAACGACTATCTGGAGGATCCAACTTTTAAAAAATGTGAAAAATTGTTAAGCTACAATGGAAACTAAAAGTTGCATGAACAAAGCTTATTATTGAACAGTTGACATAAAGGTTATGGTAATAAGAAATGCAAAGAGTTTTCAAAATATGGAAATTAACTTATTGCTTTGCAAATATTTATCATCTCTAAAGTACGGAACAGGTGATTCTAAGATGAAGACAAATTATCATTCAGTAATGGAAGAGCTGATTCCTATTACATTAGCAATTTCAGTTGGTTTTCCTTATAAACTATCCTAGAGTTTTGCTGTACAGGTTCGATCTGGACACACAACATTCTTGAATATTCACAGGGACGTCACTGTGAACAGGGAGTGCGCTCCAGAGGACTTTAATCCGATTTCGATAAAGTCACCTTTTATCTTGATCCTTTTCTGAAAGTATGCATTTTACTGTATGTAGCTGACTCCAAGGTGGTTTTAGTGAGGAGCCAGGGTGAAAGAAGTTTTTGGCAGGAAAGACTGGTTGGGTTTAGCAAGCCTGTGTGCTACCATGTTTTTCTACTTCAGTGTATGTTTAGCCATGAGATCAATGGTGAGGGACTGGGGACTCTTCCTCCTCTCCCACCTGAGTGTCACATTTCTTTTTACTCTCCCCCCTTCTGATCCTCCATTCCAATCAGTGTTGCATTATTTTTGTTTTTATTTTAGTTATTTAGGCCTGATATACACTGCCAGGACGTGACATCCTGGTGGCGATGGGCTTGGGACCGCGCACCAACTGCACGGTCCTGAGCCCTGCTACATGCTGGCAGCGCTACTATTCAGTGACACCACCCACACGGGGGGCATAGGGATGACATGTGGGTGTCTGAGCGTCCACAGGCCTCAGCAAGGATGTGATGCAGCCCTTACGCTCTAGGCAGCTCCTTTTTTGCTGCGCAGCATTACCACTCTGTTTGGTTGCTGTGGTAACGCTGCACAGCAAAAAGGGGTGGCGTTTAAATGCCAGTCTGTACCGCCCCACAGTTTAGTTTTTTATTTAATGGAACATATACATTCCCTTTCCCCCCAATTTGCTCATTCACTTGTGCAGTGATTTCACACATTCTCTCCCCTCCCCGCCAATCATTCAATTGCTCACTGTAGATATCTGCAAAGTATGTATGGAGGATATGGTGAGGGAGTGCATGGGGATGGGGAAAAACAAACATGACACTCCAGTGGGAGGAAGGGAGAGGGAGGGTATAGCCTGATCTAAACCCTCACTGCTGATCTCATGACTGAACATTTTAATACAAAAAATAAATAAAACACAATGTTACCTTTTCTTCTCTGTTGTGTGTGTATGTATGTATGTGTACAGTACATTTAAAATTACATCTCTTAGTCACTGGGGTGGCAAAGGGGGAAAGGATTGGATGGACAGGCATCAAATCAGAGTGCAAGGTGGTCTAGATTGACAAGCTATCAGTAACAGCTACTGGTTGATATGCTTCTGTGTCTGTTAGTGTGTGGTGTTAATGGATTGCTGGGAAGTTGTTGTAGACCAGGAAAAATGCAAGGTGAAGTCTATTTTTTTGGTCAGTGTAGACAAGCCCTTAGACAATACTCCAATTGTTAGTTGTCTGGTTGGTGGCAGCAGCTGCCTCCAGAAAAATTGTAGCGTGGTAATATTAAAAGCAGGGTAATCAATCCTAAAGGCTCCAGATCACAACTGATCTTGGAAGCTAAGCAGGTTCAGCCCTGGCTAGTACATGAATGGAGATAGTCAATGCTTGGTATGTTGACGATAGGACTAGTCCCTATAGTTCTGGTCTCACTGACCCTTGCATTGTTTCAATACAAAAACAGCACTTCTGAATAAGGCTAGAACAACAGCACAATCCTATGTATGTTTACTTGGAAATACATGCAAAAACACATGCAAAAAGGTAACAAACAATCCCAATTTTAAAACTTTTCAAAGATTTCTCTTTTATTAACATTGTCAATGCATAGGATTATTAAGTCGGTATTCATATTTACAAGGTAATGAATGATAAACATCAACATGTATATACTTACTTACAGTCATTTCAGATATTTCTTATTACCTGAAGATTTTCTTCCGTGGTAATCCAGTGGCCTCCAACACTCAGCAATGTAATGATGTCATGTTTGTGTGGCAACAATTGTTGTGAAGTTGCATTATCTTCCTTACTGTGTAATCGCACTAAAACGATGCAAATTAAAACAACTTTGTAAGAAAATAAAAGTTCCATTCAGATTGCCTATGCTTTTGACACTCTTCTTCTTAAAATATCTAATATATTCAGGATATAGATTTTTTCCCTCTTTAACAAGGACAGTGGAACCTGAGACCCTCCAAATGTTGCTGGACTCCGATTTTCATCAGCCTTAGCCAGTCTGGTCAATGAGGAAGTACTGTATGATGGGAAATGTAGTTTAATTCACCACAAGCTGAAGTCCAGTAATACTCGATATGACGGGTGAAATTCTCTATACTATATCAACTTGATCTTCTCTAGCATTTTTGCTTTGTGGCATTAGCACAGAATATTATCCTGCAAAGTCTTTTAAAAAAATATTTCCCTAACTTCAATATGTCTGTCAGGTGACAGCTGCCCAGAACCCAGTATGGTCCTTATGCCACCTTCACTGCTGCTTTCTTAAAGCACAGATGACAATTAAACTGGCAAGAGTTAAATGGACAGATTCTAAAAATGATAGTAGAAGGACTAGTTTCAGTCTCTGGACAGCTTCCACAAAAGAGAGGCTGCATCTTCACTGCAGAAATAATCCAGTTTGACACCACTTGAACTGCCATGGATCATTCCTATGGAATCATGGGACTTGTAGTTTGTTGTGGAACTAGAGCTCCCTGACAGAGAAGGCTAACTGACTCACAAAACTATAATCCCTAGAATTCCATAGTACTGAGCTATGGAAGTTAAAGGAGATTATCACATGAACTTTAAAACCCTCTTAAATGTCCCAGGCTGCAGCTGGGCTGCGGGATGGAGCTGCTGATTATCGCATGCTAAATGGCTGCCTAATCGCCGCCCACCATCAGTCTGGGTCAAAACTGGGTCCCATCCATGCTCTACCAGCATTTTTTTAGAAGCTGGAAAGCTTCTGACTTAGAAAAAGTGTTGCGATTTAGCATGCGATAATCCTTGCCTCCATCCACTGTAATGGCTCTAGCCCAGGACGCTTGAGATGGTTTTGAAGTTCATGTGATAAGCTCAAAAGTGCTGTCAAACTGATTATTTTTGCAGTGTAGATGCAGCCAAAGAAACAACTGTACCATAAGATGTCATAAGAAGCAAAACATGGATGAAGGGCTGTGGTTTTGTCAGCTCCTAGTGGAACAAAATAAAATAAAATAAATTAAAAAAGGAAGAAAAAAGAGCAGAAAATCAAAAAAGGTTTTGACAAGTCACTGAGCCCTGGTGGCACAGTGGTTAAATGCCTGTAGTGCAGCCACTCACTCAAAACCATAAGGTTGCGAGTTCAATACCAGCAAAAGGGCTCAAGCTTGACTCAGGCTTGCAACCTTCCGAGGTCGCTAAAATGAGTACCCAGATTGTTGGGGGCAAATTAGCTTACAGTTGTAAACCGCTTAGACATTGTTAGTTCAGTATGAAGCGGTATATAAATGAAGCTTTTTTTGTTTATTTGTTAGCATACTGGCTTGTCCATAGTAAACTAGAATCATACTATGATGCTTAAATATGCCCATTATACAATAAAAATATACAGTGAGGAAAATAAATAAATAAGATATTTCACATGTAATTATTAAGATTATTAAAAATAACAGTAAATGATGTTAATGTCAGCATTTCTGTAAGCCTTTTTCTAGGTATACAGCACTCATACTCCAATAAAGAAAATCCTCATTTGCATTAGGTTCACTATTCCAGAGGAACTGAGATGTAATTCACATATTCATCAGCATGTATTCCATTTCAAATTTCATAATCTTGATTTTATAAGGAATATGGTTTTCATTGTTTTAACAAAGGGTTGAAACAGACGGGCAAAATAAAGTAGCTTCTAGCTTCTTTGAAGGAGGAGCATTTATATTGTGCACATCTTGAAAGCGGGTGGAAAGTGAAACAAAGCTGCACTCTGGGGCTAAAACAGGAGCAAAAAGAAGCTGGGATACTCTGGCTTAGCAAGCAAAATGCACATCTTCGCGCTTGCATATAAACAGCCCGGCACCAGTGCAAAGCAAAACAAAACAAAACAAAAAAAGTGCAACAAGCATAATGGATACAATTACAATAGACCGATAGTTCAACAGAGGAGCATGGGGTGAACAGAGGTGAAGGGGGCATGTATGGGGAGCCTCCATGATTGTGCTTTGCCAATGTATCATTTGCGTACCAATGCACTGATGCCCAGTATGTGCAGAGAATCGTATGCATGGCTGAGTGGCTGATCAAAGGGGTAGCCATGCAATAAGATGGCATCTGAGAGGACATGGAAGGTACTTGGAGATTACAGGTGGTGTGTTTGTGTGATGGTGCACATATATGGTAGGGAGACAACAAAATAAAATTACCCAATAGCACGGCTTCGCACCCACTATGCGGTCTGCCCATGGGTGTTCAGCTCGCCTTGGGAGCAGGTCGTTTGGACAATGGCTTTTTGCCCAGCTTTTGGAAAAAGCAAGATCATGCAATTTTTCTAGTCTGTTTGCTCCAGCCCAAAAAATGTCTCACACTTATGAAAGAGCTGTTCCTATGCTTCCGTATTACATATGACAGTTCATATAGCTTGAATGAATTTATTAAAAGTTTTAACTTAAGAAACTCTTGTAAAACTTGTTAATAAATATGTCACACTGTTGATAGAGTTCTGAAGTAATGACAAACCTCCTGCATCAAGGATGATGTCAACTCCCAATCCACCGGTTTCTTCCAAACAGCTTTCTGTCAGGTCATACTTTCCATTTGATTCATCTATAATACGAGCTAGATGGGATGTTAAAGGAGGATAAATTACAGCAATAATTAAGTCCCAAAATGTTAGTACTTCTGTTTTTAAAACCAGAAGACACACAACTATGTAACAACACATTTTCCTTCTAAACAAGACTGAAATAAATAAGTACATTATTGAGGCCATTATTTGGGTCACTCTATAGCTCAAATGATAAGGTTGGTATGACCCCAAGAGGGCCTGAAAAAATGGCTCTCAGATCTATTGGCAAGATACCTGGAGCCTGTCTAGCTCTACAAGGGTTTTTGCTACAGTCCCCACACATATTACCTCCCACATCCTAATGGAGGATTAACCAGTTCTCCAGAGGAAATTTTCCAAAGACACAAGTAGAGGCAGAGTGAAAGAGAAAACCAGTTTAAGCCATTTCCATGCCTTCTGACAGTGGAAGCTAAGTTCTAAAGATAAAACCCTGGGCAGAGTTAAATTCCACAGACTCACTGCAATTTACTACTGAGTAAAATGCATAGAATTGGGATTTAAAACTAAAATAAAAGTTGCTTTCTTTATTCTAAATTCCAGAGGAATGGAATATTTTTGGTAACATATTTGGTCTATCCTGACACAGAGACTGATTTTTTTTGCCATGCAGCATGTAAAGTACTTGAAATGGAAATTATTATTAAAAATAAAAGGCTGTCTTTACACTTACCTACTAATGGTTGCTTGACACCTTTTAAAGTAAAAGACCAAAATGAGAATTAGAATCAACAGTCCAAATATTTAAATACTGCTTTTATATACCTGGGGCCAAAACCATCTTCTTCAGGGTATTGCTGAGCCCATAAAGGTTGACAGACACAAGGCTGAAGGAACCTCCGCTCTCTCCTTCCTCCCAGCTATGCTTCACCAGCAATAAGCTGGTCATTATTCACAAGGCTGCCAATTAAAACCTTCTATATAATAAATCTGCTTCTCCTTAAAAATGGAGTAATTTACAGATGAGGATATTGTCTGCTGTCAGAAAGTTACCTACAACTCTCTCATTGTGCATCAGTGCTACCATATAGGAAGGAGGACAGAGAGTTCTATTAAATCCCCAAATTAATATATTTCCATAGCATTTCTATCTGTATGTGTATCATGCTCTATTCATGCACATCATTCACATGTACCCATCTGGAGAGTCAAATTATCCAATATGACACCTAATTTTCTTACTGAAATCTATGGAATGTATAAATTCTTAATTTGGATGAGATCATTGTGCCTTCAAGTCATTTTTGATTTATGGAAATCTTAAGGTGGACTTATCACAGGGTTTTCTTGGCAGATTTTATTCAGAGCGTGTTCGACATTGCCTTTCTCTGAGGCTGAGCTAGTGTGACATCATACCCAATAACATTATTTCTTTGATTTTTTTAACTGTTTTAAAAAATACACAACTTAATGTAGTTTACAATCACTGCACTACTAATACCGCAATATAATAAAAATAATTACAAGTTGAACAATATTGACTATATTTTATTGACTATAACTTTTAATATTGACTATTAGTAGACCACCAATGAACACAGGTGCTGTAGGACATATTTCAGAGGAAGGAACTGGCAAAACCACATCTGAATATATCTTGCCTAAGGAAACCCTATGAAATTCATGGGGTCATTTGAAGGTATGTATGTGCACACAAACACACAGGCAAATGTATGCAGGAAAGTGCTTAGCTTAGTGGGGGGCTGGGGACTGGGAGGAATGGCAGAGTTGTGAAGAAAGTTAAGGAAACAATATAGAAAATAAACATGGGCAAAGGAGGAAAATAAATATTTTTAAAAGTATTTACTGCCTGTATTACTGCATCTTTTTTCCAAAGTGAGATGTTTGCAGTGGAAATGTTTGAGGTCCATTTCATCTACTGAGTGGAGAGTTTGGTTTATTAGCTTATGTGGGATTGATGTCCATCTGCTAAAATATTTGCATTGCAAATATTAATCAGGTTCCTATCCTGTGCTGTCATTCTGCTAGTAGCACAAGGCTTTTATCACTTGCAGAAACCTCATTTTTATCCTTACTAGAGTGTCAAACTGATACTTTGATTATTCCTATGCAAAGTGATTTTGCAGCACTTTTGTAGAATAAGCTTAATAGATTAAGTCTACAAAAGTTCCTGCTACAACATCTTTCACACAATTAGCCTCAAAGGTGCTGCAAGATCACTTTGTATACTGATATTCCAGACTTACACAGCTATGTCTCTGAATCTGATTATTCCTGTGCAGAGTGATTTTCAGCCTCTTCTGCAAGGCATTATGATCTCTTTGGCCTAGGTATGTGTGTGTCCTAATTGTTCTTGTTCTTCTGCAAGAGGTTCTACAATCACAAGTAGAATAATGCCAGTGCTTGTAATACAGGATGTAACCAATTTTAGAAGTCTGTTATACAATACAGTGATTGGGCTGTGCTAAATAAGACATTATTCTCAAGCTGCTGGGAAGCACTTAGAGACTGCTTCATATAAAACATTTCAAGCTGCATTTAGCAGAAGCCTGAGAAGCTGTTATTTGGGTCATTGTGTTCCATGTTTAAACCTCCTTGTGCTTACAAAGCACTAGAAGATATTATTTTCTTGAATATACAAGACTTGACTGTGTAATAATTCTTTCAACACCCTATTCTAACCTCAAGTCCAACAGTTCATAGCTAATTCCCTGTAGAAACAATTTTTAATATGTCCCTGAAGTGTGGACTATTTGGCTTGGTAAACTGTATTAACTACCAATTGGCAGTTCTGTTTTATTATACTGATGCTGCATAATGTAGACTGTTTTGTTTCTCATACTTTCACAGAATTTTAAGTAGCAAGAGAAGCCACATTCAAACAACTAGATGCCATAGTTCCACTTATTATAGAATGGTGTAAAATACAGAAGCTGTCAAAACAGATACTTGCCATTTACTTTTATGAGAACATACACAAAAGTGTAATAATGTGTTATTAGTGTAAAACAACATTTTCAATCAGAGGACAAAGAGGAAAAGTGGAATTCTACAGAGATAAATTATTTTATTGAAAACAGACTTGGGAAGGGAAAAACTCATTCAATAGTTACATGGGACTGTGATGATAGAGTGAAAAACTTTAGACTTCTGTGTTGAAAAGGGACATCTGCAACCAGAATAACAAATGTGACATTTGAACATGAGAGACCTTTGAATATGCAGCTATGTATCACTAATGAATAAAAATGTCCTAATTACCCATAATCCATCTGTGCAAGAAACTATTTTGTGCAAATTCTGCTTCCTTTTCCTCTTTTTGAACTCAGATGCAAGAGGATACAGCAGACTCATCCAGTTTGCAGATTAGAGGTGAGCAAAGTGTACCCTGTGGGACACCAGTGCTGCCCCAACCCTTCGATTTTTGTATTTAAAAAGGGGTGGTAGTGGGAAAATCCTGCCATAGGCGCCAGGTCCTCCTGCCCTGCAAACTTTCTTTAGATCAAGGCAGGCCTTTTTCCCAAACCAAAGAAAGTGTCTCGGAGGGGCCAAGACACCCCTTGCTTTCTCTTCCCCATCCTCTCCCTGACATGCGAAGGACAGGATCAGAGAGGAAAAGGGTCTTGGAGGGGTTAAGGAACCTCTTACCTTCTCTTCCCTGAACTTCTCCTTGGGATGCCCAGGGAAAGGATCGGGGAGGGGCCAAGGCATCTCTTGCTTTCTCCTCCCTGATCCTCTCCTTGGGATGCCCAGGGAAAGGATCGGGGAGGAAAAGGGTCTCTGAGGGACCAGGCCACCTCTTGCCTTCTCTTCCCCATCCTCTTTCTGGGATGCCCAAGGGGAAGATCAAGGAGGACAAGGGGCAGAGAACTAATTAAAGGGAAAGGAGGGTGAGAAAAAAGCAGTGTGCACCCCTGCTCCTCTCCCCCCACTCACCCTTCCTTTTAACTGGTTTCTGAGTGGCGGGGGGATGAAGTTATTCACAATTTTTTCATATCTGTGGGGGTCTCATTCCCCTAACCCCCATAAATATGGAGGGAGAACTGTCCACTAAAACTGATACAGTATTCAAACATCTGGCTGAATAAACAAAGGTCTTCTTCCCCTTGAGCCTATAATGTTGGTGGCTGGACATGACCCCTCAGGGAGGAACTTCCACAGCTGGAGTGCAACATCTATGAAAGCCGTGTGACATCAGATGTGGTAAGCACTCAGAAAATAAAATTTGGAGCTGACATTCTGGTCAGGACTAATCAATATGGGGGTATATACTCTCCTTCTTAGGTCTCAAATTGTTTCAGGCTCATAAAGAACATAAATATTTCAAATACAAAAATAAATAAGAATGCTTTTAAGTTTCATCACACATTTTAGGATGAAGCAGCGGAACTCACCCACAGAAGGTGTAAGACGCTCAAGATACTGCTTGTCTTCAGGACTATACACTGTAGAAATTACTTTGGCTCCTCTGTGTTGTGCTAACTGAATAGCTATTGTACCAAATGGCTGCAGGGGAAAAATGAGACTAACTATGTACATATGGTTATACATTTATGTAAAGTAAATGGTTAAAGAAAAAAACCATTCAAGAATTAATTTGGTCATATTTGCAGATAAATTGATAGCTTCTCAATTTTAATCTATATTAAACTACATTAAAACCTATTCATCTGATATCCCTCACTTACTCCTAATGAGACTGAAAGAGGATTTGAAGTTCACAAGCCTCATCAGTGGTTCTATTACCCTATGGGCAGTAGAGAACAAACATTTATGTGACAGAAGAAACTCTTAAAGTGAACGAAGTTTGGCTACCAGTCCTGAAGAATAGTAAAATGGGGACTCAACCAATACAAATGAGAAATCATCCAGGGTCTGGGGCTTTCCCAGCAAATAATGATCACCAATTAGCAGACACCAATTCTCCTTTGCATATCCTCCCACCCTGAGGCCCTGCCATCAACAACATAACAATACACAGATTAACATGGAATTAATTTTCTCCTTACAGTATATGTGTGTACACACACACACAGCTCTCTTCTATGCCAACATTCTCTGAAGATGCCAGCCACAGATGGTGGCAAAACATCAGGAATAAACTCTTCTAGAACATGGCCACATAGCCCGAAAAACCCGCAAAAAACTATGGATGCTGGCCATGAAAGCCTTCAACTTCACATTTATGTGACAGCCCTGCAGGTTTTTGACAGGATTATCACATCTTTATTTCTCAGTGTTCCCTACACTAGGTTAAGTACACACAGCTCTTTAAACTTATTCTCACTGGAATTTGTTTCCAGCACCACTGAACTCATTCCAGTCTGTTCACATCATTCTTAAAAGTCTGCACTCACACATGGTCAGCTGAGATCTGACTAGTGCCATATAAAGTGGAACTGTTACTTTCCAGAAACTGTGGTTCTGTTAATGCAGCTTAAAATCACATTATTTCTGCAGTCACAGATGCCTCATATTCAGTATATGATTAATTATAATCCAGAGATCATTTTCACATGTATACCTGTAAGGACAGGTATTCAATAGCCTATAGCTGCTCAATATCTTACAGATGCTTGTCTGTTGAGACTACTTCCCACTTAAAAGCAAAACTTCACATTTGCCTGAAACAGATTTCCAGCCTATCAGTATCATTTTAAATTTGAATTTCTTGGTAGCATGGTCAAGATACTATGCCTAAAGTGTAACATACAATTACAAGTATAAGAAACAAAAGGTAGTAATCAAATAGAATATTGTTTTCTCTTTCTTCTGAATCATATAGGAAAACACACATAATATTTCATTTTTTCAAGACAAATATACCTAGATAATCAAGATAATGGTTTCTTAAATAGTTTTCATAGTATGCCATTAAAACTGCATTTCTTGTACCTACACTTGCTCCATTCATTACTAGCACAGTTTTTCCTGTAGAGACGTAGGAAAGATAATGTAAAGCTGTGTATGCACGAACACCATCACGAAGAGTCCCTGCTGATTCAATCCAGGAGATTTTTTCTGGTTTATGAGCTGTTTCACAAGAGGAAAAAAATGTTGGTGCACAGATTTTACAGAGGTCAGATGTTTGCCTTATTCATTTTCAGTTTTGAAATGAAACATTCAATTTGTTGTTTTAACAGACCAGAATCTATTAGGAGAAAAAAAATGGGCAGTGTTCTTTTTCCTCCAAAAAAGAAAATTAAGTAGAACATTCTGCATATTCCAGAGTCTTTATTTTTAAAATGTTAATAAACTTGTAAGCCTTAACTTTAAAATTAAAAAAGAAAAGAAAAAGATGGGGGAAAGAATCTAGAAGCAACCTAGAATGAGTTTTCATGGATTTCTTTCTACTTCCTCAGGTGTTGTAACTGTTTGGTTAAAAAGTGTTCTTAAATAGTTTGATAGTAACTAGTAATAGTTTGTGGATTTCACTAACACATGGGAAGTTAGGATACAAACAAATCTACAGGGGTACCTCGGGTTACGAAATTAATTCGTTCCGCCGCCGCTTTCGTAACCCGAAAAGCCTTCGCAAGCCGAAAACCCATAGGCGCTAATGGGGAAAAGCCGCGATTTCGTGTGAAATAGCGCCGAAAAGCACCAAAATTTTCTTCGTAACCCGAAATAACCTTCGTAACCCGGAACAGTTATTTCCTATGGGATTTTTTCGTATCCCGGAAATTTCGTAACGTGGGTATTTCGTATCCCGGGGTACCACTGTATAAGCTTTAACATTAGAATTGCTTGCAAACAAAGTGTTAAATGGATTTATAGCATGATATCTGATTTCACAATGACCTAGGAGAAGTCAGGATATAAATATTATTGCTGATTACTTTATAAAATCATTATAATTACTTCATGATAAAACTGCAAAAAATATTACCGTATATACATGTGTATAAGTCAAAAAATTTAGGTGAAAAATTGACCCCAGAAAACCGTCCTAGGTTAACGTACATGGGTCAATACCATAGGACAGTGATGGCGAACCTATGGCACGCGTGCCAGAGGTGGCACTCAGAGCCCTCTCTGTGGGCACATGTGCCGTTGCTTCAGCACAGAGTTTGTCATAGTTTGTTATTAGAAAGCCAGAGGGACATGGCACTTTGCAATAAATAAGTGGGTTTTGGGTTGCAGTTTGGGCACTTGGCCTCTAAAAGGTTCACCATCACTGCCATAGGAGCAAGGCCCAGCCTTCGTCTTCCAGAGCTTTTTCCCAGCTGGGCTGTCTCCCTGGGGAACAGCCCAGCTGGGAAGAAGCAGGGAAAGCAATGGATCGCTCCCACAGCCTTTTCACAGCTAAGCTGCCTTTGAAGGAAAGGCAATCAATGCCCCCGCAGTCCATTCCCAGCTGGGCTGCGTCCTTAAGTCTGACCCTCGATTTATCCATAGGTCATATAAAAAGCCACAATTTTAGCCCCAAAAACTGACCTCAACTCATTCATGAGGTTGACTTATAGTAAACTATATATGCTAAGTTCAAAATATGTATTTTGTATAGGGAGAAACTTATACAGTGTAAAATACTACTAGTAATGAAATGGAAATCCTAAAACCAGCTTCATAAATTATACCAGGTTTGTTGAAGTTGTTCAAAAATATGTGAAGGTATGAAAGACAGCAAAATCTAGAATACATGGTGTAATGATAAACGGTCACAAAATGCATCACACTAACTTTTGAGCTCACTGGCTTTTTCATCAGGTTAAGTGGTTAAAGAACCATATAAACATAGTGTTGTATAGCTAACATGGAAACTTTTGTATTGTCATATGTGTGTGTGTGTGTGTGTGTGTGTGTGTGTAAGCCTTGTGATGGTGTTTGGTTTGCAATTGGGAGCTGAGGGGGAAAAGCCCCCTTTCAACCTCTGCTGGGCCCTGTTTACATGTTTTTTTTTTTGGCTATCTGGCCAAGATGGCAGCTGTTGGTGGCAGAAAAAATTAAAAAATTCAAAGGAGGTATAGCATGGTTCCCTCAACCTGTTTGGGTTCCAAGCACTTTCAAGATTATTTTTCTAACAGTAGTCACATATTTGCTGTACTATGAACTGTGATTTTTTTAAGATTCTACTAAAATTATTTGCAACCCACCACAAATGGTCTGTTATGGGAAAATGTAAGCCCTCTTAGATTTAAGGAGATATTTGTGCAAACTTCTGGATTTCTGGATACATGTAGTTGCTTGTTTTAATGTTAAGCATTCTGCTTTCTTTTGCTTTGCATTCAGCATATATGTAAATACACTTGCCAGATACGGCATTATGTCATTAACTGAATATTTTCAGAAAATATTCATTTATGTTACAAAACTATACTAAGATTTCTGCAAAGGCAATTGTTTTAGTCTAACAAGGAAGACAAGGGTATAATAGCCTTTGATGCCAGTAGATGTAACTGGAGGTATTATTCATTTAAGTCACAAAGTTTATCCACGACCCAATGACTGGGTGGACGTAACTTTTAATGTACCGTATTTTCCGGCGTACAAGACTACTATTTAGCCCAGGAAAATCTTCCCCAAAGTCGGGGGCCGTCTTGTATGCCGGAAAGCCCCTGGGTCCTAAAGAGAGCCCTCGGCAGCAAAGCCTTCTCTCAAAGGCAAAGGAGTGTCCTCCTCCGTTCCTTCCCTCCTTTGCTTTTTCCCCTTCCTTCTCTCCCTCCCCTCCCTTCCTTCTCTCCCTCCCTCCTTCCTTCCTTCCCTTTTTCTTCCTTTTCTTCTCGCTCCAGCCTGAGAGCCACGCTGGCTACAGAGCAACCAATCCTTTGGAGTCACACACTCACAGTTTTCAGCCAATCAGAGAGAGGGCTGGAGAGTGGTCGCCACCCCACCCTCAGAAAAGGGTCTCTCTCTCTCTCTCTCTCTCAGCCCCTGAGAGCCAGGATACAGAGCAACCAATCCTGTTTGGATGGAGTCACACTAACAGCCAATCAGAGAGAGGACAGTGGTTGCCCCCCCGCCCTCACAAACTACAATTCCCAGGATTCCCTGGTTTTTCAAGGGAATTGCCTCCACACTTCCAGATCCCAGCCCCAGAGAATGAGTCTACAGCATAATCAGTGTTGCCAATTTAAGTCCACTTCTGTAGGTGCATTTGGATTTAATAATGATAACAATAATGGTGATGATGATGATAGAGAGAGAGATCTTGTAGCACCTTTGAGACTCACTGAAAGAAAAGTTGGCAGCTTTCCTAGACTTAAGCGTACTTCTTCAGATGCATGGGAATTGTAGTTCATTGTGGCACCAGAGCTCTTTCTCACAAAACTACAATTCCCAGGGTTCCCTAGCACTGAGCCAGGGCAGCTAAAGCGTTCTCAAACTGGATTATTTCTGCAGTATGGATTGGACCTTGAGCATTTTTAATAACCAAGGTCCAAAACACACTGCTGAAATAATCCAGTTTGTGACCACTTTAACTCTCCTGGCTCAGTGCTAGGGAATCCTGGGAACTGTAGTTTGTTGTGGCATCAGAGCTCTTTCTGACAGAGAAGGCTCAATGTCTCACAAAACTACACTTCCCAGGGTTCCCTAGCACTGAGCCAGGGCAGCTAAAGGGGTGTCAAACTGGATTATTTCTGCAGTGCAGTTGCAGCCAAACACATTTCTATTTGGCACAAAGCTTCCTGGGCTTTGATTCCAATAGGAGCCACTTGAACTGCCACGGCTCCATCCATACAGAATCCCTGGGATTTGTAGTTTGGAGCAGCGCCCCCCCCCCGGCATTCTTTGGGCAGAGAAGGCAAAAGACCTTATAAAACTACAAATCCTAGGATTCCAATAGGATGGAGCAGCAGCTCTTAAAGTGGTGTCAAACTGCATTAATTCTAAAGTGTAGATGCACCAAGAGGAAGGGCAGGAGGAGTTGTCGAGGTGGGTGAAATAATGTTGTGTATGCTGTTATTTCAAACGTGGAACACACTCCTTCCTCAGAGTGTAGTGGAGTCTCCCTCCTCTTCCCCTCCTTTTCTTCTTTCTCCTTCTCCTTTTTTCTCTTCCCCCCTCATTCTCCTCTGTCGCTGCTGCTGCTGCTGCTGTTGTTGTTGTGTGCTCCTTCAGCTCCTTTCTAACTTATCATGGAAGAGAGGGGTGGTCTTATACGGTGAGTATATCCCAAACCCTCTATTTTAAGTTGTAAATTTGGGGGTCGTCTTATACGCCCAGTTGTCTTATATGCCAGAATATACGGTACATGGAAATTTGCATTCCCAGTTGGAACACTTAGACAAATTACTAGTTCTGCCTGACTACCGTTTGGCTGGGGCCCCATGATTTTATTGTCATGTGAGATAACACAGTGACAATATCAGTATCATGTTTCTTTTGTCTTATAGCAATCCAATAAAGGAACTGGATTTATAAGTGTCTCCAAATTTCCAATGGTTGCAAAGTGATGACTATAATATAAGAACCTTTATAAAGTCTAGAATACATTCCCACCATCATTGTTTCCACTGAAAAACTGGAAAACCCTCCCCGCTCATGAATGGGTTGTTTCCAAGTTAACAGAAGACAGCTCTCTATAAGAGAAGTCAGTTCAAATCCAGAGATGATGGTCTTCTAATGTAAGTCTTTGCACAACTGTATATACAAGGCTTGTTTGTGTATACTGGGGAGAGTAACTATAGGAGGCTAGGGGGCCCCCCAAAATAAAAAAAAATGCCCCCAAATGCCTTCTAAAGGGAATAGGGAGCATTTTCACCATATACTGAACTCCCCACAGGTCAGTTTCATCCCAGGAGACACCTTTTTAACAAAAGGAAGTGAGGAGAAGTCACTTCCTTTTTTCTTTCTCTTTTCCATTTTTTTTTATTAAAAAAGGCCTCTCCTGGGCCTAAAATGGCTCAGGGTGGGGACAAAAATGTGGCAAAATGGCCTCTGTGTCCCTGGGGGCCAAAAATCACAAGCAATATGCCCTCTCCATCTTCCTACAATTTAATATTTAAACACACCATGCCTACACCCAACAGCCTAGCTCAAACATACGAGTAATTATTTTGCATAACGTACCAAAACTAAACATTTTGATGAATTAAAACTTTCACTAGTGCTTTCCAACATTTTGCAAATTTTGAATCCAACCCAAACTTGCTGTTTTTCACCTACTTGTGATCTTATGGATTTGCATGCTGTTTTCAACTTTATAATTTGCAAATTCATGGTCCTAACTATTACAAAGTACAAAAAGACTTAAAAATGCAAGTTCAAAAAAGAGTGAGAGTCTTTCAGAAACACTTGTTTTTGGGCTTTCAGAGTGAAAGAGCAGGAATACTAAGTAAAGTAACAGGAGTAGAAGTTTAAGAAAAATGTATAAGTCAGCTCTTGTGGTTTCTGTCTGAACATCAATTGACTGAATAGTATGTACTGCTACCATTGTTTAGGAAAAGTCAGATTATACAGAATTTAAGTCTTCAATGTAAAACAGAAAACTTTGGAATACACATGAGCCTTTTTCATTATCTAAAACATTTCAACGAAAAGTGTAAGCAGTTAATTTAAAAATATTAATTCTGACTCCTATGTCCATTAATATAACATACATACCTAGATAATGCTCATGAACGAAAATAACTTCACACAAACCAGACTCTTCAGAATCCAGTGGCAAAATTCCTATGAAACCAAAACAAAACCACCAAATCAATCCAAGCATGTCATCATACATGAAACAATATTGTTAGTTTGCTCATCATTGTTACCATCTTTAAGGTTTACATACAGTGGGCCCTTCCCTTATGTGGCGGATCAATTCCAGATCCCCTCACATAAGGGGAATTCCGCATATGCTCACGCCCCATTGAAAACAATGGGGCGCATGCTTGCTGCACATACATCCTATGTTATATTGACTTGCAGCTTCAGCATAAGCTTGCAGCCATGTATAGTGCAACCGCGTACAGTGCAGGCACACTGTATTGAATCACAGAATCATAGAGTTGGAAGAGGCCACAAGGGCCATCCAGTCCAACCCCCTGCCATGCAGGAAATCACAATCAAAGCATCCCCGACAGATGGCCATCCAGCCTCTGCTTGAAGACCTCCAAGGAGGGAGACTCCACTACACTCCGAGGGAGTTTGTTCCACTGTCAAACAGCCCTTACTGTCAGGAAATTCCTCCTAATGTTGAGGTGGAATCTCTTTTCCTACAGTTTGCATCCATTGCTTCGGGTCCTAGTCTCTGGAACAGCAGAAAACAAGCTTGCTCCCTCCTCAATATGACATCCCTTCAAATATTTAAACAGGGCTATCATATCACCTCTTAGCCTTCTCTTCTCCAGGCAAAACATCCCCAGCTCCCTGAGTTGTTCCTCATAGGGCATGGTTTCCAGACCTTTCACCATTTTAGTTGCCCTCCTTTGGACACGCTCTAGTTTCTCAATGTCCTTTTTGAATTGTGGTGCCCAGAACTGGACACAATATTCCAGGTGGGGCCTGACCAGAGCAGAATATAGTGGCACTATGACTTTCCTTGATCTAGAAACTATACTTCTATTGATGCAGCCTAAAATCGCATTGGCCTTGTTAGATGCTGCATCGCATTGTTGACTCATGTTCAATTTATGGTCTACTTGGACTCCCAGATCCCTTTCACACGTAGTTTCATTCAGCCAGGTGTCCTCCATCCTATATCTGTGCTTTTCGTTTTTCCGCCCTAAGTGCAGTACGTTACATTTCTCCGTGTTGAATTTCATTTTGTTAGCTATGGCCCAGTTTTCTAGTCTGTTCAGGTCATTTTGAATATTGATCCTGTCCTCTGGGGTATTAGCTACTCCCCCTAATTTGGTGTCATCTGCAAATTTGAAAAGTATGCCCCCAATTTTGTCCTCCAAGTCATTGATAAAGATGTTGAATAGCACTGGGCCCAGGACAGAGCCCTGTGGGACCCCACTGGTCACTTCTCTCCAGGATGAAAAGGAGCCATTGTTGAGCACCCTTTGGCTTCGGCCAGTCAACCAATTACAAATCCATGTAACAATGGAGGACTCAGGTGGAGAGGACTGCCTTGCCCCACCCACCATCATCCCAGAGCCTCTAAAGGCAACGGAGGACTCAGCTGGAGAGGCCTGCCTCACTCCACCCACCATCATCCCAGAGCCTCAAAAGGCAACGGAGGACTCAGCTAGAGAGGCCTGCCTCACTCCACCCACCATCATCCCAGAGCCTCAAAAGGCAATGGAGTACT